>NW_026898476.1:0-546474 GCF_033153095.1 Gastrolobium bilobum
AGGCAAAATAAGGTCGGCATCTAACAGAATGAGCAGCGAACCCGCTCCATTGCCAACGCGAAGATTCACCTCGTTTCTCTCCAATCTCCTTGGGCTCCTAAGCACTTGCAACATATTGCAGATATGAGAACCACAACCGGTATCCAATACCCATGAAGTCGGATTAGCACAAGAATAATTTATCTCAATCATGAAATTACCTGAGGCAGAAGCATCACCATGCTTCTTGTCCTTCACACTCTTCAGGTAGTCTGGACAATTTCTCTTCCAATGGCCTTTCTTGCCACAATGGAAGCACTCAGCATCGCCTTTGTCCTTGAATGCTTTCTTACCCTTCTTGTTGCCCTTCTTCTTCTTGGATTTTCCTTTGGGCTTAAGGGAGTCACCTTTAGCAGGCCCCTTACCCTTGGCCTTGCTAGGCCCACCAATCAGAAGAGCTTGTGTCCTATCCTTCTTGATAGACACTTCAGCAGTTGTTAACATACTTCACAACTCAGGCAAGCTCAGCTGCATCCCATGCATGTGGTAATTCATGATGAATTGACTAAAGGAAGGTGGAAGTGAGGTGAGCACTAAGTCATTACTTAGTTCGGCATCCATGATAAAGCCTAGATTTTCTAGCTTCTCAATCAGACCGATCATCTTAAGAACATGACTGCCAACAGACATGCTCTCAGACATCCTGCAAGAGAACAATTCTCTTGAGGCTTCATACCTCTCATGCCTGCCTTTAATGTCATACAACTCCTTGAGATGTAAGACAATAGAGGGAGCATCCATATGCTCATGCTGCTTTTGCAGTTCAGGCAACATGGATGCCAACATGATGCAGACAGCCAACACATTGTCATCCATGTGCTGTTTGTGGGCCTCGAAATCAAATTCCGTGAACCCATCTTCCCCTTCCCTAGGAGCTACGGGTAATTCAGCATCTAGGATGTAAGCAATCTTTTCAGCCCTTAGAACAATTCTTAGGTTCCGATACCAGTCCATAAAATTTGGACCGGTCAGTTTGTTCGTATCAAGTATGGAGCGCAGTGACAGTGTATTAGTCATACTAATTAACTGAAAATGTAAAGATAAAAATTAATTAATATTTGGACATGTAGTAAAAACAAATTATTAAAGACTTTTATTAATTTTCCCCTCCCACTATTTTATCTAAGTCAATGACCCTTCCTTTTGACTTAGGGTTATTCTACTTTTAGAATTTACCTTAGTGGGATTAAGAATGCGATTATTTATTTTAACCCCCGTCTGAGACCGCAAGATTAATTTAAATAATGGATTGATCTTTATCAATGCTATCTCATACCCTTTCTTAACATTAGGTTGACAACTCCTTGTCACTTAGTGGTGCATCTCATGCAACCAACCTAGCACTATTACCCTAAGCACATAAGCCCGGCTGGGCCTGCATCTTATGTCTCAGTTAAGCACTAACCAGCACCCCAAGTGTCTTACACTTCTAATACTATTCTTACTAAACGAAACAGTGGGTCCCAACTAGGTTGTAGAGCACCACTATTTAGAAGAGGTTTGAGTAATATTGGTGGTGGGAGGTAATCATGCGCTTAATAATTTTATTCCTTTTAAGGGTTCATTTTATTAAGGGTTTATTAAGTCTCATCAAACGCATTAATATATTATCATGCTAGTCGTAACCTATGTCATACATCTAACGGTTTAAACTAGTCGCAATTGGACTTGCATAATAATCATACAAACGCGATTTAGTCCAACTCATGCATACTAGACGTCATAAGCCATAAAGCATACATATCGCGATACTCTATCTCATGCATACTAGTCGTATAACAACATACATGCAAATAAAACAGTTTTATTTTGAGATAGTCATGGTGCTCGCTCTTTTGTCCATCTTGCTTCTCAAGACTCGGCTTCTTGTCGACTATACGCCACTAGCCTAATTTCTCTAATTACAATTAAAGAAACTCCAAGACATCTTGGAGGGACAAAATTTAAATTACAAAAATTTGAAATTTAAATTACATCTATTGTAAAAGAGCCCAAAATTACAAATTAATTTAAAATTTAAAAATTTCACATTCCAGGCACCATGACCATCCCCTTCCTCTTTTGCACCTGAAATGTTAGATAACTCACAAGTACAAAAATATTATCATATAATATATTTTTCATGTATGTCTTGATATTTAACCATTAAATATTAAAACATAATTAAAATTCTAAATTTTCCTTAATTCTTCAATTGGCCGAATTAAACAACAATTTATTTAATTCAAATTTTTTTGATTCTTTCTCAAAGAACATAAAATTAAACCATGCATGTAGCCATAAATCTCAATATGGCCGAACCATATACAAGAGTATATGATTCAAATTTTCAAAAAATTTCATGCCATGTTTCTGAAACAATTCATGAAGAAAAATAAGAAAACAATCAAGGTGTTCAAAACACCTTTCATGGTCGAACTACACCTTTCAAAAAAGGTGTTTCCTTTTTAAAACTTTCACAAAGTAAAAACAACCATGTATACATATGGATTCATGAACATAGCATTCGAAATAACATGTTCATCAAAACGAAAACTTTAACCGTTTAAAGTATTGTAAATTAAAATCCATACGTAAAAATTGAATCTTTAACTTTTAAAGAAATTTTAACCGTGAAAAATATGATCGCAAACAAGGTACCATCACCCATCTATGGTAAAGCAACCGGGCTCTGATACCACTTGATAGTTGGAAATGGCCTTGAAGGCCGATGCATGCTGGAGGGAAAAACAAAACTTTTTCATTGTGGAACACATGCATTCAAGATCATGCTTTAGGAAAGCATGATGTTACCTTGTTCGTGAAAACTCGTGATGATCAAGGTAGGTCTGAAGGGTTCAGACCCTCTAACGTTGATCCACACCACCCACTGCGTCTAGGTGCAAGAACTCCTTCTTGTGAAACCACCAAGTGATCACTACAATGAGGCTTGCTAAGCGCACACTGTGTGAAGAGAAAGGCTAGGTAAAAGTGTTTGAAAGAATGAAGCTTTCATTGTGAAAACTTCACAAAAGTGGCGCAGGAGAGGAGAAGAGAATGGCTTGGTTGGTTTTCTAAAAACCCTAGAAGGAACATATATATAGAGGCGCACAAGAGGAGCCTATTTGTTAAAAAACAAATTAGATTTTTAATCAATAAAAATCCCTTCCAAAAGGGCGCTCCATCAAAGAGAGAGAGAATAGGATTTGTTGCAAATCAAATCTCATCAAATCTTGCCAACAACATCCTATCATATCTTTATGATATATTAGGTTCAAAACCTAATCAAATATCTGATCATAAATCATCATATAATCAGTTATATGGTGCGCCCCATATAGCCTAAATAATGACCAGATACATTTGAGTAGTTGCATTCAAACTTGAATCAAATCACTCAAATATTCTCCCAACAGATCGTATCTTCTGGAGCTGATTCTGACGATTAACCAACAGCGAAATCAGCACCCCAAATCTTCTTAGATTATGTCCAAAAGATTTCCTCTTGATATGTTCCAACAAGATCTCATCTTATCCTTTTGTTATGAAACAACTTTTCATAGCCAATTCAAATTCGAATTTCAAACATTTGAATTCAAACTTTCAAACACTTAAATTTTAAATTCAAATTCAAATTCTAAATTCTAAATTCAAATTCAAATTTCAAATTTCAAATTTCAAATTTCAAAATTCAAATTCAAATTCGAAATTCAAATTTCAAAATTCAAAATTCAAAATTCAAATTTCAAATTTCAAATTCAAAATTCGAATTTCAAAATTCAAATTCAAAATTCAAAATTCAAATTTCAAATTTCAAATTTCAAATTTCAAATTCAAAATTCAAATTTCAAATTTCAAATTCAAAATTCAAAATTTAAACATTTGATAATTAATTTAACTAATTAAATTAATTAGTAATGTCTTGGACTATCCAAGCCCATTACTTAGATCCATGCGCCCTCCACCCTATCTGTGGAGTTCCAAACTACTTCTTGGGCTAATAACAATTGTTAGGCCCAATACCATTAATGCTAGAGCATCTAGACAATTAGGTGTTAGTGTGTGACACATTAGGTCCAACATAGCCACTGACATAAATGGGCTTGGGCCCAATAAGCCCACAACCCATCTAATGACAACACAGAGCACTAGCAATGCTTTGTTGCCCCAGAACTAGTTAGATTAGTGACTTGATCATCCTATTGCACATATTTGGTTGCCGTATATATTTCCTTTCGTCTCGGTTACCTTCCCATAAAACCTAGGGTAAGGAAGCGTATCAACCCCTGCGGTTTAGGGTAAGCTTTATTCGAAATAGGGAATCTTCAATTTACAGACTCTAAAGGCAGATCATCTCGATCTCTTTTACTATGCATAGATTCCCGAGTCCCTGTAAATGTCATCCCGATTTCTCCGGTTTACAGATAACCTAATCTCTCACAAAGATTTGACGAATTCCTTCAGCTTATCACCCTAGCCCTGTGTTCTTTCAGGACAAGCCCAACAGTATACCTATGAGTCTCCATGTTTCAGGCAGACGAGGTGCACAATCAAAGCATGCCTTCTAGAACACAGTCTAGGTAATAACTTCTGGTCTTAAGAAAGACATACCCAAATATAAAGAGACTACTCTAATGATACTCTCTATGAGAGTTCCTCATAGAGTCTCTTTGTGGGTCTGTTCAATGCGAGTTATACCCTTATAGGTCCACCCACGACTTTAGCTAAGACATCTCTATATCTGTAGCACATGAGGTCTATACCTTGTATCCATATACAAGTAGATAAGTCGTGCTAGTCTTACCCGAGATTACTGACCCCATTCTCAGTATCTCTAGACTAGGAACATAAAATTAGGAATAAACATCCGGTATTCTTGAATCCTCATGATTGTGATCTCATATACTCAAGAGATACCTATTTTTTTCCACAGGTTTTATCAAGTTATTCATAATATATTAACATTAATATCGAGACAGAATTATTAAACAAGATAAAGAGTGCTTTTTTTTATTTGCGACAATATTGAAAAGGTCTACATCTATGTCCTTATTTAATCATAAGATTGTCTCTAGGACACCCAAATACTAACATGATCATCAATCAACTTGTCCAATAAGTCATAATTTAAGACAACACAATACCCCCTGTCATATTCATTAATGTTTCGACCATTAAGGCCATAATTACTCAATCTTGTTGTTAATTTTATTCAACCATTCTTATGATTTCCTTAGCCATCCACAACACCATATCAACCTACAATTACATCAAATCCTAACTTAGCATAATTTTCCCCACAAATACTCTATATAGCCGAATGTGAGGCATCAAGGGGCTAGGGAATTTCCTTGCATTTTGAAGGTTCAAGGTCCATACTTAGGTCCACATTAGTTGATTTAAACATGTACTGCATCAATTCATCAAGCCAAACACAAACTTGCACAATTATCCTCAAAATTACCCTATATGGCCGAATTTATACCCTATAGAAACCAAGGGATTTTTCGCTCAATCCACATGCATAACACTCTCATACAATCCAATTATCAATGATTCAAATCACCAATAACTCAATTACATAATTTTTCAACAACTCATTTTCTCAAGAACCACGTTCATCCATGAAATTTTTCTAAGTTACACGAACTTTTATGAGTTCAAACATCATTAAACATCATTCTAAGCAAAATTTAACAAAGACACAAAGTCATTTAAGGCCTTCAACACCCAAACTCACAAACACATAAGCTTAGGTCTTCAATTTTTGATCTCAATGAAAATCCAATAAAATGTGTGGAAACTTACCATAAATCAATGCTTAAGACTCCTATAAATGTTCCCCAAGCAACCACTCAAGCAACAAGCACCATTGGCTCCATCTCCATCAAATTTTTGCAAGCTTCAAGAGGAAATATATCAAAATGTAGGGGCTTTTAAGAAGAATAGAGGTGTGAGTTGAGTTCAAAAGGTGGATTACTTAAATTTTCATGTAAGGTTTGAGCGGATTTGATGAAGAAATGGAGGAGAAATTTTCTTGCCCTATAACCATGGTTGGCCGCGGGTTTTGGAGTATGAGGAGAGGAGGACGATGTAGGAGGACCATGGTTGCCCTAAAATTTTCTTGCCCTATCCCGCATGCCACCTCACTTAATTCAAAATAATTCAAATCATCCACCTTTGCTTCTCAGCCTCTTTTCAACCCGGTCAAGAATGTCTATAAGACTAGTAGGAGTCTTCAGATTCTCCCGTATCTCAATATTATTCGGTATCACCACATGTGATTCATCCGAAACATAACGCCGCAGCTGTGACACATAAAAAACATCATGTAGATTAGACAACTGGGGAGGTAAGGCAAGTTGATAGGCGACCAATCCCACTCTCTTAGTAATCTGGTACGATCCACTAAATCTTGGACTCAACTTCCTTACTCCCAATGCATGACCAACGCCAATGACCGAAGACAACTGCACAAATACATGATCTTCTTCTTCAAATTCCAACGGTCTATGCTTATTATCGTAATAACTTTTCTGACGATTCTGTGTCTGTTTCAATTTTTCTCTGATCATCTCAATTTATTTAGTAGTTTTCTGCACAAAATTCGGTCCAAATCTTTCTTTATCTCCTACCTCAGTCCAGTAAGTAAGAGTCTGACATCTTCGCCCATACAAAGTATCATACAGTGTCATGCCCAGACTGGAATGAAAGCTATTATTATAAGAAAATTTCACCAGTAACAGATACCTGTCCCAAGCAGTACCTTGCTCTAATGTGCAAGCTCTTAGCATGTCCTCAAGTGTCTAAATAGTCCTCTCAGTCTGACCATCATCTGCAGATGATACGCAGTGCTCAGCCTAAGCTGAGTGCCAAAAGCCTGCTGCCCAGAAATGTGAAGTAAAATTACTCATATTGCTAACCGGAATCCCACGAAGCCGTACAATCTCATTCGCATAGAGCTTTGCCAAACTCTAAGTAAAGAAGTCAGCTCGTACTGGCAGAAAAGGAGCAGACTTAGTAAGTTTATCCACAATAACCTAAATTGAATCATAACCAGCCTGAGTTTGAGGCAAACAAATCACAAAATCCATAGAGATGCTTTCCCATTTCCACTCTGGCATATCAAGCGACTGAAGTAGACCAGCAGGTTTCTGATGTTCTATTTTAACCTTCTGACATAGTCAGGATTTGATGTGATGATTAGATATTGAATTGGGTATCGGGATTTGATATGATGATTAGATATTTGACTATGTATCAGGATTTGATTTTGTTATCAGATATTTGACTAGGAAGTATGATTTAACTATGTGATTTTATGACATGACAAATTTTATGATGTTTCGGTGAGGAATTGTTTCTTTGGAATAACCTTGGCAGATTTAGTGTTTGGGAGTAATGTGATATTTGAGGTTTAGTTTCAAGTTATTATCCTATGGGATAATTTGTAGGAGATTCAGGTCTGGATAAATTAAATTATATGATGAGGAAATAATTTCGAAGTTTGTTAAGTTTTATTAAATGCTTAGAATAGTTGTTTTGATTATTATTGTGTTATGTGAGATTATCCTCAGGGTATAAATCCATTGGGATAACCCGTACAAGATTTAGGATTCGTGTGTATTAAGTTATGTATTCAGGATTCCTGTGTATTAAGTTATATATTTAGGATTCAAATTAATTACGCTATATGTTTTCTACTATACTATGTGTTCTAACCTTTCATGCAGGAAGTGAATTTATGCGCGGAGAATCCCTTCATAAACCTTGAGTTTACTGAGATTTTATATCCCATCAGGTTTGGAGTCATGTGTCAGGTACTCCAATAACAGGTGAGCCCAAAAAGGGTAAGAGACACGTTCATGATGGCTAGATGACATAGCACGAGAGTTAGCTAATCTGTTATTTTAGAGATTGTATATATATGTAGGGTTTAAAGTTTCTAAAGTTACCTTAGATAACTTTATTTAATGTTCACCAAAATATATACAAAAAAGTGTGCATGGAACGTTTTTTTTTTCTCTCTTCTCTTCACATGGGTCCACATGGACTTCATATACTTTTTGTGTGCATTTTGGTGAACATTAGATAGAGTTATCTAAAGTAACTTTAAAAACTTTAAACCCATATAAGTATATGTGTTATGTCATGAGTAGTGGATGACTGTCTAGTTTTGAGAGTATAATATGTTATGATAAGGCATATGTGTACAGTATAATATGTATTTTGAGAGGCAGGTGTAGCCTTTGTACATTTGTATATGTTTGGTACAAGGATGTATGTGTATATATATGATGGGCATGTTATATATATGCCTTGGGATCACTATCTGAATATGAGTTTGTTTAGTTATTTATATTGGATTTTAATATGTACAGGTAAATATGTCTGTAAGTTTTAAGATTATTAAGAATTGGCACAAAGCCAAAATTTGTAAAAATCCATGGATGGATTCCAAAGCAATTAATATGGACAATTTGTATATTGGACTTTTCTGTAATTTAGGTTGAAAATAATAGTGGGATATGTTCCCTGGTTAGTCCAATTTACAATTGTTATGTTGTCGCTAAATTCTATTCGAAATAGTACCTGTCATTATCTTTAGATAATGATTTGATCATGACTTATGGTCACTGGTTTGTCAAGTATGAATTTCATACAGGTATAAGACTACAATTTATAATAATTGGAAAAATAAGTATGCATGGTAATACGTAAAAATTGAACATAAAGGAAAAACTTAAATCACGTAGTTTACAGAGAACTATTGTGATGCTTATATTAAGTTTTTCGCTATTTTTATCAAGTAAGATGTGCTTTTATTTACAATATTATATGTTAACAAACCGATTGCAAACAGGGTGTTACACATATCTTATATGAGTACAACTATACTAAGTATCTAACAACATCCAGCATACATATCAAAACCATAATCTAACTGACCCATGGTGGGACAAACAAAGAAGGAGAAAACTCCTACACCAAAAGCTTACCTCTTGAAACTTCTTTTCCAAGTTTACTTGAAATCTAAGAAAGATAATCCACAAACTTCAAATCCAAAATCACTTATTTCACATAGGATATTGGAACCATTAATACTTATCATGAATCAAATATTGACCTAATGGTCAAAACACCAAATAAATCACAATTTCACATACCTTATTATTGACTAAACAAGAACTAGGGCTTTCACACTTGTTTAATTCCAAATCTTGTTATTCCAATACTATATCACTTGCCTCCAACCTAATTTACCAACCAACAACAGTCAAACCCATCAAGGTTCATTTAAGGTGTCAAAATTCCAAAGTTCAACACTCTAATCTTACATCATATTTTCGAAAATCATGCTAAAGTTGGTTTTAATACATTTCCTTCATTACACATCATTTCTAATCACATTTTACATAAACCTTCGTGCCAAAAATCAAGCCATGACTAATTATTCCCAAATATCAAAGAATGCCAACATTATGCCATCTTCCATAAACCAAAATAAAGGCATAACTTTCACACTTTATCAACACTTAGAATGATATAGAAAATGTCTTCCAAACACTAATTAAAGTTCAACATTCTTCCTACATGTTTTCCATGAAGTGGTCAAAACATAGCATGTGGATTCATTAACTTTCCAAAATTTCCAATAGCAAAAACATGTCCATTTCACACTACACTATCTAATACATAATAATCATCATCAAAACAACATCAAACCAACTTCCAACCTAATTTTTCACATCATATGGCAGATTAGGCTTCTTATAAATTCATCATTCTCACTTGTTCATTTTAAGCCTTTAAATGAATAGTTCATCATCAACTACACAAACAACCATTAACCAATCATAAAAGCTATCAAATAATCATGATAGAACACCTCACAATTCAGCCACAATGTTGATGAGATGTGACTAGATTTTTTCTTGGGTTTAGTTTAAGGGTTAATAGGTCTTGAGTTTAGAAATTTCTGGGCTATGATCGAGGAAAAGCCCAAGTAGATAGAGGGGAATTAATATATTGGATCAGTTTGGATTGAATCGGTTTTCATTAACCAATCTGAAAACCGATCCAATCCAATTAAAATTTGCATTTGTTTTTCGGTTTTCGGTTTTTTCGGTTATCGGTTTTTCGGTTCGGTCACTGCGATTTGAATCCGTTTGGATCAGTTGATGAACACCCCCCTAAACCACATACATGAAAAACCAACTTGACATCTCAAGATTCAGTCACTGGAATTTAGGTTTCTTACCATAAATAGCTTCCAATACACCTATTCAACACCTTTCAAGCTTTAACAATGGATGAAACACCATGAAACCACTTTTGGCAACTTTAGAGTCGAAGGAGAAGGGAAAGAAAACTCACCATATAAAGTCTCTCTCAAGAAACAAAGAATAGAGATATGATCACAATGTTGTTATCTTCAAGTTTCGTGAAGACATCTATGGCTAAAGGTGGTTAAAACCCCAAGTTCCATGCTTGCTCTTTTCTCTCCTTGAAGCTCGACCAAAGAAGAAAGAAAGAAGATGTCATGGAAGAGAGAAAACTAACTTGGTGTTAAAAAGAATGACTTAGTTATCTTAATGTAATTTCTTTCTTTGACTTTTCCACATTTTAATGCATATCATTGGTCCATAGACACTCAAAGTTCTACACTTGGAAATGAAAGGAAAGAGGCGTGAAATGGAGAGCAAAGAAATGAAGTAATCGACCTTGTAGTTTGCTTTGTGACCAAGTTACATTAATTTTTCCACCTTTGACTTGTCAAACTTCACACTTAATTCTTATTGGTTGAGTTTTAACATACTTGTTCTTTCTTCTATCACGGCTGTCTAGGGCACAAAGAAAGAAATGAGATGTGAATTAGAAGATTGCAGAACAAGTTTTAGTCATTTTCCATAGACTTTTGACTTTTCTTCATTTACAAACTTTCTCATTGGATAATAAATAATCATACTTTGACTTATTTTTAATAATTTTTGTAATCATTGGTCTATTTTGACCTCAAAATCGGAACACCATATGTTTCCAATACCAAGCACTATCAGAGAATTCATCTTCTGATCTCAAAGCTGCTTAGTTAGGTCTTTCTCTTACTTGCATTACTTACTTGCTTGATCACATATATATGTGCTATCAGCTTTCTGCTTGAATTATAACACTGACTTCACTACATCCATATTTATCTAATCTTTATATTTCCACCATCTTGGGTATCTAACTCAGCTTCTCTAGCTGTTAGTCACTTTTACCTCATCATCTTATACATATATCAAACTACCAAATCTCATCCAACATTCGCATTTGATTCAATCTATGCTTATTATGGATCATCAAAATTGTTCCATGTTAATTTACATCATATCAAAATACCATTTCACATTAATATCAAATTTTGTATCCTCCGAGGTTATTTCAAAGGATCAATTCATCACATCAACATGAATTAAATCACATATATATTTACCAAAAAAAAAAATCACATATTTATGATTAAATCATATATAATGGCAACTAGAATACGACATCTGGAGTTAAAATCCTCCACAGATAGTACATACAGATATCTCTGAGAACATTAGTCCCTCCAGAGTATAACGGTGGTATATATATATATATATATATATATATATAGGAAAAAATGAAAATTCAGTGACTAGACCGTCCAATGCACTAAGTTCTCCTGCGAGAATATAGTGCACTAAATATTTAATGGTGTTCTTCCGGGAGAACATAGTACACTGGACCAAATTTTATACCCAGTCACTGTACACTCACTAAACCTATATATATATATATATATATATATATATATATATATATATATATATATATATAGGGGTTTACATTTCTACAGTTGCTGTATGTGTAGCAATCAAATACTTGCCATATATATACTTGAAAGTATTAAATGCGGGAAATCATAACCATACAAAGGATGAAAGCATTAAATGAGAAAAATCTTAACCATACACCTGTCGTTGCTACACATAAAGCGGCTGCAGAAATAATTTTACCATATATATATATATAGGGATTAAAGTATCTGCTGTAACTTTAGATAAGTGTATCTGCTGTTCAGCTTAACGACACCGTTTTGGTTGTTTTTTTAATTAAAACGAATCTTCTATGTTTTATCTCGAGGCGGTTTACCACCGCTCACTGCTCTCCAATGATGAAGCCACTTTTCTTTCTTTCTTCCTGTGTTTTTTTTTAACATTAATCTGGGATTGTCAGGTGATAGGTGTTTACATATATATGATCATAGTTTAAGTAAAGGGGAAGGTCTGCCCAAAAAAGAAAGGAAAAGTTCAACTCGAAGCATCCTTTTCTGTTTTTGGGTTCAATTTTCGAGTAATTGCAAACTGAACAGGAATTCAATTAGTTAAGAAAGCACACCTTAATACTCAGAATGAAATAAAATATAAAGAGTTTAAGCGGCTTTAATTTCTCAATTTATTCTAGGTGACGTTTCTTTTGTTACAGTTACAGTTACTCTTGAAGACCTCTGTTAATCCTTCCAAAATGAGCACTCTGTATAGAACCTCGACATCTCCATTTTGAGAAGTGGCAATCAAAAGTTACAACCCATTTTGAGAGCCTGGGCAGAGTTTCATGAAACGACGTTGTGGCTTCGTCGTCGGAGAGCAGCGAGCGGTGGCCAACCGCCTCGAGATAAAACAAAGAAGATTCGTTTTAATTAAAAAACAACCAAAACGGTGTCGTTAAGCTGAACAGCAGATACACTTATCTAAATCTACAGCAGATACTTTAATCTCATATATATATATATATATATATATATATAGGGAAAAACTTTTCTTACGTTACATAAGATACATTTTATCTCCTACACACCCTTCGATAACTGTGCCACCTTTTTCTTTTCTTTTCTTTTATTTTTTCAGGTGGTGGAGCCCACAAATTTATCTCTGTGACATGAGATAACTATCTCCTTTAACATGAGATTAATAAAACCCATATATATATATATATATATATAAACTTGTCACATGACACAACTTATAACTCATCCACCATTTCCTGAATTCTCAATATCAATATTCAATTACCATTCCTGTAGAGAAAACATTCCTGTAGAGAAAACCTCACAGGCTCCTTAACTCTACAAGGCACATACATACCTTGAGAGAAAACCACTTGGTTCCTTTACTCCCATATACATATGAGAGAAGACCGCACGGCTACATAACTCGCATCTTATAAATATCATATATAGCAATTCATATAATCATATCACAGCTTTCAATAAATGTACACTTAAATTTATGCACAATTCATATTTCACATCTCTATATAATCTAACTTTCCTTTTCAAAATCTTTCAAGCACCCGTATACTCAAGGAAACTATCTCATATTTTCCAAGCACCGAAGTCCTCACTAAACTATCATATAATCCGAGAACTATAGTCCTTACGGAAGCTATCTCATATCTTCCGAGAACTCTGATGCTCCCAGAGCAAATATCTCCAGCATCATAGCACTCCCGAATATTCTCGTATATCAGATTATCTTTCAAATCATATTGCGCTTAAAAGAAGAATCATACATCTTATCACTTAACCCTTATGCAGACAATTAATTAACTCGAAAGTTTGTCTTAGGGACAAATCATTTGTTTTTTCATCTCGTTTTTCACTGTCATAGCAATTCAAGACTAATTGACATATCAATAACATAAAACTTCTCAAAAAGTTTTTCAATCAATAATCACTGTCATACATGATGTGCACATATATCTTATAGTATTCAAGTCTCTTACATCAAGATCCACATTAAATCCATAATTTATTACCATTCATAAACATATATAGCAGATGTAACATCCCATTATCAGACCGATATGTTATCATCAAATATAATATTAAGTGCCGTTACAATTATAATAGTTCATTTAAATATATGAGAATTTTTTTTTTAATAATGCTTGCACATTTAAAATATTTATAAACCCAAAAACATGCCACGGGTAGGGTTTATTAAGAAAATCCCAAACACCATTTAGTTAAAAAATGAATAACTAGCAGTATTTGCTTCAGAAAAACAAAAGGTATCAGCGGAGCACCAATCTAAATTTTCTAAAGTGATCAAAGAAATACAAGCCTCCTAAAATTGCAAAATCCAATAATTTGAATATGAACCTTTTAATGGTTTTGAAATATAGACTACAAAATCATCAATCATCTAGTCCTCAACACAGAAAAGTTTGACATAAGCTATATAGCACCAATACAACACACGACACGACACTCCGACACGTCAATCCTAAAAAAATATGAATTTCGACACGTTGAAACACGTTTTAATATTAAATAATATTTATAATTTATATAGTGTATATTTCATTTAATATTCAATAATTTAACAAAAAAAATGAAACAAATTAATAATATCCATCAACACGTTATAAAGGTGGAAGCTTTAATAAAAAAAACAAGAACTGGAATGAGAGAGAGATATATATAATATCAGATAGAGAGATCAAATCAGATTACAGAGAGATATTAGAGAGAAGGAGATACAACAAGAGCGTAATAGGAATTAACAACAATGATGCTGAGATGATCTCTTATCTACTTAAAGGAAAAAAAAGGCAAAAATAAATAAATTGATATGATCAAGTGGAAGCTTTATTACAAAAATGCCATCCGACCGTGTCGGACATAGTCAAATTCGTGTGTCAAAATGGTCAACGTGTCAAGAATGTTGACTGCGTGTCGAACACCGTGTCGGAGCGTGTCAGCGTGTCGGACACGACACTCCCTGTTTTTTGGAGTGTCTGTGCTTCATTGGACATAAGTATGGAGTGTTTTTTCTAGAGTAAATACCATTTTTGGTCCTCAGAAAATTTCACGAGGCTCATTTTAGTCCGTAGCAAATAAAAAGGCCCATCGTGGTCCCTAAAAAATTTAAATTGGACCCATTTTAGTCCTTTTGAGGACTAATATGAGTCTTTTTTGAATTTGTGAGGGACCACGATTTCAACTAAATGGGTCCTCTTGAATTTTTGAGGGACCACGATGGGCCTTTTTATTTGCTAGGGACTAAAACGGGCCTCGTGAAATTTTCTGAGGACCAAAAAAGATATTTACTCTTTTTTTCTATTTTCCCATAGCTCAACTATAGGAATAAAAAAATATCCCAACAAATTATACAGCCACCTAAATGACCAAAATAGAGAGACTAAAATTTTTTTAGTTCCGCGTTGCATCAGAAATAAACAATTTCATGAGATAGTATTAACACCTAGAAATTTTAGAGACACAAAAGCCATTGCATTTCTTTTCAGACAATCCTCTCCAACTCCCTAGCATAACTAAGTGTTTGGTTGATGAGTTGCAGAGAAGGTATTTCTTTGTATGGTGTAGATTCTTTTGCCTTTTCGAAAAAGAGACAACCATTTTTTATCTCCCACTCAGGATGCTCCTGCAATCAATGGAAAACAACTTTAGAACACTCGTAATATAATAAAATTGTGCAATCCATTTTGTAAACAAACTAGTAGTAAACTCATTCCAAAGAAAAACAATATCCAAACCCCACACACACAATTACACACATGGACACAGTACACATACCAGGCGTATTAGGTGGAAGCATAAAAGTAGCTAATCTTGACCGTTCAATCTTACACAGTCAAGATCGGACTTAAGTAAAACCAATCTTGAGCATCCACGTAAGATTAAACGGTCAATATTTGCTCCCCTCACTTGATATGCTCAGTGTATATATATCACAACATTGCTCACCTCTTTAATATATTCCAAGAGTTCCTGGTCTGAGGAGAACAACAACATTTGTCTAGCATCCTTAATTGAAATATAGTCATATGCCCTCTCACTGCATCCTGCTATTTCATCTCTGAATGTTTCAAGACAGATATAAACTAATTAGAAAATGTATATAAATACCAAAATGCAAAGTAATATACAGCCACTAAAGGGTTGAGGCGATGGGGAGAGTCGTGCTTCTGCCAAATTGCCATTGTAGGAAGCAGAAAGTATATATAATTACAACAATATAAATAACTCAGCAAATTTAATAATAATATTAAATAAATCAGTTCGAAGGAGAAAAATCCAAAACAGTCTAACTAAACCCAACTTCTGAAGTAAACAAATCTTAGATGGAGTTCCAGTTTCTTCTAGTTTATCACATGAGTTCAATCAATTGCTAGGCTATTAGGGAAAAATAACAATAATAATAAAATTCATTACCTGACGGTCTTAGCCAAAAGATCCATGAAATAAACATATGTATCATGTGGCACTGTCTGTCGAGCACTCAAGACACGATTGTAGGCACCTTCCATAAAAGATTGCTCCAACTCCACAGCATGCTTAATGCAAGGATTCTCTAGAGCGGTGGATGAAAGCAATTCCAACTCAGTATGGAATTCAGCAATCCTATTCTGCACAAGTAGTCTCAACAGGTTGAGACCTAGTATTGGGTACTCCTGAGAAGATGGTGGAAGACGGTTACTGCAACACATGAAAAGACCGCATAAAATACAAGTACTCCACAAAATATATAAATATACACACACACAGCATCATACTCCAATATGTATACTACTTTTTTATTTGTTGACAAACATTATACAGGTTTATTTTAAGTAAATGATCAGGAAATGTCCATTGTTTTGGTTGCAGATTCAGCTGTCCCAGAGTAGTAACAGATATTTTGTACATGTTTAAAGAGGGACAAGAATAAGTTACCAGGCATCTGTATAATAAGGTTTCAACTGAAAGAAATCCCTCTCGAAGGCATCCTGATCCTCGATTTTCACACTAAGGACAACAGCATGCTCGTATATATCCCCTGGAAGTTTCAAAAGCCAACAGGAAAAAGAAAAAGAAAAAAATTCTCAGACATAGAATGATAAGAACCTTGAGGTGCACCACTCCAAAAGCTAGTTCAAAGAGTGAGAGTGCCCAAAGCCTTATAAATCCCACATTAGTTGCCCATACAACTAATGTGGGACTCCAAGTCCCATACCTTGCAAATAGGATCGTAACATAGAACTTCTAGCATTTTTTCTTTTCATTTTTTAAGCAGTTATGATCTTATTCATGCTAATGATATGATTCAGTTACAAAGAAAAATATTAGTAATTTAATTGGTTTAATCAATATGGCTTATCATTTCATTGCCTTCAAGCATCTAACAATTTCCAAATTTACAATAAAAAATTTATTATACTCTTTTCATTCTCCTCTTATTTAGAGGAAACCATATTAAACATTAGTCATACAGTAAAATAAAGACTAACTTGTACTTCCGCCACTACCAGATAGCAAAAAGCTCTTTTACTAGCTATGGACACATGGTTTGAAGAAAAAAAAAAAAAAAAACAGGAATATTAAGTTTCAGCTGTACTTGCCAGTTGCCACTGCCAATTACAATAGCAGGCATTAAAGAGAAATTCCATTATCAATCACAAAGCTTATAGGATAGCTAATGCACAAAAATTTCCTTTGCGGTATGAACCAAATTTAAGTTCTGCTTCTATTACTTAACTAAGCAGGCTTAGCAATGACTGCAGGAAACTGGGGGAAAAAACAGAGCAACTATTTGGAGTGAAGAACGTTACTTGCTAATGTCAACTCATGAATGGCATTAGGTGTATCAGCAAACAAGGGTGGAAGGCTTCTGAAGTCTGTTAGCAACACCTGCAAGTAAACAAGTCACTTAATATTTACACTGACATAACAATAATAATAATAATAATAACAATAAAAGAACAACAATGCAATCATGCACCACAAAAGAAGGAAGTTAAGACCTTGAAATACTATCTTATAGACTAAATAAGTCAGAGCAATGAATTCAGGCAGCTTGCAGTAATCACCTAAGCCCATAGCATTACGAATTAACTAATAAAATCCAAAAAAACAAGGGTGTCACTGCAATCTATCAGACCCAGAATGCACCATTGCTATAATGATCTCAAACAAAAGCAACCTAAACAACCAACAACTTTTTTACTTAACAAAAGACCAGATTCAAATTCAAATTCCCAAAAATAAAAATAAAAAAGCAACAAAGGGTTTTTGAATAATGCAATAAATAAAGTAGGGTTTGGTTGGGTGGAATTACCTTAAGCTGGGAAAGGAGATTGGAACAGGTATCATAGTCGTTCCTGAGAAACGCAGCCTTAAAGCGATCGAAGAGCTGAGAAACCTCTCTTAGCTTCGGATCCATCTCTAGTGCGTTTTCTTCGCCCCAACGACAACCACAACAGAGACAAACGACAACGACGATGGGAACAGCGTTAGCAGCTCTACCTTTGAAGAATTACAGAATGAAGAATAAAATTACTACGTAATTTAAATATTCATTAACAAATTCAAACATACCATCAGCTAAATAAAAACTTATTATGTTATAAAAAAAAAAAAAAAAACTTATTTATGGTTTACCAAAAATAAAACCTTATTTATGAATTTTTTGTTTTAGTACATTGCTCAAGGCCCAAGAAAGACAAAATTAAATAGATGATTATAGTAGTCAAAATCTCGATTTATTAGTGCAATTTTACGTTTTTACAATTTTTTATACTTTTTTACATTATGATTTTATATTTTATGATTTTTGATCACTTTTCTATACTCTTGCCTAAAATTGAACTCTAATTATTTAATCAATAAAGTATATACCCATTTCATTCCACTTGTGACTAAAGTTTTCTTTGAGATCAAATAATGGTAGCTCAATTGGTGTTAAAGAACTAAGTATGAAATGAGAGCATGTATTCGATTATCTCCAGTAAATTTGTCAAAACGGGCTCCAGCCCGTGGGATAGCCCATGCAGACCCATTTTCAGCCCTATCAATGTTGGGTTATTTTTTGCCTTAACCCCATATGGTGCTCTCATCCCTTGTGTTGGATGGGGCCAGCCCACGGATCAAACTAAAAATAATAGGAAAAGAAGAAATAAATAACCACCATTGAATTTGTGGCCTATCCAACGACAAAGTAGCTCCTATAGATAAATCCCCAAATCGAAAAGGCTCTGAATACGAAGATCCTTCTCTACTTTCATCTCACGCAAAGCAAGAAGCTCATGATCTGTCTAAACCAAACCCATTTTTTTCCCGGGTTGCTTCTGCTCCGGCCATGATCAGCGGCCTGAGCCGCCGTGGATTTAGCTTTTGAAAACCCCAATTTCGCATGCGAACACCTCTGTACACTGGGTGCTTGTTCGAGTCTCGGTTAGGTTTTCAAATTTTGTATTCTGGGTCGAGTTTTCGCATGTGAGAGTGAGTTTGAAGATGTTGGTTGTGATGATGAGAATGAGTTTGAGCTGCTCTATGCCTCAAAATTATGGGATAAAACTTTCATTGTTAATTTAATATTGGGGCTTCAGTTGACGAAAGTTGAATGAGGTGGAATTTGGAAATCCATGAAAGAGAAAATTGATCTGCTATGTCTTTATTTTTATAGTTTTTTTTTTGTTACTTTGTAAAATACAATGGATATGTCACCCCTTTCGTGCCACGCAATTTTCTTATGGTTTTTGCTCTTCGCACACACAGACGTGCGCGCGCACATATATATATATATATATCTTTATTCATTAAATTCTTATTATAGATTGGTTTTTTTAATTTAAACCAAACTAAAAAAAAAACCAACGAGCCGCACACCAAGTATAGCAATTCTATCAATATTCAATGATTAATTGAATTTTTATATTCAATCTTGTAAAATTTTTCATTTTTTGTTTTAGAATAAGAGTGTAAGAATTTGTTATTTTTTTTTTATCAAAAAACACAAAACATTAAAGATAAGGAAAAGTTAATTACTCTTTGTTTAGAAATATCCAAACTTTGATTCCTAATACCCCATAAATAGTCTGAACTGTATAAGAACTACAATCAATTTTAGTTCAAACAGTTTGTAGAGGAACCTGACCTTTTCTGATCCATTCGACACGTGCAATTTCTTTTCCGTTGATACGTCCCGCTATTTGTACTTGCACTCCTTTTGTACTTGCCTGTTAAGTTAATTCAATAGCTTTACGAAATGAAACTCTATTCTTTAATTGTTCGGCTATAAATTCTGCAATAATATTTGGGTGTCTATAAGCGTTTGCAATTTTTGTAATAACAATGTTGATTTTTCGGTTCACACAATTTACTTTTTCTTGTACATTCATTTGTAATTCTTCGATTCTTTAAGGCTTACCCTCGACAAAATAACTTTGGAAATCTCATATAGATTGTGACTTGAATCAGATCGATTCTTTTTCGAATCTTTATCCGTCCAATTCCCTCGACGCCGGAAGAAATTCTTGTATTTTTTTCTATAAAATTCGTGATACAATCTTGTATTTTTTTATCTTCTTGTAGATTATCCGAATAATTTATTGGTTGGGCAAACCAAACAGAATCATGATTTTGAGTTGTACCAAGTCTAAAACCAAGCGAATTTACTTTTTGTCCCATAATTCCCCACTATTATACATAAAATGATATGTCTTATTTGTATACTTTCTTTTTTATTCATACGATTTTTTCCTTGAGTAATTCAGTATATTTATAAAGTAATAAGAATAATAAGGCGTGCCTTTCGTTTATATATATATATATATATATATATATATATATATATATATATATATAACATTAAGTATTGGAGGGAACTGACCAACAGCTGGACCAGCCCTCATCTCCTCCAACATAACCCTCATCATAGTCATGTTTGCCAGGCGGTTCGCCTCCAATACATCCTCAGTGGCTTTCCTGTTTGCCTCTCTCACGGCGTCTAGCATAGCCTGGTTTGCCATTCTCGTGGCCTCCTGGTCGGCTTGTCGAGCCGCCTGCATCTCAGCCAGGACAGGATCAGGTTGATCCCCGCTAGTGTCTCGGTTCCTCCGAGGTAGTACCTTGACTCTGCACAAGTTACACAGAGAATGAGTTGATCAGGCCCACGCAATGTGGTCATATATGCATCATCATAGCAAAACCCAATAGAGAGAACACACAGACACAACTCACAACAAACATCCTAAGTTATTGCAATACATACAGACTTTTCCCTAGAACGTGCTTTGATACCATAAAATGTAACACCCCGTGTATACCCGGTTTGTTAAAATGTCATCGTATTAAGCCACGCTTAATTTAAAAATGCGGAATAACTTTTTACTTTCAATTATGACATCATTATCCTTACCAAGTTGGATTACTTAATTCATTTCCAAAACATTGCATGTATGTAAATTGCCATAAAACAACTAACTGAATTACCTCAATACATAAATATCTGTGAGTATCTAAGTCACGGAACTACAACACGTAGACCGGACATAATCCTGATACAATTATACAACTCGAATCTAAAAGCATAAAGTCAAGTCAATCAATGTGGCATGGACAATCCCCATGCTCACCAAATAAGGCAACAAAGCCCAGCATAGTCTCAACAATAACAACATAAACATAAAGATAATATATCCGGATATCCATATTCGGATATCTACAGACCACATATCCGGATATTCATATCCGGATATCTACAGACCCCATATCCGGATACCAATATCTGTATATCATATTCGAATATCAATATCTGGATATTTCGCGACAGAATGCAGTTTCTGCATTTCGCGAGATATCACTTCCAAGGTTGGTTTTTTAACCCATTACTACGTCCAAACATGCATTTTTACACTCTTTTAGGTTCATATACTGGTTAGTTACTTATTTAACCCATTAACATGCCAAGACTCAACCTTTAAACAACTAAAAATCATGATCAAGGTTCAACACTTACCCCAAGCACCAAAACAGAGATGGAGGATGCTCTTGGAGCTCTCACTTCAGCTCCAAAGTTCAGACAACAAGGGTGCACAAAAATGGCACACAAGACTTGGTTTTCTTCACAAAGGCTAACACTTGGAGCTTCAACAACCAAGACAAGGGCTCCAACACCACAACCCAAGAACTCAGCCACAAGAACCTCACCAAACAGAACCCAAACTCAAAAAAGGAAGCACCTTACACTCTCTCAAGTCCAATGCACACTCACCCAAGGAGATTTGGTGGAGAAACCAAGAGGAAATGTGGCCTCTTGGCTCACAAAGTGGAGAGGAAGGGTGGCAAGGGTGGCTGGTTTGAAGCTTAAGCAAAAGACTCACGTAGAGGTGTAAAAATCTGATCTAGGATCATGTGTCAATCCTATATATAGTCTCATTAAGTTTTAATCACACTATATTAGCACTAATAGTTACTCTTAGCATTTTAATCCCAAACTTTGGAATCTGAACCTACTCATTTTTCTAAGATTTGTCATATTTTTATTTTATTTTTCGCAGTACCTTTCCGGTACGCGCTTTTACATAGCCAGTATCAGTTCTGGCACCAGTTCTCATTATTTTGACTTCAAACTGGAAATCACAGTCCTATATATTATTCTAGGAATATTCATGCACTTATTGTAATTTTCCGGGATACTTCATCGATACGCATTTATACCGTGAGGCAGAACCGGTATCTGTACTTTTCGTCAGAAAAACGACTTTTAACATTATTAATTACTTTATATAATTATTTAAGTCTCCTCATAATTATTAGGGTCAATTATGAAATTATTTGCTAATTCTCATATTTATTTAATTAATTTCCTAAATTAACGGTGCAGGTTCTTACATCATCTATATAAAGTACCAGAAAAGCTATTGTCTTCTGTTGGGTCTGAACTTGTTGGTTGCTTAGATGTTCATTTAAAGGACGTTCCCTTAATTCAATTCATCAAGAGAAAACACATTCGTTCTCTTGATTTCAACTCAAGTGCGCAAGTGCACGCATCAAGTAATAAATGGGGTTATTAATGCCCAGATTATCGTTCCCACGAGGATAGAACTTTAAATAATACCTTAACTATTTTATAAAGAATTAAAAATGAAAAGAAAATACAGTATTTGAACTGTTTGGTCGTTTGTTCCCTACTATCTTGACAACGTTCCTCAAGGATAGTATGTTCAGTCTGACTTCAAACAACTCATCGCGTCGTTATATATGAAATCCTTCTTGTTGAGAAAAGGAACGACAATATTCATTGGAGTTTTGATATTGTAGTCACAAGATTTATGAAAGAAAATAACAATAACATAACAATAATAAGAGACAACAATATTGATGGGTAAAAACAGTTTTTAACACAAGGAACGAATCCGCTGTTCCATTCTTAAGTAGTTATATTCTCAACTCAAGACTTAACCCTTCTGAATTTGTTCAGGTCTTTTCACTGCCAACTTTGATTCCTCAGCTCATGGACTTTAATGGCTCACAAGTTTTTATATTCTTATGGTTCCCTTGACTCCAACAGTTACTAAGTTCAGAACCTTCAGTGAACGAGGTGGTTCCTTATTCTTAAGGCAACCAGTAGTGTTGTGAAATAGTAGTGTTTCACAACACTACCTTCCTCCTCTGATTAAGCTGTCTAAAACTCCTTCCTTATGGAAATTCCTTTCTCAGTATCAGTTCAATTTTCATTGATACGCAATGAATATAGCACACTTAATCACAGAAATTTAAAAGCCTTAGTGCAAAAGTTTTGAAAATAGTTCTTTAAGAACTTCACAGCTTTTTCGTTCCACAAATAAATTAGCCCATGGCTATAACAATAAACATAATTATTCCAAACTGAAATCCCATAGACCCGAGATTCAGTTCAGAGATAACGAATGGAATAGAAAAGAAATAATAACTTTTATAAATAAGAAACAAGTTACGTTACAACAAAATAAAATGGAGAAGTATGGTTGTTGCTCGTGAGGAGTCTCAAGTGGGTGATACAGGATAAAGGAGAAGTTGTTGTCACTTAACTACTGCTAAAACTATACAACTGCAAAGTAAAATCTAAAACTGAAACTATGTGATATCTTCTTAAGGAATTCAATGGTTTCTTCATGTTGGAACGTCCTATTTATAGGCCAAAAGAGTGATGGCAAAACTTGTAATTTCTCTTGAGTTGTTTTCTTGACTGCATGAAAGGGGCGGTGTGAACAATGCGCAAGAGAGACGCAAGTTGCTGGATGGGACACTTATTATTGAGATTTGCCTTTCCTTCTGCACTTTCCATGCTTTTATTTCCTCTTGGCCAATGAGAACTCCTTATTCTCTACTATACACGTTTCTTCCTGCTTGATTGTTGTACCTCTTTATGTTTTATGGAAGCTTCTTTCAACGTTTCCTGCAAGGTGGTCAGAGAGATTGAGTTAGTGGAGCAGGTGTATTTAATGTTCCAATCCATTCCCATTTTTTTATATTTCTCAAATGATTACCTCATCATCCGTTCCTCACCGTATTTTTGTCAAAAAGATATAAACATGTGTTTATAATGCAAAAGTTGCTCATCAGATGAGGGAACAAATGATATTTTACCATCAAAATGGGCTTAGATGGGAACGAATTTTCGTCCCATCAAATACCCCAAAACTGAACTATTGGTTGTTCTCAAACAACTAATAAATAGTGGTTAGGCTGCTCAATTTCAAAGAAAAGCTCACATTAGAAACTTAACCAATGAGTAATCACAATCACATTCAAAAATGAATTA
This sequence comes from Gastrolobium bilobum, assembly GCF_033153095.1. Taxonomy (NCBI): domain Eukaryota; kingdom Viridiplantae; phylum Streptophyta; class Magnoliopsida; order Fabales; family Fabaceae; genus Gastrolobium; species Gastrolobium bilobum. Next base: position 24,621 of record NW_026898476.1, read on the forward strand.
CTATCTATAGATGGCAGGTAGAAAGAATTTGTTCCAAGGTACGTGAAGGTTGCTGATCTTCTGTCTCACTATCACTCAGGGTTGGTGTTTCTCTGTCTATTCCTGGATGTGATTCTTCAAACTTGCTCATTTACTGCTTTCCTAAGAGATATGGGTGTCTTCTCGTTCAAAGGACCTTTGTGAAGGAGGAATTATGGAGTGGTTAAGATTGATGTGAGGAATGGTCTTGGGTCAAGGAACATTTACATTTCTTCTCTGTTGAGATTTGGACTCTTCTGTTGGGAAACGCCTCTTCTTTTGTTTTTGTACCTTCTTTTCTTCCTTTGAAGGAATCTTGTCTGGTATTTTCTTCTGAATTCTTTTGAATGGCGGTTCTTACTTTCTTTCTGTTTGTCTTCTTGTCCTTACTACTCATTTTGTTGTTCCTTGACCTTTTTAGTTTGACCTGGTGGTTTGTATGGGTGTATGTGGGTGTGTTGATGGATGTATTGGATGGAAGTGTTTGCTGTGATTGTGGTGGGATAAGTGTTTGGTGGTTGATCCTTATCTTTGGAATTCACCTGTTCCTCTGCAGAACTCACAACATCAAAGCAAGTTCAGAAGTTTCATTGTGGTTACACCTTAGGAACGCTCTCATAAGTGTTTGGCATTTTTCGTTCCTCACCAGCTAGTTCACACAGATCAGCATCCTTCAAAAATTTGAGTATTAAATTCACTTCTCTTTTTCTATTTCCAGAATTCAAAGTAAGAATACAATTATTACTCACTGGTTTTATGTTCCATGCCATTATTTACTTAAACTTGCACAGCCATGATACTATAAATGAAATGTTTGCTCCAAACAGTTTGAATTTTTCACTGAACAAAAAGGAGTTTTTTTTAAGAGAAATAATAACTTTTGGGTGTGTGTGGTTATTGAACCACCCCAAAACTACGTTCCTGCCACGGAACGTATTTTAGTTATTTGGATTAGAGGTGAACATCAGGTGTTCCCTCACTTTTGGGAGATCTGTGGTTGAGTTTAACCACCCCAAAACTTTGTTCTTGTGAGAGAACAAAGGTAACCACTGAGTTGCCTCTTAGTCAGCGCTTAATTTAATGCCTTTAGCTAGACATGTTACTTACTGTAAGAACCTGCACCATTAAATTAGGAATTTTATTAATTTAATTATGAGTTTAAGGAAGGATTACATAATTGACGTCGAATAAATATGGGAAGACTTAAATAATTATTATAAGGTCTTAATAATGCTGGAAGCCATTTTTCAGACGAAAAGTGCAGATACCGATTCTGCTTCACGGTATAAATGCGTACCGATGAAGTATCCCAAAAAATTATAATAAGTACATAAATATTCCTAGAAAAATACCTAAGTTGAGTAAACAAAGTTTGAAATCATAATTATGAGTTTTGATGTCAGAACTAATACCGGCTACGTGTAAAATGCGTACCGAAAAAGTGTTGCGAAAAATTATAATAAAAATATGAAAAATCCTAGAAAAATGGCTAGGTTCAGAATATAAAGTTTGAGATTAAAATAATTAACGGAGCTATTAATGCTAATACCGACGGATTAAACTTAAAGAGACTATAAATACTAAATGGCACAATTTCCTAGGTCAGTTTTTCATATCCTCTACGTGAGTTTCTGAGGCTCTTGGCTGCACCACCTTGTCTCCACCTTCCCTCTCCATTGAAACCTTCAAGGGGATACCTTTCCTCTTGATTCCTTCACAAAAACTCCATGTGTGAATATGCTCAAGCCTTGGGAGGTTGAAAGGCAATGCATTTCTGAGTTTTAGCTTATGTTTGGATGACTGTTGAGTGCTGACTTCTTAGTGATGTTGTGGGAGCCTTTTATTTGGCATTTGTGGCAAGAAGCCACCTTTTGGTGTAAAGAACCAAACTTATGGATCATTTTTGTGGCCTCACTTGTGCATCAGATTAGAGTGGTATAGAAACCTCCAAGCCACCTCTTTTTTATGAGTTCAAGGGTCCATAGGTAAACCATGATCACTTCCTTTGAAATTTCATGATTTTAGCTTGTTTGAGTCATAAAAAGAGGAAACTTTAATCATTAAAGTTAAGGGTTGTTAATCTAGGCATAATAAGTAATAATGAGCTGCTATTTTGAGAAAAAATTGGACCTTGGGGAACCTTTGGGGTCGTGGATTATGAAGAAAAACTCTGCAGAATTCTGTTCTGTCCGCGTGGTAATCGATTATCTTTCGTATGGTAATCGGTTACCATGTGCAGTAATCGATTACCCTATTTTTGGTAATCGGTTACCATGTGTAGTAATCGATTACCCCTGTATGGTAATCAATTATCCCCTGTCAGAATGACCAGAAACCAGTTTTAATGCGTGTGAAAGTTTCAATTGGGGCATGATGCCCGAGGAAGTCAGTATTACTGTTGGGAAACATTAATACCTTTAATAGTGGGGCTTAATGCGTGATAATTATGAATTAAAAAGGATGCAAACAAATGAGAAAATATTGTTTAATGGTTATGATATTGAGATTCTGAATATTAAATTGTGTATTCATAAGAACAGATTGCAATTGACGTCTTGTGAGACTGTTAGGTTGTCTGTGTTTACCGAGCCTTTGGATAGAGATTTTGGCACTACAGGTAAGTGATGGGACAAAAATTTGTTCCCATGTAAGCCCATTTTGATGGCAAAATACCATCCGTTCCCTCATCTGATAAGCAACTTTAATTGAAATTTGGCTTTCGTCCCAGTCAACCCACCTTATTTTGTATCTTAGGGCAAGCTTTCTCTTTGGGCCTTCAAAACCCCCTCTCAATTTGCATTTTTAGTTGTCGTTGCAACATAGGAGTCCTCCTTTATAATCGGGGGTCAGTGGCTCACCATAAATGTCTTTTGTGACATTATAAAAGTCTTTAGGGAGATTCATAAGGTCAAATCCGCAATCAGTACAACCTTTCCTATCTTGTGTACCACGTGTATCAATAGCCAATATGTCTAATAACCATCTCTCTTCATACCCATCTGGAATTTCTGCAGGGTTATGTAGTTCTACTGCAAAAGGGTCTAGAAGGTTTGAGGTTGTTCCTCGTGATTCAACTCCTAAGCCCCAATAAAGTGGAAGAATAAAGTTGTGGCCCATGCCTTGATTCCTCTTGAAAATGAAACCATCATAATTCTTGGGACGAACCTTAGAGCCTCCACAGACTTGAACTGATGTGACATAATAGTAGCTAAAATGCAAAGACATATATGAAATACTATTAAATTGATTATTTAATAGCAAAATCGCTTAAATTTTTGTTTTTTTCCATCATCTTTTCGCTCCTAATGTTGTTCCCCAACTGCAAAGGACGACGATCTGAGTTGCAATCTAGCTCGCAAAAATAACATGATTTAGTGCTTGTAAATTAGTATGTTCTTGAATTTTGTTTTTTAATAAAAGAAAGGCACTTTATAAAATATAATTATTAGTCAAAAAATCATTTGTTAAACTTGTGATAAAATTTATGTACGCATAAAACTATATATTATTCTTTTATTTTTTATTTTCTTTATCACTTCTTACTACCTTTTTAGTAACCGTTAAATAGTAATCATTAAAACATGACGGAAAGAGAAAGATGAAAGATAAAGTGGGGGAATAAGCAACTGCAGAGAAAGAAAATTAATATCAAATAACATCCGTTAATTTAATTTCATCCAACGATTATAAGAGGGGCAATAAGTGTAACAGCCCGTTGTACACCGGTATTGTTAACATTAATTATGATATTAAGCGCAATAACAATCACAACAATTCTTTTATAAAAGTGCGAATAAACTTTTTCCGTTATTACGCGAGTATTTAAAACAATAAAAAGCGTAATAATTAATAGCTGCGACCATAACTGTAAACTCTTGCGAAATACTTGTTTAAACTATTTTTATATCTTAATTTACTCAATACAAGACACTAAGGGGTCCCCATAAACCCACTTAGCTAATTTCTCGATTTTACGTTTTCCACTCATCCGAACATGGTTCGGTTATTATTTTTCTGTGGACATACCGCACAAAACCAGTCCTTCTTCTTTAGCTATCTTTTTTTCTTACTTAAATAAATTTCCAATGAACTATCACACGAGTCATTTCGACCTCGTTTGCTCCGGATATCGCCGTTTGAAGTTGGACAAGCAAAACTGCCAACCAACCCCAAAACAGCTCCAAACATCCTTCACTCCACGAATTATTGCAGAACAATAACTCACTAAATTGCTCTCAATTTTTTATACCATGAACTAGACACCTCAAGCTTCAATTTGATATATCATACACTTAATTTGACTGAGTAACGAAGCGGTAATAAAATTCCCAAAAACTGCCAGAAACAGCCCCTGCACAGGTGCGTCCTGGACAGTCCGTGTTCGCAGGTTTCTACAGGCCTGCGTGCAACCCGGAAATTCCTCATATTTTACACAATATAGGGGACATCTCAAGCTTTAAAATGGCATATGGCATGTCCCTATCGAACCTCTATGGAGGGAGATATGCTCTCCCAAAGTTCGTCTAAATTCTGCCAATTCTACAAAAAATTCGCCAGAGTTTCCTTTGTTTTTCCTAAAATCCCCAAATTTGTAATTGCTTTCTAATACCTCAAATGTACCTAATAACCAATGGTTGGCAAACACAAGGACCAACAATGCCTTGGGGCACTTACAACCCAACTCAGTTTATAGTTATTACACAATTTATACCATATGGCTCACTTTATAAATCCTTAACTTGTTTCAATCACCAATGTTCATTTACATGCAATTTCTCAACATACAAATAATTATAATCCTAAAATAGGCCTAAAGCCCTTCCATCATATTACATCATGTATCCATTGTACAATTACAATATTTCACTTACATATTACAACTTACAACTTCATAACTTTAATTACAACTTGAAACATGAACTTTAATTTACAACTTGAAACATGAACTTCAAATGACATATACAACTAACTAGACTTAGGCAAAATGACATGAACAAATATGACTATGAAACAAATATGACTATGAAACTCATCCTACATACATATGGAATGTTCATGCCTAGTCACATTGGCAGTGCTGCTCATGTCGCTGAGACGAGGGAGACTCTTGTAGAGCCTGCTGAGGATCGTGATGTGATAGATCACCGGCTGAATGCTTTCAGGAAGCATAAGCCACCTGTGTTTGAGGGGTATTTGGATCCTATTGCTGCTGAAAGATGGCTGTAGTCGCTGGACAAGATATTTCGGGTCATGCAGTGTACAGATCCGCAGAAGCTGATGTTCTCGACTTACATGTTGGAGGGCGATGCCCATGAGTGGTGGACGAACACCTCTCGTGCTTATGAGATGCAGGGTCGTGTTTTGACATGGCTGACACGAGTTGTCGAACTCGCGCAAATTAAAAATTAATTCTTTAGGGTTCAGAAAATTTTTGTAGTAAAGTGCAAACCCTAAGTCGTCTCTCAAGGAAATTGTTTGGGTAAAAATCGCTTATGATGACAGAAAATAAAAGGGGGGTTTGTTTTGATTTCAGTTTGATAATTTAAAAAGGCAGAATGTAAAATTGTATATAAAATTCGTAATTAGAAATAACCAACCTAAGGTTTGGGTTCCATGGACGTCTTTCCTCGGATAAGAGGATATCAGAATCGTGATTGATTTGTCAATCGAATCAGAATCCTTATTTCCAATTGACAACCCTCTCTAAGCGATCGCTTAGCATTTGATCAAAGACGATGCTTCTACTCATACAATCGCAGAGTATCAGCCCGCTTGATTTAAGGTCATAGGGTCAATCAACCTAATCATCAAATCTGATGATTAATCCCTTTCCATAATCGCAATCGCGAACCTCAGATTGAATATCCACGATCGCACGATATCAATCTGAGTTGGGAGGGGAAACAAAACTGATTTGAAATAAACGCAGATCCTCAAGACTAGTCCATGGAATCCATTACCCTTAGGTTGATTAAAAGGTTCTTAGCCTCGCATGGCTAAGGTAAACATAATTCAAAAAATAAGAAGAAGAAGAAGAAGAACGCAATTGAATAAAAACTCAGAGAGAACTTCTCTGTTGTAAAAACTGACTGCCGAAGGGTTTCCTAGAGTCTCCCTTAAATAGTCGTCACGCAGGACAGCTAGGGTTTCACCGCTTCAGCCAAAACATAAAATAAAAGCTAAATAAAAAAATAAAACAATAAAATGAAACATGGCCTTGGGCCCTAAACACATTGGGTCCTAATGTGAATTACAAGTCCAAACGTCAAAATAAAATTCCAGCAAAACACGTCATCTTGAGATCAAGTTTCGACAATCTTTCCGTCCGAATTGGGCTTCAGTAGCTGAAATAGCGATTGTAGCCCTATCTGTTAGCTGCAAATAACACGAAGAACGGAGTCAATCGGACATCTGTAGAGTGAGATATGGTCAAAATACAAAAGTAGTGTAAATCTAGAAAATTATGACGAAAATCAATTAAACCCAACTAAAATCTAGAATAGTGAATTGACCCAAAAGACCTTTATTTAATTCAAATAAATCATAAAAATACCAACCAAGAGTAATAAATAAGTGTAACAAAATATGAGTTATCAATGGCCATTCTTCGAGGAGTTTTTCTTGGGCAGATACTTTCCCTATGATGCGCAGGAGAGGAAGCAGGGGGAGTTTGATAGATTGGTTCAGGGCTCGATGTCTGTTGATGAGTACTTGGCCAAGTTTAATGAGCTGGTGAAGTTTGCACACTTCAGGATGGTTCCTCCTACTCTGATGTTTCTGGCTGCTAAGTTTCGTAGAGGACTTAGTGAGGTGATTGTTGAGCATATTGCTGGAGCTGCTTCGAGGGATTTTGGTACACTGGTTCAGCAGTGTAAGGACATTGAGGATGTCTGCATAACGGGTAAGGCCAAGAGGGCCAAGGTCGACGAGACCAAGGGGACTGTTGGTTCCACTCCTGTTTCTACGTCCTAGAAGGACAAGAGGTTTGCTGGGAAGGGCAAGGGTAAACAGTTGGCGACTAGGCAGGCGCCTGGTCAGTTCAAGAGGACTGCTTCACAACAGGGGAGTTTTGCTAGGCCTCCTTCCACTCCGAGATGTGCGAGGTGCGGGAAGGAGCATGTGGGACGTTGTGCTTCGGGGCAGTTGGTTTGTTTCCTGTGTGGCAAGGAGGGCCACTTCTCTAGAGACTGTCCGTCGTCGACGGCGAGAGCTGCAGCTGTTCAGGCAGTTCCTTTGCAGATAGTTCTGATGGCTTCTACTTCGGCACCTACAGTGCCACCTTCTGTTGGGGCGTGTGTACACCTTGGATAGGCAGCAGTCGGACCGCGCTCCGAACCTTGTTAGAGGTACTGTGTCTATTGGTGGTATTGTTGTTGATGCATTGTTTGACTCCGGGTCTACGCATTCGTTTGTTGCTAACCCGATTGCTTTGGGGCTTGAGTTGCCCATGTCTGTGCTTTCTCCACCGTTGCGGGTGACTACCGCAACCGAAGAAATATGTGATTCTACCACTGTACATCGCGATGTAGCATTTCAGTGGGACGGCCGTGAGTTCTCGGCGGATCTGATAGGATTGCCGATGGCCAACCTTGAGATTATTCTGGGCATGGATTGGTTGTCTAGAAACTGTGCACTGATTTATTGTTGTGCAAAGCGCGTGGTGATGTCTCCGTGTGATTCCACAGCTAGTTCCTCGCCATATATTTCATTGCTGCAGGCTAGGAAGGCCTTGAGAGCAGGGGCATTTGGCTATGCCATGTTGGGAGGTTTGGTGAGTGGGACAAAGGAGGATATCACTGGAATTCCTGTGGTGGGAGAGTTCCTCGAGGTGTTTCCTGAGGAGATTCCTGAGTTTCCGCCACAGCGGGAGATAGAGTTCTCCATTGAATTGTTGCCTGGTGTGGGGCCGATTTCTTTAGCTCCATATCGGATGTTGCCACCGGAGTTGGCTGAGCTTAAAAAGCATATTGAGGATCTTTCGACGAAAGATTTCATCCGGCCGAGTGCGTCTCCTTGGGAGCACCAGTCATCTTTGTGAAAAAGAAGGATGGGAAAATGCGATTGTGCACCGACTACAAGCAGTTGAACAAGGTGACAATCAAGAACAAGTATCCCTTTCCTCAGATTGATGATCTGTTGGATCAGCTCAGGGGTGCTTGTGTGTATTCCAAGATTGATATCCGGTCCGGATACCATCAGATTTGGGTGAACCCGGAGGATGTCCCTAAGATCGCATTTCGTTCGAGATACGGTCACTTTGATTATTTCGTGATCCCGTTTGGACTCACCAATGCGCCGGTAGTGTTCATGGATTACATGAACAGGATTTTCCAGCCGTATCTGGATCAGTTTGTGATTGTCTTCATTGATGATATTCTGATCTACTCCAAGACTGAGGAGGAGCATGCGGAGCATCTGAGGATAGTTCTGCAAGTGCTGAAGGAGAAAAAGCTTTATGCTAAGCCTTCTAAGTGTGAGTTTTGGCTCAAATCAGTCAAGTTTCTGGGGCATGTGATTTCAGCAGATGGAGTTGCAGTGGATCCCAACAAGATTGAGGCCGTACTGGATTGGGAGAGGCCCAAGACAGTCACGGAGGTGAGGAGCTTCTTAGGTTTGGCAGGTTACTATCGGAGGTTCATCAAGGGTTTCTCCACGATGGTTCTCCCTTTGACTCGCCTTACCCGAAAGGAGACTTCATTTATGTGGACTCACGAGTGTGAGGCGTGCTTTCAGGAGTTGAAGGAAAGATTGACTTCTTCACCTGTGTTGATCCTTCCTGATCCTGAGGAGCATTTTGAGCTTTACTGTGATGCTTCTGGAAAGGGGCTGGGTTGTGTGCTGATGCAGTCTGGTAGAGCTGTTGCTTTTGCTTCGAGGCAGTTGAAGCCTCATGAGGAGAACTACCCGACTCACTATTTGGAGTTGGCTGCGATCGTTTTCGCTTTCAAGATTTGGAGGCATTACCTGTTTGGTTTGAGGTTTGTGGTGTTCAGTGACCACAAGAGTTTGAAGTATCTCTTCGACCAGAAGGAGCTGAACATGAGGCAAAGAAGATGGATGGAGTTCATAAAGGATTACGACTTTGAGTTGAAGTACCATCCTGGCAAGGCCAATGTGGTAGCTGATGCTTTGAGCCGGAAACCCGGGAGCTCATCCAGTTTGTTACTTGGTAACTTTGATGTTGTTGAGAAGTTCCGAAACCTGGCAGTGACCGCTCCAAGTGAGGGAGTACTTCTCGAGTTGGAAGCAGTCGATGTTGTGAACGAGCTGTTAGAAAAGATCAAAGAGGCACAAGTTCAGAGAGAGTGTCTGGATTATGTGAAGAACCAAGACGGTGTGTCTTGGAATGATGATGGATTTCTTTTGTTTCAGTAGAGGATTGTAGTTCCTCGAGGTCCGTTGACAGACGAGATTATGGCAGAGGGTCAGTTTTCTATCCACCCTGGTGCTACTAAGATGTATCAAGACTTGAAGAAGAACTTCTGGTGGCCAGGCATGAAGAAAGATGTTGCTATCTTTGTGTCCAAGTGTTTGGTTTGTCAGAAAGTGAAGATTGAGCACCAGAAGCCTTCTGGTAAACTTCAACCTCTTGAGATTCCAGAGTGGAAATGGGAGAACATTTCCATGGACTTTGTTGTGGGTTTGTCGAAGACTCAGGTTGGTTGTGACTCGTTATGGGTCATTGTGGACAGACTGACGAAGTCTGCCCATTTTCTTCCAGTGAAGGTGAGCTTCACTACTGAGTATTTGGCCAAACTATATGTTCGCGAGATTGTGAGGCTTCACGGGGTGCCCGTGAGTATCATCAGTGATAGGGACCCGAAGTTCACATCTCGATTCTGGGAGGCGCTGCAGGGAGCTTTTGGTACGCAGTTGAGATTGCGTACCGACTATCATCCTCAGACTGATGGACAGACTGAGCGGACTATCCAGACCTTGGAGGACATGTTGCGGGCTTGCACGTTGGAGCAGGGCTCAGCATGGGATAGGTACCTTCCATTGGTGGAGATTTCGTATAACAATAGTTTCCATGCTAGCCTGAGCATGGCACCCTACGAGGCGCTCTACGGTAGGAGGTGTCGTACACCTACCTGCTGGTCTGAGGTTGGGGATCGTGAGTTGTTTGGTTTGGACTTTGTCCAAGATACCACCCTGCAGATCCAAATGATCAGGGAAAAGCTGAAGCAGACGCAGAATCGTCAGAAGAGCTACTACGATGTCAAACATCGTCCACTGGAGTTCAGTGAGGGTGAGCACGTGTTTGTGAGACTTTCACCTGTCACCGGTGTTGGACGGGCACTCGGAGTGAGGAAGCTGAGCCCGCGATTTATTGGGCCATACCAGATTCTTGGTAGAGTAGGACCTGTTGCCTACCGGCTTGCCTTGCCTCCGAACCTGGCTAACATCCACGACGTGTTTCACGTGTCTCAGCTTCGGAGGTACATAGCAGATCCGTCGCACGTGGTGCAACCGGATGATGTGGAGGTTCGGGAGAACCTAAAGACTCCCGTCGAACCACTCAAGATTCTCGATCGTGGCGAGAAGCAGCTGAGGAGCAAGATCATTCTGATGGTCAAAGTGAAATGGTCAGGAAGAACTCTTGAAGAGTGTACCTGGGAGCGAGAGGACGAGCTTCTCCGGCAGTATCCCGAGTTTCGAGACAGGTATATTCTTATTTTGAGGACAAAATCCTAAAAAGGTGGGGTGAATGTAAGACCCGCACCGCTAATCAAGGAATTTAGTTAATTAATTATGCAAAATTAGGAAATGATTCCATAAATTGACCCTAATAATTATTATGAGGCTTTAATAATTATAATTAGTGAGTAAGAATGCTGAAAGTCGCTTTTCGGAAGAAAAGTACAGTTACCGGTTCTGCTAGTCGGTATAAATGTGTACTGAAAAAGTATCCCGGAAAATTATAATAAGTTCCTGATAATTACTAGAATAATATGTAGGACTTGTAAAACGAGTTTCAAGTCCAAATAATGAGAACTGGTGCTAGAAATCGGTACTGGCTTTGAAAAGCGCGTACCGGAAAGGTGCTCGGAAAAATATAATAATATGACAATTCTTGTAAAATTGAGTAGGTTAAGAATCCAAAGTTTGGGGTTAAACTGTTAAGCATAGCAATTAAAGCTAATATTGTGTGTTAGTGACTTAACAGCCTATATATACTTAATGGCACTAAACCCTAGGCCATATTGGAGGCTGCCTACGTGAGTTTTCTGATTTCTCTTCAGCCTTGAGCCTCCCATTGCCACCTTCATCTCCCTTCCTCTTGTGAGCCAAAGGTGTCACATTTCTCCTTGTTTTTGCCACTTAAACACTTGGGTGTATGTGGGGTAACCTTGGTGGTGAGTTGTGAAGCATTTCTGAGGATATGCTTGCTGTTGGTTGAGGGTGTTTGGGGCTGTATAGTCTGAGTTTGTGTGAGTGGGGCTTGCTCTTGGCTTCTTGAGCTTCAAGAAGCCACCTTTTGGCACAAAGGGTCTAGCTTGAAGTGTATTTTCGTAGCCTTGTGAAGTCAGAACCTTGGAGTTGCATTAGAGGCTTCCTTTCTGCTTCATTTTCGAAGTTTTGAGCTCTTGAGGTGAGCCATGATCACCTAAGTATCATTTTGAGACCTAAAGCTTGTTTAATCTATTAAAAAGAGGAACTTTAACCATTTGAGTAAAAGAATGTGTTTCTGGGTTCATAACATGTTGTGTTATATCTGTTTAGGGAGTCATTGGACTCCCAATCGCGTTTGGACCCTTAAATTTGGGATTATGCAGAAGTTGGCTCGAATTTCTGCATTCTGTTGAAGAAGTATTCGAATACTTTTCGTGTAGTATTCGAATACTTGTTCATCAGGTAGTCGAATACTCTTGCTGGAGTATTGGAATACTTTTCTGGGAAGAAAAGTATTCGGTTACCTTTGAAGAAGTATTCGAATACTGGAAAGTATTCGAATACAGTAAAGTTTAGTATTCGGATACAGAGGTATTCGGATACTGGGAGCTTAAGTATTCGGATACTGTCTAGTATTCGACTACTTAAGTGAAAGTAATCGCATACTTTCTGGAGAGCTGGAGTATTCGAATACTACTCGTGGAGTATTCGAATACTTCCTGCAGAAACAGCATGTAATGAGTTAAAATGAGTAAGAAAGACTTAATCACTTAATGTAATCTGAGCTATGATTATTGATGAGTAATTATGGTATGGGCAGATTGTGATTGTGCTGTTTGTGGGCCTTGAGCCGTGTGGACTCTTTGTTTGGATAGTAGCTTACAAGGTAAGCTTTCGTGTCCTCGGTTTAGCCATGTTGTGGTTCCACCATGTCCCATGGGGGTATGGTTATATGCATGCTGTGTTACATGCTTTGGATATTTGAAATGCTGTTGAGCTTTATGTGTAATGGCTTTTAATATGCATGTGTTTGTTCCATCTTGACGGTAAGCCTGAGTATGTAGCGTCATACAAGACGGTGATCCGAGGTGGATGCAAGTAGCGTCTTGCACTATTTGTGGGTATTAGACGTATATAAATCCTGCATTTCTCTGGCCAATAGAATAAAATTGACACACATGGCATGATTATCTATTGCATTGCACTGTTTTAGAAATGATATTGATGAACTGCTTTTAAACTTATATTGCACATGTAAGTGAGCTTGGGGTGGAAGATCCTTGAGGACCCCTTGTCTTACTGAGATTTCTTGTTTAGAGATCTCACCCCACGTTTGGGGAATCCTTATTTCAGGTTCCGGTAGTTTGGTGACTGATGCCTCTGGCGGCAGGAGGCCAGAGCTTAGTTGAAGATACTATGTTGTATTGCTGCCATGATTGGATATGGATGCTGTTTATGTTTTCCACTATTTATGATTATGTGGTTGTTGAGACTGATGTTGGGCGTGTTGCCTTATTTGAGTGAGCATGGGGATTGTCCATGACACTTTATGTTAGTACTTTTAGATTGGAGTTGTATAAACTGTTAGATGGTCCGGTCTACGTTGTTGTAGTTCCGTGACTAGAGCCACACTTATACTATCTATGTTATGAGGTATTTTTAGTTAGCTGTTTTATTGCAATTGCATACAGGCGATATTTTATTAATTGGTTAATAAGCAAGTTGGTAATGATAATGACATCATAATTGAAAAGAAAAAGATATTCCGTATTTTTAATTTAGCGCTGCTTAATACGATAGTATGATAACATTACCAGATATATACGGGGTGTTACAATCATATTCTCAAGTTCCTAAAGATGAGGAACATTAACACATGCATCAATTGATCAAAAGGACTTCACAGGTTGTAACTTGGCCGGGTTAATGGGTAGGAATATATGGAAAGTAGCTTAAACAACAATGAGATTGAAAAACTGATATTATTTCATTTTTAACACATTCAACTCAATGATTTTGCTCCACTAACATTCCTACAGAATTTCGGGAATTAATTCCTTTCAGCCACCTTTTCTTTACATTCACCCTTTTTCTTTTTCTTGCTTTTCCTTTTCTTTTCTCTTTTTTTCTTTTTTTTCTTTTTCTCCCTTTGATTTAAGGGCACAGAAGAAATTTTACCTCCCCTAATTACTTGACCTTTGTGGAGCTTACCTCAATTTCTTTATTTTATTTTTAACACATCAGTAATTCAATCTCAATTAAGGTAAGTCACTTGGATATAGGCTAAGCCATCAATCAGGCCACAGGTCATTATCAACAAACTAAGTTCAGGCTCAAGGGGCTAGCAATGGAAAAATTCATACAGGTGGGTTATTTTGGCCAATGGCTAACAAGAACAAAATGCTTTTATCATATCAACCAATGCATGCATAACAGAGAAACAGATCAAGTTCTAGAATTCTATTACAGTGAGGTCTCTCAAAATAAAATAAGTGTTTAAGCACAAAACCTCACCAGCTATGATGTCAAGCTAGACTTCCAAAAGAAACATCAGGCATCATTAATCATTCAAAAACAAAATTCAGACAAACGAGCAATCATGAAATCTACTCATGCCCATACAATATCATGCCAGAAGTTCATACAATATATTTCCAAGAATTCAGTCAAGCACATTAACTAGATAAGCACATTTAAACCTGAGAATTGCTTGAAATACAAATCACTATTTTTTTTTAAATAAAAATAAAGAGCACACAAAATACTAAAAAAAATAACTAAGAATTTTAAAAGAGTTAGAATATTTCCCCTGATAGAAAAATTTCAGTTCTAAGGTGCAAGCCTACCGTTCCCAGATTTAGAGAATTGCTGTCCTAAGCAATAATTAAACAACAAGAAGGAAGAAAAACCTGCACAAAGGAACAAACAGTGGCATATAGGATAAACTATAATGCGCACATTAAAAACATCAGAAAGAGATATACCAACACAAAATAACTAAAAAAAAGAAAAAAAAAGGAAAAAAATATGAAACAAAAAAATAAACTAATATACAAAATCTCCGTCAGCAAAGAGATATCAATCAACCTCCATGTCATCCCCCTCAGCAGCGTGGGATGACTCAGCAAATGGAAGATCCGGTGGTACGGGATGCTTTGGTGTATGAGACCACCATTCCAGATTTGTTCCAAACCATGAAGCCATATTAAGAACTCTTTGAAGCTTTGATTTTTCCTAGAGATAGAGTCTTGGTGTCTCTTGTCAAACTTCAGCTCCTGGTGTCTCTTCCAACTCGTATCAAAGAGTTTCACCACTTCCTTTCTCATTGCCTTCTTCTTGGTTGGATTACGCCTCCTTTGAGGCATCTTCACCTCTTTGACATCATCTTTTAGAGTTTGAGGAAGCTCTTTCAATTCCGCTTTTAAGGTACCATCGTCTTTGTAATCTTCAACTTTTTCAGGAACCTCAACCATTACATTTTTTTCTTCTTCCTTAAAGACTTTGATGTGCCTCTGTCAAGTGTGGTTTTTCCATGTTAAAATTGATAAGAATTGGGTCATAAGAGAGCAATTTAAATACATATTTGCTAATTATATTGATTCTTTCTTTTCAGTTATAGTTCTCACCTATTGGTTGTGTTTTTACAGGTAAAAGAAGTGAAAATTACAAAATTATAAAAAGCTTGTTGACGCGATTCCACGAGGGTATTTTTGGAAGAAGAAAAAGAGTCTTATAAATAGGAGACTTTGCACAGAAATTAGGTTAAAAGGTGAAGAAATTCGAAATTTGAAAGAAAACAAGGAAATGATTTGGCGCTGATCGTGCGGGTGCCATGAATGCAGTCCTTGATTTGTGGAGTCACGGATTTGGCGCTGATCGTGCGGGCGTCATGAATGCAATCCTTGAATTGTGGAATTATGATCAAAATGAAAAATTAATGAAATTAAATTCAAAGATTATAACCTGATTGACCAGTTGCCTATTTAAAGGGTGGTCCTCCACCATTCCAAGACATTGGAGACAATTCAGACCTATTTCTTCAGAAGGAGACCGACGGCAGAGCTCAGAAGGATTCTTCCACAGTTCTTCTTCTTCATCTATTTCTCTGTAATTTTATGCTTTGGAATATTGGATTATTGTTAGCCATGATTATGCTTGGCTAATTCTTTTTTATTGTAGTTAGGGTCACGAGCCCTATGTGAACCCTTGTTACGATGGATTGATTTAGTTTTATTCATTTGTATAATTATCTTTGTCTCTACCTTGTGCGTATTTCCTATTCTCTTTATTAGAACTGATCAATCTGATAGTTGGGAATAGTTTGAGGGTTAGAACCCTAGATAGGAATATTGGGGTTTTCATCTTGAAAGGGGGTAGGACAACAATTGGTATGCATGCTAGGAATAGATGTGTATTTAATTGCGGATGCTTAAATTATTGCGTTCATTGCATAATACCATGAGGAACATTGCAAGGAATTGGGGTTCCAATTGGGGATTAAAGGGTTAACCTTGCAAGGAATTGAGGGTTAACTAATAAATATTTTTAGATAATAATTTATCCTAGTAATTATATGAATAAATATTGTGAATCAATCCAAAGTAAGAAGTGGGGATCATAAGGTGAGTGCGCTCTAGCTACAATATTTCTCATATTTTTATCCAAATCATTTTGCATCAGACTTCAAGACTAAAACAATCCTCTTTGTGAGAAGACTGTTTTAAAGAATCAAAGACATGAATAGTAACAGTTTCATCATTCATTCTTAGCTCGAGCTTCCCGTTTTCAACATCAATCAGTGCATGAGATGTAGCTAAGAAAGGTCTACCCAGCAAAAGAGGCATCTCAGCTCCCCCTTCCATGTCCAACACCACAAAATCAGCAGGGAAGATGAACTTGTCCACTTTAACAAGAACATCTTCAATGATACCACTAGGCCTTCTTAAAGACTTATCAGCAAGTTGAAGAGATGCCAAAGTAGGCTTCAACTCGGTGATCCCTAAGGATTTGTAAACAGAAAGAGGCATCAAATTAATGCTAGCCCCAAGATCACATAATGCCCTGCTGATTTTTGTGTCACCAATTTCAATAGGAATGTTGAAGCTTCCAGGATCACGAAGCTTAGGAGGACATTTTCTTGTAATGATAGCACTGCACTCCTTAGTAAGTGCTACTGTTTGGCACTCTTGTAATTTGTGCTTCTTTGATAAAAGGTCATTCATGAATTTAGCATAATTTGGCATATTAGCCAAGGCTTCAGCAAATGGAATATTAATGTGAAGTTTTCTGAATAAATCCAGGAACCTTTCATAATGTTGCTTCTGGGCATCTTTCTTGAATCTGTCAGGATAGGGTGCCATAGCTCTCATATACTCATGGCTCAATTCAACTTTCTCCTTTGCTTTTTCTTTTTCGGACTTCTCTACTGCCTTAAGCTTCTCATTAGCTTCCACATTTGTGCTCGGCTTTTCTGGAGCTGCCACCACTTTACCACTTCTAGTTGTGACAAACATACAATCCTCCTTGGGATTAGTGACTGTATTGCCAGGGAAGGTACCTGGAGCTCTTTCCGCAAATTGCTTAGTCAGTTGGCCAATTTGATTCTCCAAGTTCCTAATAGAGGCATTGGTGTTTTTGGTATTTGCTCTAGTCTCCTCCATGAAAGCATTAGAATGTTGAGCCATTTGTCCAATAACTTCTCCAAATCAGAAGGTTCCTTCTGTGGAATAGGAGGAGGTTGCAGATAGTTGTTGGAACTATAGTCAAGACCACCTCCTTGACCTCTCCTCTGAAAATTATTTCCGCCAGGAAAATTCTGATTTCTTGGAAAATTTTGTTGGGGCTTCTGCTCATACCAAACCCCATTTACTTGCAACTGCTGTGGATTATCATCCATTAGAGTAGGGCATTCATTAGACTCGTGAGCCTCTCTACAGTACTCACACATCACAGAAGTTGATTGAACCTTGGACACTTGCAATTTCTCAAACTTCTCATTCAAGCTGTCAAACTTTTTGGACAACAACTTTTGTTCGGCAAGCATAGCCTCATTGCTTTCCAGCTTTATCACTCCTCTTCTTGCTTGAACTGGGAAACTCTCATTCTCATTTCTTACCAATTTCTTGATCAAGTCAATAGCTTGTTCAGATGTACTCTGCCGAATAGAACCTCCAGCTGGACTATTAATCACCAACCTTGTTTCAAGAGAGATGCCATTAAAGAAAATTGCCACCTTTCTGTCATCATCTCCCTCATAGTGCGGACACTTCCGGATAAGTTCCTGGAATCTTTTCCAGGTTGCACACAGCGATTCTCCTTCAAGCTGGCGGAAGTTTGTGATCTCATTCACCAGCTGGTTGTACTTCTCCATAAAGAAGAACTCGGCAAAGAACTTTGATGACAAGTCTTCCTATGTCTTGATACTATTAGCTGGTTGCCTTTCTATCCATCTGAGAGCTCTTCCCTTAACAGCAAAAGGGAACAGTCGGAGCCTGATAGCATCAGCAGACACTCCATTGTGCTTAGTAGTATCACAGATCATCAGAAATTGATCTATGAACTCATGAGGGTCTTCCTCCTCAGCACCAGAAAATTGAGCCCTCTCCACCAAAGTAATCAAAGATGGCTTCAGCTGAAAATTGTTTGCCTCCACCGTTGGCTTGAGTATACTTGAATTTGGCCTATTGAACACCAGAGTTAGAATGGTGTCCAACAATCGTGGAGGTGGGTTATTTGCATTGTTGTTACCCGCCATCTCTTGTACTGGTTGTACAGGTACTCTATTGAAATCTTCCCAAATTAACTGCTTGGCAACTTTCCTCAGTCTCCTCTCAGTCCTTGTAATTTCAGGATCAAATACAAAGTCTTTAGGAGCAAGTCTACCTCGCATAAAACTCAGAAAAATATGTTAGTAGCACCTGCAGAACACAGGACAAAATAGAACAAAAATATAAAATTAAAATTAAAATCCAATCTCAAAGATCAACGGTTATTTATAATATTGGATTTAATAATCCCCGGCAACGGCGCCAAAAACTTGATGCTCTCCGGCAAGTATACCGATCGCACAAGTAATATAGAAAGTAAGTAGAGTATCCTCTCCACAGGGATTGTAAACCAAGTACTACAATAACCAGTCCCCTTAAGTTGAAAAACTCGGTTTGTTGTTTGGAAAAATTGTGAATTAATTTTGAGTAACAATAAGAAATAAAAGTAAAGACTTGTTTTTGGATTTTTATTTAAGAGAAATAAAACAATAACAATGAGAATTAATTTTAAAAATATGAGAAAAGCATTGTAGCTAGAGCGCACTCACCTTATGATCCCCACTTCTTACTTTGGATTGATTCACAATACTTATTCATATAGTTACTCGGATAAATTATTATCTGAGAATATTTATTAGTTAACCCTCAATTCCTTGCAAGGTTAACCCTTTAATCCCCAATTGGAACCCCAATTCCTTGCAATGTTCCTCATGGTATTAAGCAATGAACGCAATAATTTAAGCATCTGCAATTAAATACACATCTATTCCTAGCATGCATACCAAATGTTATCCTACCCCCTTTCAAGATCAAAACCCCAATATTCATATCTAGGGTTCTAACCCTCAAACTATTCCCAACTATCAGATTGATCAGTTCTAATAAAGGAAATAGAAAATACGCACAGGGTAGAGACAAAGATAATTATATAAATGAGTAAAACTAAATCAATCCATCGTAACAAGGGTTCACATAGGGCTCGTGACCCTAACTACAATAAAAGATAACTAGCCAAGCATAATCATGGTTAAAAATTCAATATTCGATAAAAGCATAAAATTAAAGAGAAGAGGAAGAAGAGAAACTTGATCTTCAGTTTCCTCCTGGAGCACCATCGTCGTCTCTCTCGGTAGAATAGGTCTGAATCCCTAATTCTGTCATGAGGATCCTATTTATAAGTCTCTTCTATTTTTCCAAAATTTCCCTCGCACAGCACGGTATAATGTCCCGCAAACCGGCGCCAGTTGGCGCCGGTGTGGCGCTACATCGCGCCGCGTCTCTGTCTCAATTTAGAAAAGTCGGGACAACTTCTACGTAACTTGGCGCCATTTCAATTTCTTCAACAAAGTGTGGCGCCACTTTGCTTCACTTTGGCGCTGGTTGGCATGGTGGCGCTAGTTTGCGCCATTCTGGCGCCAACTAGCGCCAATTCTCTGGACTTTGTACTATGCAACATGGCGCTAACTTGCGCCACTATGGCGCCAAGTTGCGCCATTTCTCTGGACTTTGGCCTATGCGACATGATGCAACATGGAATTTTCCTGTGTGTGGAGTCGCGTTAACAGGCTTTTTATAATTTGTAATTTTCACACCTTTTACCTGTAAAAATACAACCAAAAGGTGAATATTATTGACATAGAAAGAATCAATATAAATAGCAAATATGTATTTAAATTTCTCTCTTATGACTCAATATTTATTAATTTTAACACAGAAAAACCACACTTGCCAGAGGCACATCAAGTTCTCACCCCACATTTGGGGCACCATTTCAGGTTCAGGTAATGCGGGGGTTGAGACCTCTAGCGGCCGGAGGCCGGAGCTTAGCTGATTTTGCTGTTTATATGATGATTATGCTTGGATGTTGGATTATGCCTGTTGCTATTATGCTATTAGCTTCTTTATGTTATGTTATTGGATTTGTGACTCGTTGGGCTTTGTTGCCTTATTTGGTGAGCATGGGGATTGTCCATGCCACATTGATTGACTATGTCGTATTTAGATTCGAGTTGTAATAATGTATCAGGATTATGTCCGGACTACGTGTTGTAGTTCCGTGATTTTAGATACTCACAGTTATTTATATATTAAGGTATTTCAGTTAGCTGTCGTTTTGCATTTACATACAGGCAATGTTTTATGGAAAAGAATTAAGTAATTCAACTTGGCTAATGATAATGACATCATAATTGAAAAAAAAAGATATTCCGTATTTTTAATTAAGTGTGGCTTAATACGATGACATGTGTAAGAACCTACACCGTTAATTAAAAAAGTTAATTAATTAATTATGTGAAATTAGGAAATAATTCCATAATTGACCCTAACAATTATTATGAGGCTCTAATAATAATAATAAGTGAGTAAGAATGCTGAAAGTCATTTTTCGGAAGAAAAGTGCAGATACCGATTCTGCTAGTCGGTATAAATGCGTACCAAAAAATTATCCCAGAAAATTATAATAAGTGCATGATAATTACTAGAATAATATGTAAGACTTGTAAAACGAGTTTCAAGTCAAAATAATGAGAACTAGTGCCAGAAACTGATACTGGCTATGAAAAACGTGTACCAGAAAGGTGCTCGGAAAATTATAAGAAAAATATGATAATTCTTGTGAAATTGAGTAGGTTAAGAGTCCTGAGTTTCGGATTAAAATGCTAAGCGTAGCAATTAAAGTTAATATTGTGTGTTAATTGGTTATGTGACTATATAAGCTTAGTGCACATGATCCTAGGTCTTTGATTGTTGCCTCTACGTGAGTCTTCCTCTGAATATTGAGCCACCTTGCTGACTTGGTGCTTCCTTGCCTTCTCTTCACAATTTGGAGGCCAAGTTGTCACCTTTTCACTTGCTTCTTCTCCTCTTTCACCTTGTAAACACTTGAGTGAGTGTCTTGTGGGGGTGAGGTTTAGTTTTGCTGACTTAAGGTACTGTTTGGGGAGGAGTTTTGGGGCTGAGTTCCTTGTTTGGGGTGGTTGGAGCTTTGTCTTGTTGGTGGGAGCTCCAAGTGGTCACCTTTGTGAAGAAAAGACCCACCTTGTTGTGCATTTTCGTGCACCGTTGAAGTCAGAACCTTTGGAGTTGGTAGTGAGCTCCAAGGACACCCTTTTTGCTGAGTTTAAGCTTTTGGTAAGTTGTACCAACCTTGTTCATGAGTTTAGTGGGTTAAAGTTGATGTCTTGGTATGTTTAATGGATTAAACAAGTAACCAACTGTCATATGAACATAAATGGACCTTAAGATGCATGTTTAAGCTTCTGGAAGTGTTAAAAATGGAACCTTGGAAGGATATCTTCGCGAAATACAGAAACTGCATTCTGTCGCAAAATATCTAGATATCTGCTCGTAAAATATTCGGATATTGGATATCCGGATATAGGGATCTGGATATCCGGATATTGATATCCGGATATTTCCAGAGAGATATCAGGATATTGCATATCCGGAAATGCCCCCGAGGAATATCCGGATATTCTGGGTTTCCCAGGAACAGTAGCGTACTATTCACCCAGAACTGATCTTGGGGTTTGTGGGCCCTAGTTTGAGAAAGTTGAACTTCTGTAATTAATTAATGTAAGTCAGAATCATGTGATTAAGGGCTTATGGCTTGGTGAGAAGCCTTAAGATGTAAAACATAATGAAAAGGTGTTGTCTTTATGTTGTATACTTGTAGAGTATGATTGTTGATGTATTGTTGGTCCAGAACAGATTGTGAATCTGTTGTGTTTGGACATTGAGCTGTGGACTCTTGGCTTTGGGTGTTAGCTTGCAAGGTAAGCTTTTGTGTCCTCGGTTTAGCCATGTTATGGTTCCACCATGTCCCATGGGGGTATGGTTATATGCATGCTGTGTTACATGCTTTGGATATTTTGAAATGCTTTTGAGTTGATATGTGCAATGGCTTATAATATGTATGTGTTGTTTCCACTTAGTCGGTAAGCCTGACTATGTGGCGTCATACAAGATGGTGAGTCTGTGGGTGGGTGCAAGTAGCGTCTTGCATATTGTGTGGGTAATAGACGTATTCCTGCATTTCTCTGACCAGTAGAATAGTATTGACACACATGACATGATTATTTGCTGCATTGCACTATTTTAGAATTGATGATGATAAACTACTTTTAAACTTATATTGCACATGTAAGTGAGCATGGGGTGGAAGATCCTTGAGGACCCCTTGTCTTACTGAGATTTCTTGTTTAGAGATCTCACCCCACATTTGGGGAATGCTTATTTCAGGTTCAGACAATATGGTGACTGATGCCTCTGGCGGCAGGAGGCCAGAGCTTAGCTGATTATGATATTTATGTTGTATTGCTGACATGACTGAATTGGATGTTGTTTATGTTTTCCGCATTATTATTATGTTGATGATATTGAGACTATGTTGGGCTTTGTTGCCTTATTTGGGTGAGCATGGGAGTTGTCCATGCCACTAGGTTGTTAGTACTTTTGAGTTGAGTTGTATAAACTGATAGTTGGTTCGGTCTACGTTTTGTAGCTCCGTGACTAGAGACATACTTAAGTTATTTTAATTAGTAAGGTATTTCAGTTAGTTGTTTTATTGTAATTGCATACAGGCGATGTTTTATTAATTGATTGATAAGCAAGTTGGTAATGATAATGACTTCATAATTGAAAAGAAAAAGATATTCCGCATTTTTAATTAAGCGCAGCTTAATACGATAGTATGATAACATTACCGGATATATACGGGGTGTTACATTTATGGTATCAGAGCAATGGTTTGAGGAAAAAGCCTGTATGTATTGCAATAACTAGGATGTTTAGTTGCGTCTGTCTTGTGTGTTTACTCCGTCGAACTTTTATTCTGATAATGCATATGTAATCACATTGTGTGGGCCTGATCAACTCATAATTTGTGTAACTTGTGCAGAGTCATGGTAAGGTCCGAGAGAACACGAGAGACTTCTGAGGATCAACCTGATCCTATCCTGACTGCATTGCTGAGATGCAGGCGGCTAGGTTAGCCGATCAAGAGGCCACTAGATTGGCCAACGCGACAATGATGGAAGTTGTTCACGAGGCGAACCTATTAGCCGCAGAAAAGGTTCGTGAAGCGAACCGGAGGACCACTGAGGATGTCCTCGAGGCGAACAGGATGGCGAACATGACGATGATGAGAGTCATGTTGGAGGAGATGAGGGCTGGTCCTGCTGTAGGCCAGTTACCACTGCCACCACCATCGCTGCCTCCACCTAGTGTTCAGGATGAGAGCCTGAGTCACATTGGTGGTGCTGCTCATGTCGCTGAGACGATGGAGACTCTTGTAGAGCCTGCTGAGGATCGTGATGTGATAGATCGCCGGCTGAATGCTTTCAGGAAGCATAAGCCACCTGTGTTTGAAGGGTATTTGGATCCTATTGTTGCGGCGAGATGGCTGGAATCACTGGACAAGATATTTCGGGTCATGCAGTGTACAAACCCACAGAAATTGATGTTCTCGACTTACATGCTGGAGGGCGATGCCCATGAGTGGTGGACGAACACCTCTCGTGCTTTTGAGATGCAGGGTCGTGTTTTGACGTGGCCATTCTTCGAGGAATGCTTCTTGGGTAGATACTTTCCCTACGATGCGCAGGAGAGGAAGCAGGGGGAGTTTGATCGATTGGTTCAGGGCTCGATGTCTGTTGACGAGTACCTGGCCAAGTACAATGAGCTGGTGAAGTTTGCGCACTTCCGGATGGTTCCTCCTACTCCGATGTTTTTGGCTGCTAAGTTCCGCAGAGGACTTAGTGAGGTGATTACTGAGCATATTGCTGGAGCTGCTTCGAGGGATTTTGGTACACTGGTTCAGCAGTGTAAGGACATTGAGGATGTCTGCATAGCGAGCAAGGCCAAGAGGGCCAAGGTCGACGAGACCAAGGGGACTGTTAGTTCCACTCCTGCTCTTACTTCTTGGAAGGACAAGAAGTTTGCTGGGAAGGGCAAAGGTAAACAGTTGGCGACTAGGCAGGCGCCTGGTCAGTTCAAGAGGACTGCTTCATAGCAGGGGAGTTTTGCTAGGCCTCCTTCCAATCCGAGATGCGCGAGGTGCGAAAAGGAGCATGCTGGTCGTTATGCTTCAGATCAGCTGATTTGTTTCCAGTGTGGCAAGGAGGGCCACTTCTCTAGAGACTGTCCATCGTCGACAACGAGAGCTGCAGCTGTTCAGGCAGTTCCCTTGCAGATGGTTCCGATGGCTTCTACTTCGGCACCTGCGGTGCCATCTTCTGTTGGGCGTGTGTACACCTTGGATAGGCAGCAGTTGGACCGCGCTCTGAACCTTGTTAGAGGTACTGTGTCTATTGGTGGTATTGTTGTTGATGCTTTGTTTGACTCCGGGGCTACGCATTCGTTTGTTGCTACCCCGATTGCGTTGGGACTTGAGTTGCCCATGTCTGTGCTTTCTCCACCGTTGCGGGTGACTACCGCCACCGGAGAAATATGTGATTCTACCACTGTACATCGCGATGTAACATTTTA
Organism: Gastrolobium bilobum; assembly: GCF_033153095.1. NCBI lineage: Eukaryota > Viridiplantae > Streptophyta > Magnoliopsida > Fabales > Fabaceae > Gastrolobium > Gastrolobium bilobum. Next base: position 49,289 of record NW_026898476.1, read on the forward strand.
GTGGGATGGTCGTGAGTTCTCGGTGGATCTGGTAGGATTGCCGATGGCCAACTTGGAGATTATTCTGGGCATGGATTGGTTGTCTAGAAATTGTGCACTGATTGATTGTTGTGCAAAGCACGTGGTGATGTCTCCGTGTGATTCAAAAGCTAGTTCCTCGCCATATATTTCATTGCTGCAGGCTAGAAAGGCCTTGAGAGCAGGGGCATTTGGTTATGTCATGTTGGGAGGTTTGGTGAGTGGGACACAGGAGGATATCACTGGCATTCCTGTGGTGGGGGAGTTCCTCGAGGTGTTTCCTGAGGAGATTCCTGAGTTTCTGTCACAGCGGGAGATAGAGTTCTCCATAGATTTGTTGCCAGGTGTGGGGCCGATTTCATTAGCTCCATATCGGATGTCGCCACCGGAGTTGGCTGAGCTGAAGAAGCATATTGAAGATCTTTCAGCGAAAGATTTCATCCAGCCAAGTGTGTCTCCTTGGGGAGCACCGGTCATCTTTGTGAAAAAGAAGGACGGGACAATGTGATTGTGCACCGACTTCAGGCAGTTGAACAAGGTGACGATCAAGAACAAGTATCCCCTTCCTCGGATTGATGATCTGTTGGATCAGCTCAGGGGTGATTGCGTGTATTCAAAAATTGATCTGCGGTCTGAATACCATCAGATTCGGGTGAAGCTAGAAGATGTCCCTAAGAGCGCGTTTTGTTCGAGATACGGTCACTTTGAGCATTTTGTGATCCCGTTTGGACTCACCAATGCGCCGACAGTGTTCATGGATTACATGAACAGGATTTTTTAGCCGTATCTGGATCAGTTTGTGATCGTCTTTATTGACGACATTCTGATTTACTCCAAGACTGAGGAGGAGCATGCGGAGCATCTGAGGATTGTTCTGCAAGTGCTGAAGGAGAAAAAGCTTTATGCTAAGCCTTCTAAGTGTGAGTTTTGGCTCAAATCAGTCAAGTTTCTGGGGCATGTGATTTCAGCGGATGGAGTTGCAGTGGATCCCAACAAGATTGAGGCCGTGCTGGATTGGGAGAGGCCCAAGACAGTTACGGAGGTGAGGAGCTTCTTAGGTTTGGCAGGTTACTATCGGAGGTTCATCAAGGGTTTCTTCATGATGGTTCTCCCTTTGACTCGCCTTACCCGAAAGGAGACTCCATTTGTGTGGACTCACGAGTGTGAGGCATGCTTTCAAGAGTTGAAGGAGAGATTGACTACTTCACCTGTGTTGGTCCTTCCTGATCCTGAGGAGCAGTTTGAGCTTTACTGTGATGCTTCTGGAAAGGGGCTGGGCTGTGTGTTGATGCAGTCTGGTAGAGCTGTTGCTTTTGCTTCGAGGCAGTTGAAGCCTCATGAGGAGAACTACCTGACTCATGATTTGGAGTTGGCTGCGATCGTGTTTGCTTTCAAGATTTGGAGGCATTACCTGTTCAATATGCAGTTTGCGGTGTTCAGTGACCACAAGAGCTTGAAGTATCTGTTTGATCAGAAGGAGCTGAACATGAAGCAGAGGAGGTGGATGGAATTTCTGAAGGACTACGACTTTGAGTTGAAATACCATCCTGGCAAGGCCAATGTGGTAGTTGATGCTTTGAGTCAAAAATTCGTGAGTCTATCCAGTATGACGATGGGTGACTTCGACCTCATAGAGAAGTTTCGAGATCTATAGGTGACAACCATGTTTGGGGGTGCACTTCTCGAGATGGAGACTGTGAGAGTCAGGAATGAGCTTATGGAGAAGATCCAAGAGGTGCAAGTGCAGAGAGAGTGTCTCGACTACGTGAAGAACCAAGACGGTGTGTCTTGGAATGAGGATGGACTTCTGTTGTTTCAGAAACGTGTGGTGATTCCTTGAGGTCCTTTAACCGAAGTGGTTATGGCGGAGGCTCGTAAGGGACAGTTTACTGTTTACCCTAGTGCTACAAAGATGTACCAAGACCTGAAGAGGAATTTATGGTGGCCAGGAATGAAGAAGGACATAACTGTGTATGTGTCCAAGTGTTTGATTTGTCAGAAGGTGAAGATTGAACACCATAAGTCGTCTGGTAAACTTCAACCTCTTGAGATTCCGGAATGGAAATGGGAGAGCATTTTCATGAACTTCGTTGTGGGTTTGCCGAAGACTCAGGTTGGCTGTGACTTGATATGGGTCATTGTGGACAGACTGACGAAGTCTGCCCATTTTCTTCCAGTGAAGGTGAGTTTCACTACTGAGAAGTTGGCCAAACTGTATGTTCGCGAGATCGTGAGGCTTCACGGGGTGCCCGAGAGTATCATCAGTGATAGGGTCCCGAAGTTCACATCTCAGTTCTGGGAGGCGCTGCAGGGAGCTTTTGGTACTCAGTTGAGATTGAGTACAGCCTATCACCCTCAGACTGATGGACAGACTGAGCGGACTATCCAGACCTTGGAGGACATGTTGCGGGCTTGCACGTTGGAGCAGGGCTCGTCATGGGATAGGTACCTTACGTTGGTGGAGTTTTCGTATAACAACAATTTCCATGCTAGCCTGGGCATGGCACCCTACGAGGCGCTCTACGGTAGGAGGTGTCGTACACCTACCTGCTGGTCTGAGGTTGGGGATCGTGAGTTGTTTGGCTTGGACTTTGTCCAAGATACCACCCTGCAGATCCAGATGATCAGGGAAAAGCTAAAGCAGGCGCAGAATCGCCAGAAGAGTTACTACGATGTCAAGCATCGTCCACTGGAGTTTAGTGAGGGTGAACATGTGTTTGTGAGACTTTCACCTGTCACCGGTGTGGGACGGGAACTCGGAGTAAGGAAGCTGAGCCCGCGGTTTATTGGGCCATACCAAATTCTTGGTAGAGTAGGACCTGTTGCCTACCGGCTTGCCTTGCCTCCGAACCCAGCCAACATCCACGACGTGTTTCACGTGTCTCAACTTCGCAAGTATGTAGCGGATCCTTCGCACGTGGTGCAACCGGATGATGTGGAGGTTCGGGAGAACTTGAAAACTCCCGTCGGACCACTCAAGATTCTCGATCGTGGCGAGAAGCAGCTGAGGAGCAAGATCATTCCGATGGTCAAAGTGCAATGGTCAGGAAGAACTTCTGAGGAGTGTACCTGGGAGCGAGAGGACGAGCTTCTCCGGCAGTATCCCGACTTCTGAGACAGGTATATTCTGATTTTGAGGACAAAATCCTAAAAAGGTGGGGTGAATGTAAGAACTCGCACTGTTAATTAAGGAAGTTAATTAATTAATTATGTGAAATTAGAAAATAATTCCATAATTGACCCTAATAATTATTATGAGGCTCTAATAATTATAGTAAGTGAGTAAGAATGCTGAAAGTCTCTTTTCGGAAGAAAAGTGCAGATACCGGTTCTGCTAGTCGGTATAAATGCGTACCGAAAAAGTATTTCGGAAAATTATAATAAGTTCATGATAATTACTAGAATAATATGTAAGACTTGTAAAACGAGTTTGAAGTAAAAATAATGAGAACTGGTGCCAGAAACTGATACTAGCTATGAAAAGCGCGTACCGGAAAGGTGCTCAAAAAATTATAAGAAAAATATGATAATTCTAGTAAAATTGAGTAGATTAAGAGTCCTGAGTTTGGGATTAAAATGCTAAGCGTAGCAATTAAAGTTAATACTGTGTGTTAATTGGTTAAGTGACTATATAAGCTTAGTGCACATGATCCTAGGTCTTTGATTGCTGCCTCTACGTGAGTCTCCCTCTGAATATTGAGCCACCTTGCTGACTTGGTGCTTCCTTGCCTTCTCTTCACCATTTGGAGGCCAAGTTGTCACCTTTTCACTTGCTTCTTCTCCTCTTTCACCTTGTAAACACTTGAGTGAGTGTCTTGTCGGGTGAGGTTCAGTTTTGCTGAGTTAAGGTACTGTTTGGGGAGGAGTTTTGGGGCTGAGTTCCTTGTTTGGGGTGGTTGGAGCTTTTTCTTGTTGGTGGGAGCTCCAAGTGGTCACCTTTGTGAAGAAAGGACCCACCTTGTTGTGCATTTTCGTGCACCCTTGAAGTCAGAACCTTTGGAGTTGGTAGTAAGCTCCAAGGACACCCCTTTTGCTGAGTTTAAGCTTTTGGTAAGTTGTACCAACCTTGTTCATGAGTTTAATGGGTTAAAGTTGATGTCTTGGTATGTTTAATGGATTAAACAAGTAACCAACTGTCATATGAACATAAATGGACCTTAAGATGCATGTTTAAGCTTCTGGAAGTATTAAAAATGGAACCTTGGAAGGATATCTTCGCGAAATGCAGAAACTGCATTCTGTCGCGAAATATCCAGATATCTGCTCGTAAAATATCCGGATATTGGATATCCGGATATGGGGATCTGGATATCCGGATATTGATATCCGGATATTTCCAGAGAGATATCCGGATATTGCATATCCGGATATGCCCCCGAGGAATATCCGGATATTCTGGGTTTGCGAGGAACAATAGCGTACTGTTCACCCAGAACTGATCTTGGGGTTTGTGGACCCTACTTTGAGGAAGTTGAACTTCTGTAATTAATTAATGTAAGTCAGAATCATGTGATTAAGGGCATACAGGCGATGTTTTATTAATTGATTAATAAGCAAGTTGGTAATGATAATGACTTCATAATTGAAAAGAAAAAGATATTCCGCATTTTTAATTAAGCGCAGCTTAATACGATAGTATGATAACATTACCGGATATATACGGGGTGTTACAACATGTTAACAAACCGGGTATACACGGGGTGTTACATTTTATTATAGAGTTCTTCTGTTTTGAGCTACCAAAAAGTATATGCATCTTGTTAGTATAGGTAGTACCAATTAATTCTTATAAGTTATCCCCAATTGTACCGTCCCATACTAGCATAGTCTCTGAAATCCCTCTCTTACGAGTGTTGATTTGATTCATTCATGTAACCCCGAGCTGCAAGATTTGGCATGGGCCGCTCATTGGTCGTGCCTCTTTTGCACCGGGGATCACTCATTTCCCTTGCTAGCCCTTGGGATGTTACAAGTGTCATATTCATTTGTGGTTGGTAGCCTCCTACATGCAATGATCTGCGCTAGGCTCGACATTGCCTATGTCTCCAGTCTTGTAAGCTGGTTTTAGGCAAACCTTAGAAAAGAATATTGGGCCGCTATGTGTTTAGGAAAGGAAAACTTGAGTTCGAAGCATGCACGGAAGTGAACCTAGTTTAGGTGGTGACACTGACTAAAGAAAGTACGTTAGGATACTTTGTTACTTTTGTAGTGGGAGTTGTATCTGTCGGCGGGTCCAAGAGGAGCCCATGGCGAGGGAGAACCACCAATGGGCTAAGGCTAGACCATCATACCAAGTGGATCCGACATCACATCTCAACCTAAAACCTTAAGGCATTTGGTTCATGGGTCCATCCACTTATATCCACTTCACTTAGCCCATTGTCAACCAATGTGAGACTCATCACACTTGAATATCTCAACAATATCCCCTCAAGTGTGAAACCCACTATTGGTATGCTTCCACTCAACCGAGTACCCAGACACAAATACTTAACCTTCCCTATAGCCAATCACAAGGCTAGCTCGAGCCTAACCTGGCTCTGATACAACTATCAGGCAGGGTTTAAGAGAAGCCTGTGGCAAGGGACCACCACTGTAAGAACCCGCACCGTTAATTTAGGAATTTAAATTAATTAAATGTGAAATTAGGAAATAATTCCATAATTGACCCTAATAATTATGAGAAGGCTTGAATAATTATCATAAGTGAATATTAATGTTGAAAGTCGCTTTTCTCACAAAAAATGCAGATACCGGTTCTGCCTCACTATATAAATGCGTACCGATGAAGTATCCCGAAAAATTATAATAAGTATGAGAATATTCCTAGAATAATATATAGGACTAGTATGTCAAGTTTCAAGTCAAAATAATGAGAACTGGCGTCAGAACTGATACCGGCTACGTAAAAGCGCGTACCGGCAAACCTAGGGGATCCGTCATCACATCTCAACCCAAAACCTTAAAGCATTGGGTTCATAAGTCCATCCACTTATATTCACTTCACTTAGCCCATTGTCAACCAATAGGACTCATCACACTTGAATATCTTAAAAGTATCTTAACATTTAAGCTCCACAAATGTGTTTCCCCGTCTGCCGCAGAAGCCAAATATATTGCAAAAATAAAAGCATGTGAAGAAAAATTGTGAATGAAAAATGTCTTGTTTGAATTAGGTCACAAGAAAGAAAAGTATGTGTTGAAAAATGACAATCAAAGTGTTATGCACTTCGTCAAAAATTCAACTTTTTACTCTTCATCAAAGCATATTGATATCCATTATTATTAGACCCGAGATATAATAGAGGAGAAGCATTTACGGGTTGATAAAATTTACACAGACTTGAACTGATGTGACATAATAATAGTTAAAATGCAAAGACATATATGAAATAATATTAAATTGATTATTAAATAGCAAAATCACTTAAATTTTTGTTGTTTTTTCCATCATCTTTTCGCTCCTAATGTTGTTCCCCAACTGCAAAGGACGACAATCTGAGTTGCAATCTAGCTCGCAAAAATAACATGATTTAATGCTTGTAAATTAGTATGTTCTTGAATTTTGTTTTTTAAAAAAGAAAGGCACTTTATAAAATATAATCATTAGTCAAAAAATCATTTGTTAAACTTGTGATAAAATTTATGTACGCATAAAACTATATATTATTCTTTTATTTTTTAATTTCTTTATCACTTCTTACTACCATTTTAGTAAATGTTAAATAGTAATCATTAAAACATGACGGAAAGAGAAAGAAGAAAGATAGAGGGGGGAATAAGCGATTGGAGAGAAAGAAAATTAATATCAAATAACATCCGTTAATTTAATTTCATCCAACGATTATAAGAGGGGCAATAAGAGGTGATAAGCTTACTTGGTGATAATTATTACTTCTTCCAATTTTCAAATGAAAAGTTATAACCTATATTTTTGCTTTAAAATTTATGTCGGCGTTTAAAGGAACCAAATCCATATATTATAAGGGTGCGAGCAAATTTGATAACCAATTAGCTTTGAAGAACAAAATTGGCTAGTAAATTTGCTAACAAATTGACAAGTGATGGCTACCCTCTTGCAATATTGTTTAAAAAAAATAATTTACGCTATTAGATTGCAAAGAGAAATAGGAAAGAAAATTAAATCAATTATTAAAAGCATTTCACGTAGTAGAAATGTTATACATCAAAGAGTCATAATAGCTAGTAAGTAATAACGTTTACCATAGCACAATTTGTACTGGAAAAAAAATGTTTATCCACGGTCAATAGTACAACAAAGACATCGCACAATCATAAAATTAATAACGCATTAAAAGTACAATAATAATTGTCTTTAGCAAGTGGAAGAAACTTTCCAATTATTTTTCGCTCAAGGAATAAGATGATCGATGATTTGTTGGAATATGCAGTACATGAAGCAAATATGTAGATAAGAGGAATTAGGATGTCAATGTATCGTGTGGTAGTCGTTCTGCCAAATAGATATACATATGTCCCATAGCTCCAGTTAGAAAGCCGTTTTCGTATCTGGCTTCTAGTGTCAAAATTTCACCATCCTTAATCCTGATAGAACCTGGTTTTGGATAACAAACAGACCTTCCAACAGCATAACCTTTCTCATTTCCGGCTTCATTTCCCGTTCCATATTTTGCTATTGAGGTACATAGAGTTCTTCCGTCCTATATTAATAGAAAATATAAATTGTATTATTAAAGATGCATTGCAATATGTCTATTCCAGTTCTCAAAATGATATATATTATTTAAATTACAAAGAATGATGGGAAATACTTAAGATATCTGTACCTCTCCATATAGAGTTGCATTAATACCACCTGAATGCAAATGAGCCGTTCCATAAATGAGATAACCACCTTTTTGCATTGGAATTTTTGTTTTCTGGACATGAGGAAAGTCCTTGCTACCATTTGCCGGAATAGTAAATTCTACCTGTAACAAATTAATAAATCTTTAATCCTCACTTACTCCAAACAAATTAATAGATTGAAAAGTGTAATTATAAAATGCATTGGATAACAAACATATTTACCTGACACTCATGGAATGAAGTTGAACCATTGGATTTGATTTTATCGGTCGAATCAAGTACATAAAAATTAACAGGAATTTGTTTTTCGTCCCAGTCAACCCACCTTATTTTGTATCTTAGGGCAAGCTTTCTCTTTGGGCCTTCAAAACCCTCTCTTAATTTGCATTTTAAGTTGTCTTTGCAACATAGGAGTCCTCCTTTATAATCGGGGGTCAGTGGCTCACCATAAATGCCTTTTGTGACATTATAAAAGTCCTTAGGGAGATTCATAAGGTCACATCTGCAATCAGTACAACCTTTCCTATCTTGTGTACCACGTGTATCAATGGCCAATATGTCTAATAACCACCTCTCTTCATACCCATCTGGAATTTCTGCAGGGTTATGTAGTTCTACTGCAAAAGGGTCTGGAAGGTTTGAGGTTGTTCCTCGTGATTCAACTCCTAAGCCCCAGTAAAGTGGAAGAATAAAGTCGTGGCACATGCCTTGATTCCTCTTGAAAATGAAACCATCATAATTCTTGGGACGAACCTTAGAGCCGCCGCGCATGCTAGCAACAGTAACATTTTAGCAAACCAATGGTGAAGGTATGTTTCATACAAAGGTACAGAGTTCCCATCTTCATCAATTAGTTCAGCATCAAAACTCTTGACTCCAATGTGACCTTTCGGGAATTCAATATCATAAAAACTTTTCCCCGCAACTAGTCCTGGCTCCATTTCAAACATTTCAGACACAAAAGTAGCTGACTTTATATGACTTTCGGGGTCCTCATGGGATGATTTGTCTCCATTGTCAGATTTTGGAAACTCAAAATTTAACAAATTTTTCCCTTGTAATGAATTTAAATCATTTATCCCTTGGAATGAATATGTTGTGCTTGATAGTAACACTAGTCATGAATGAAATAATTGAAAATCTGTAACAGCATTGCCAATAACAGAAAAGGCATAAATTGTTGTTCAATGGGGCTTGATAAATGTCTTGATTGTGATCCAAATATTGCAACTTGTCAATTAAACGTGTGTTATTTTAAAAAATGTAAGATAGTTAAATATTTTTTTATGTTAAAATATTTTAGAATATAAAATTAAAGTAATTAAGTTTATTTAATTAAGTTTAACAAGATTAAAAAATGAAAAAAATAATAATACTCAAATTGAATAAGATCGAGTAACATACTTGGGCTAACCACAAAATTGAAAAGAGAAATTCTCTTCTCAATTATGAGCTTGAACTAAGACACATGGTCAAGGGAAATAAGCTCATTATCATTTTAATCAATAATTATTTTTAAACATCATTTTATACAATGTTAATTAACTTTAAAATTCAATTAAAAAACACAAAAACAGGAATGCCACACGAATAAAAAAAAGGCCTAAAAAGTATATGCTAGTACACAATTATTAGCCAACTCTACCGAAAAAAACAATTTGAATAAAATCAGCCTTGAATTTGTCAAATTAGAGAAAATAAATAGCCTAGCTAAATAAAGAAACAATTGGGATCCTAAAACTATCTATTACACAAATTCCCAAATCAAAATAAATCACAATGATTCGTAATTAATTCTGTTCGTTTACCAAAATTTGCAATAATAACCATTATCATAAATCACAGTAACTCATAAAAAAAATCATAATATATTATAACCCTAATATCACGTAGAAAATGGGATAATTTTTTTTAAAGGAATAAGATCAACTTACACTAGTATAAGAATAACAACTCTTACATCATATTTTAACCGTGCATCTAACGGTTAAAATTTATTGAGTCATAATAAATAATTAATTAATATGATCTAATAATTCTTAATCATTAGATGCACAAAAATAAATTAAGATATGATGTAAAATTTGTTATTTTTGCACCTGTCAAGAATAACTTGCCTCTTTTTTAAAACCATGATTTTAGGACCCAAATTTGCAATTAAAAAATCATAATGGAATATTCGTAAATCTGTCAAATTACAGAAAATGAATAGGATAACGAAATAAGGAAAGAATTGGAATCATAAAACTATTTATTGCACATATTCCTAAATCAAATTAATTTACGTTAACTTATGATTGATTTTGATCGTTTGACTAGGCAATAATATTCGATATCATCATTAATCATAATAATTCTTGATTGATTTTGATTGTTTTTTTTTTCGGTAAACTGATTTTGATTATTTAACTAGAGTCAATTATTTCAATAATATTAACAAAAAATATTTCCCATGACTAGAAAATGATATTATTTTGAGATTGGGGAAAATTTAATTTTGCAATTTTGAATTATTTTAAAACTATTAATTTTTTTCATAATAAAATTTCCCCCAACCCGGGAACGACGATCACATGGGATAATTTTAATTATGTTACGTAACAAGGAAAACACTTTATCCATTACTAATATATTATTCAAAATTACATGAGCTCCTTCAATTTTAAAGAGAATTGAGAAGAACCAATTCATAACCTCAATTACTCTCTCTTCATGTTATTACAGAACATTACAACATAATGACATTTTTTAAAATATAATAACCGTGTTTTCATTGAAATTTTGAAACAATTGTCCAAATATTTTTTTTTTAAATTACTAAGTATGTTTTATGATAATAAAATCATTAGAACTTTCTTTGTGTTTTTTTTTAAGTTTACCATGCATCCAATATTAACAAAATTATAATAAATTGCTCAAAAACGTAGTCAAAATTGATTCTTTCACAGCTGTGTGCATTTGAATTTTTATTTTATTTTAAGAAAGAAATCATGCCAATCAAGGAAGAAATCATGTATGAAATTGATAGTTCAAATTTTGAATCATTTTTAATAAATTAAAACTAAAAAAAGTCGAAATAGCTAATAAGATATTAATGATTTTTTTTCCATAAATAAGATACAAATTAAAATTCAAGTTTTGGATTGTTTATCACGAAATGGTAATAAAAATTTAAATTAATTTTAAAAAATTTGGTATATTTAATTACGATGAAATTAATTCTATAAATTTTATATGATTTATTCTATCGGTTACAAAACTTGTTCCTCAAAACAATAACAACGTTTCTCGCCAATCAAGGAAGAAATCATGTGAGAATTTCCATATTTTCTTTCTTTCTTGATTTGTTAGCAAATAATTAATGTATTGGTACACAAACTGCAAATACGTGAGCTGTCGATCCAAAATATGTGCCAATGGCCCAATGAGAATTGCAAGGACTCTATATAAGATGGATCAATTTTCATCAATTTTCATCACCACAAAAAACAATGGCTTTTTCTAAGAGCTTCACCCTCGTTCTAGTCTTGTTCTCATTGTGTTTCCTAAGCACATCAATGCTTGCTAGGTCATACAATATGTTTGAGACACCAGATGAAATAGCCAGCAAATCAACACTTTCTCCAAACGCTATTGTTGACATACGAAATGACTTGCCCCGCACCGGCAACGTGCCATTACAACTTCGTTGTGGTCGAGGTTCTTTTTCTTACGTTGATGTGGGTGATCACTACGTCAAAACTATCAATGTGGATGAAGATTTTGGATGCGTTGCTTCATGGTCGCGATGGTTTACTAGTTGGGACACTTACTTGTCTAGGAGGGACAAAGGCCATGGCACTATTTATTGGTCGATTAGACTGGAAGGTTTCTATCATAGCTGGGATGGATTCACCTGGAACCTCTTGGAAAAATGGTCCTCCGACTGATAAAAATCATTCCTTGATTTTTTTACTTAATTTCTTCAATAAAGTTGTAGACCAATCATGAAGGTTTACCTTGTTTTATTTTATTTTATTTTTTGATAACAGTTTACCTTATTTCATGTATAAGCAGTTTTCGTTCAATTCAATTATCGCTCTATTGATATATTCCAAATGCCTAATTGCGATTACATTTATAATTCAATATTGCGTAGCACATTAAATGTTAAACATTTCACATGAGGCATGCTCACAAATAATGCGTTGGTACACCAACCGCGATTAATTTCGAGTTATTTATAACTTTGTCGTCATGCTCTGTTTTTTTTTTTAATTTGCTATGCATGAGGCTTGACACTTGCAACATGCAGCACATGATCTAATTTCGTTTATATCTTTTCATAGTCTTTCGTTACGTAACTTAAAATTCGAAGGGCAAAATTTGATTAAGGAAAATGAATGGTTTTGACTTTTGAAGGATATTTAACTATAGGAGTGGAGTGCTTTCTTTCAATGTCTCTTTCTTCTCATAGACATACGTAGAGGGTATATACATTACAATGACTATGCCAACTAATAATCGTTGGTTGTTCGAATTGTATATCGTTTGGCTGTTTTTTTTTTAATGATGTATCAATCGAATCAAAAAATTTAGAAATATATTAAAAAAAATTAAAAATATAAATAATCATTTTAAGCCTTTGATTTCTCTCCTTTTGTTTGTACTGTAGCTCTTTGAAAACTTCTATAAATTAAAAGAATCTATTATCTTATTGTTAAGTTTGTTTTTTCAGATTTATATCAGTTCTTTTTTTAAGAATGAAGAGATTTTTTATTTTATTTTTTTAATTGAAAATTGCAAGTCTTGATTGGATTTTGAAATCGTAAATTGTAATACGATATATAATTCGACACTGAATTATAAGATATAATGATTAAAATCAATCTCGACACAAGTCGTAACTAATTCATATCACTCAGTGTGTAGCAGGGATGTTTGCGGTTTGGATTGAATCTGTTTTGGAAGAAAAAATTATCTGATCCAATTCCTTCGGTTTGGATTTTTTTCAAATCCGATCTGATTCGATCTAATTTTTTTCGATTTGAATTGGATCAGTTTTTGATTTTTTGAAAAGCCTAAAATTTATTTCATGATTATTGTGCAAATAACATAGGCTTTAATGTTTCTAAAGTGAATGTAGATAAGTTATCTACATTCGCTATTAAAACGATGTCATTTTGAGTTAAAAAATTAAAAAATTATAATGAAAAAGACTATTAAAAATTATAATAAAAAAGACTATTATATCCCTGAAATAAATTATAATTATTAAAATACCTTGATTTCCGCTTCAAAATGACGTCGTTTTGGGCTCAATGTAGATAAGTTATCTACATTGATTGTAGAAAAAGCGAACCCAATAACATATCTTATATATATATTGGATTTGTAAATTTTTTTTTTAGTAAACGATAATATAATTTTTTTGGGTAATGAAATATGAAGTTCTACACAGATGAAATTTTGCTGATGGGGTGTGACTAGATTTTTTCTTGGATTTAGTTGATGGTTTAATGGGTCTTGGGTTTAGAAATTTTTAGGCTATGATTGGAGAAAAGTTCAAGTAAGTAGAGTGGAATTAATAAGTTGGATCGGTTTGGATTGGATCGATTTTTATCAACCAAACTGAAATCCAATCCAATCCAATTAAAATTTGCGTTTTTTTTCGATTTTCAATTTTTCAGTTCGATCACTACAGTTTGAATTGGTTTGGATCGATTGATGAATACCCCTAGTAACTTATCACATGAGATGTATCATATATCGTGTGATACTAACAATTACATTTTGCATCCTTAGAATTATTCAATTTTGAATTTGAATAGTATCACACCAAAATAATGATACATAACTTCAAATGTGATTTAGTAACTAAGCTTTATTTTTTTTCCTTGTTTGCAATTCTTATAACCCATTACTTTTATGTAGTATTATTTATTTAAAATAAAAACTATATTGTAAGGATTAAATTTAAAATTTTCGAAGTAAATTTACATGCACATGTAGAGATAAAAAGGAAAAAAAAAATTAAAACAAATGGAGGACCACCTAAATAAAAAACAAGGAAGAAAGAGAGACTACATGCAGAATGGTAGAGTTTCCAAGAATTCTTTTGCTGGTATAGTGGAGAGAGAAAAAGAGAGATTGAGCAATTGGCAATCTCAATCTCTTTCTCAAGCAGGCAGAATTGTACTCTCCCAATCGGTTCTGTCTGCCTTGCCTTATTACCATATGCAATACAGCATGATCCCAAGGACTATTTGTAAGGAGCTGGAGAAGATTCAGAGAGCTTTTATTTGGGGTGATACTGTCAATAAAAAGCATATGCATCTCATTGGATGGGACTCTATTACACAGCCAAAAAATCAAGGTGGTTTGGGTATCAGGAAGTTGTCTTTGATGAATGAAGCCTTTATGGGTAAAATTGTCTGGCAATTTCTTAATGATCATGATAAATTGTGGGTTCAGGTGTTGAATGCTAAGTATGGTAGAGTGACCAATAACTAAGAAAATTTCTCCTGGAAGAAAGGGAATTCTGGTCTTTGGAAAGCCATGTGTGATGTATGGAATAAGTTGAAGCCTAGGTTGATGTGGGAAATTGGAGATGGTTCTGCAATTGACTTTTGGGAAGATAATTGGGTAGATCATTTTGTTGACTCAGATGGTGCTTGGATGTGTGAGGTTCTCTTAAATTTCCTACCTGAGAGTACTGTTCAGTGTATCAGAGGATTATTACCTCCTCAGGTTAATAGTGGGCCTGATGAGTTGAAGTGGAATATTAATGGTTCTAATGAGTTTTCAGTTAAGCTTTTATATAAAGTCTTAACCAACCAGAACGATGAAGTTGGCACTAATAATGGGATCTGGTATGTGATTTGGAAGCTAAAAATTCCTAACCGGATCTGTGTTCTGTTGTGGAAATTAGCTCACCAACGTTTACCAATAAGAAGCATGCTGGCTAGTTTTGGTTTGTCTAAGCCATTCTGTCCGATTTGTCATAATGAGGACGAATCAATAATTCATATGGTCCGAGATTGTAGCATGATTAAAAATGTGTGGCTGGATTTAATTAACCCAAATATGCACTTGATGTTCTTTACTGCAGATTTGTGTACCTGGTTAAAGATAAACATGGAAAATGCAGATTGGAAGAGGTTTAATACTCCCTGGCCAATTGTGTTTGCTGTCACGGCTTCTTGTGTGTGGAGTTGGCGAAATGAAGTGGTACATGGAACCGAAAACAATTGGATGGCATATAAAATCCATACGATAGAACAAAAAGTGATGGAAATCTCACATGCTTGGAGGCCTAATCTCGTTGGCCAGGTTAGGAGGAACCCGGTCTATTTGATGGCTGGTTGGCAACCTCCGGATGTTGGATGGGTTAAAATCAATACACATGGAGCAGCTAAAATTAATGGAGGAGTGGCTGCTTGTGGGGGGCTAATTAGGGATGAGACTGGAATATGGATCCAAGGTTTTGCTTACCATATAGGACATTGCTCCGCATTTGTAACTGAATTGTGGGGAGTGCTCAAAGTTCTTGAAATGGCGTGGGCTAGTGGTTGGAGGCGTTGTTTGTTGGAAAGTGATGCTAGTTCAGTTATCGCTGTGCTCACCAAAAGTGGAGGAGCAGCTCGAGAGTCTCGGATGGTGTCTCATATTCGAGCATGGTTACAAAGGGATTGGGAGATTCATCTGGTGCATGTGTTTAGAGAGAGTAATATTTGTGCTGATTGGCTATCTAAATATCCGTTGAATAATAGAGTGGAGAATAATTCTATTACTTTTCATTCCCCTACCCCTAGTATTTTGCCATTGTATTTGGCTGATTTCTCTTTGTTGTGTAATTGTCGGAGGGTGTTTCTGAATTGAGTTTGGTGTTGGGGTTTTTCCCCTTCCCTTTTACCAAAAATAGAGAGGAAGAAAGAGAGACCAGAGGCATCACTCGCTTTAGGCCTTTTTTGTTGTTGTTGTTGTTGGAAGTTGTTTTTTTTCAAATAAAAGTGTTGTTTACTTTCTACCAAAATTTATTTTATGTGTGTTTAGATGCAATTTTTGAGAAAAAAAAAACAATTTATAAAATAAAATAATTCTTTTTTAAAAGGCAAGATCTGGATTTTTAAAACTGATAAAATATTATTTTAAATATTGATCTAAATTCAAAATAATTCTAATTTTTGAAAAAAAAATACTTCTAAAAAAGGTAATGCATACATTTTATTTTATTTTAAACCAATCCAAATGGGCCCATGATCATCTATAATTAAAGGTGCATTAATATGATATAACCAGGAAGCAAAATGAATTTAATGTTATTCCCAATTTGTACTTAATCGTAATCCAAAATGCACTTCTCACA
Organism: Gastrolobium bilobum; assembly: GCF_033153095.1. NCBI lineage: Eukaryota > Viridiplantae > Streptophyta > Magnoliopsida > Fabales > Fabaceae > Gastrolobium > Gastrolobium bilobum. The sequence goes on from NW_026898476.1 coordinate 65,484, forward strand.
TGTTTTCATTTTAATTATATTTAATTATAAATCAATTATTAAGAGGATGAAAAATGTATCACCAATCACCCGGTGCCAATTGGTGACTCTTTTTTTTTGGAAATATATTTTGAAAAACAATAATTTTTTTTTTTACATCCAATGGTTAAATCAACCCAAATATATGCCGGAGTGGATCCTCTCATGTGCTAATTAACATGACATGTTATGTGGGGTAATCATAACCATACATGAGTAAATTAATGGTGAGAAGAGAGGAGAGAAAAAAATATAAGGATAGAAAGTTACACAATCATCACCGTTTATTTAATTATTAATGGTTAAGATCCTCCAACATGACATGATCATGTTAAATTACACATGAGAGGATCCATTTCCAATATATGCAAACACTCCTACACTGTATGTTAAAGATAAATTTGAATCACCATCAACACAAAAGAATGGCTTTTTGTGAGAGCTTTCCCTTCTTTCTAGTCTTTATCTCCACCCCTTTCCTAATCACATCACCGCCGGCTAGCTCAGAGGTTGTGGTTGATGGAAATAATTTCCCTGGTCCCCCTCTCTCTCCTCCTTCTTCCTCTCTCTCTCCTCTCTCCTCCCCTTTCTCTCATAAGGGGTGCATTGGTCCGGGAGCACTACATGTTTGCTCGTGGTTGACATACAAAATGACTTACCCAACACCGCCATCGACCAATTGAAACTTCGTTGCGGCCTACAGAGCTAGCAAAATGGGCTCGGCTCGGCGGGCCAACCCGCCCCACCAGCTAAACTGAGGGGGGTCGACTCATTTTTTGGTGAGTTGATGGCGGGCCGAGGTGGGTCAGTATAAAATAAGCTCAGGCTGGCAGCTCAACCCGTCAAACGGGACGGCACGAGCTGAGTTTTTCAGCCCACTTTCAAAAGCGGGACGGGGCAGGCTAACTCATTTTTTAACGGAATGAGTCGAGCGACCCACTTTGCCACCTCTAGCTGCTTATGTTCTTGGTCTTATCTCAAACTTGGTAATCATTTCAATCAAACTCTTATTAGTGTGGATCAAGATTTTTTTTTGTTCTTTGTGGATCAAGATTTTGAATGCACTGCTATGTGGTCGAGATGGTTCACTACTTGGGCCGCGTACGAATCCAAGAGAGACAAAGGCCATGACAACATTTATTGGTCCGTGAGGGGGCGTTTGGTTGAGGAGAAATTTTTTGAATACTAGAGAAATGTAATTGATAGGAAAATGGTTGGAAAGTGAGTTTGGTAGGAAAATATAAAAAAAGTTGTTTGGTTGGACAAAATTTAACCGGGCAAATTAGGTAAGATTTATAAAGTCTATGTTTGGTTTGAGGTAAAATATAGATGGGAAAATAAGTGGCAATTACGAAAATGTCCCTGTTTTTAAAATAACTGTAAATTACGGTCCTTAACGCACTGGCTTGAGGTTTTCAATTTCCAGCTTAACGTACTGGCTCTGGAAGCATCATTTGTGGCCTTTGCTCCTCCTAGAAATGAATTCATTCCCAAGTATTTAATACATTTACAATGTGTAAGGTTTTAGGAAGCATCATTACTTGGATAGAGTTATTTATTTCTTTTCCCCTATAAATATTTATGACTTATTGTTGGAAATAAATGTGTTTCAAATATTTAGCCGTGTCGTGGCAGGAAGAAGATGCTGATATAGACGAAGCACGACGATCGTAGTGCTTTATCTATCTTAACTTCAATGTTCTACTTGAGTTAGAACCTCATTTATTTGTGAATTGTGACTCATTGCCATGTTATATTTGAAATGTAACCGTGAAGATTAATGGTTGGTTTTCCGTACTGAAAATGTATTCATGAACCCACTGGCCACTGCCCTCAAAAATAAAAGAAAGAAAAGGTGGGTATCGTATTCGATAATAAGGTTGGAAATCACCAGCAAAAAGAAATTAAATATAACAAACATATCGAACTAGATTAATTGATATATTTGCATTCACTCCAATCCTTTATTGCCTTCTGCACTATCTGAATTTCACTCGTAGTCGTGGTGCACCACAATAACGTACTGACCACATTTGTTGTCCTTTGGAGTATATGTTGGAAGACAATAATCAGCAACTTTTGGCAGCAATGTTGTCAAACATTCCAACCTGATGCAACGATCATTACCCATGACTTCGAATCTGAATAAATACTGTCAAACAATCGAATCTGAAGCAAGTTAAATTCTTCCCCATATGGCAGTAGACAATGTAATAATGAAGACCATGGTGACAGAATAAATACTGAACATGATAACTATAGGAACAAATGAGTACATTCCAATTCATATTCAGTAAAACAAGCAACGATACAATCATACCAATCATTATCTTCATATCATCGATCAAAACTCATTTAAATAATTATATGAGGATGCATAAAAGGCATATATGATCAATGCTAGTACTCATACAATTTTTTTTTTGTAACCTGTATCGGTTAAGGCTCATACAAAAAATTAGATTTCAGAGTCAGTATACGTATTTGCTAGCACAAAATGGGATAGAAAACAGAATAAAATAAATTATTATCTTATTGGTAATGCGTGCATGCTTATGAATTTTGGGTATAACCAAAGCTTAACTCTCTGTCATAAATACAAGATGGCCAACCATATTATAGGATGTTACTTTCCATGTCCACGCTTACAGAAAATATAATTCATGTATCACAAAAAGGAATAGCAACTGAAATGTCATGAAGAACGCATAATTGTATACACATGGAGAGAAAAGAACCATGATACGAAGCTTTTGCTAAATTAATTGGCAGAAGTTAATTCCAATCTACATCTTTAAGAAAATGTGCGATCAAGCAAATTTAAAGGTTCTCAAACTTCATAGACCAAGCTTTGACAAAACAGGGGCTACCAATAACAACAATGGGCATCAAATCTACTTTGTATAACCCTTTAAGGAATTGAACCAATTGAGTATTTGTTATTGTGTGTACAATACTAGAACAAATACAACTAAATTTCTAATTCGAAAGACAAGAACAATTTCAAAAGTTTGCAAATATTTCTTCAAAAGGATAATCTAAACATAAAATTTGAGATAGAAACCTTTAAAAAATTTCAATACAACTTAGTAGCTTATTCAACACTAATATTTCAAGCCAAAAAATTATGCTAAAGCTAACATTTTTCCATAAAGACTCCATCCATTGCTTAAACTGGAACTATATAACATTAATATACTGGAGGAATTAGAACAAATGACCAAAGAATGGATAAAAATTTTACCTTCTTGAATGAAAACGGACAAGCCAAAATCTGTTGCCTTGAGAAGTGCATTTTCATCCTTACTAGATAACAAGAAATTCTCTGGCTTCAGATCCCTATGCATCACACCCATGAAATGGCAGATATGAACAACATTGACAATTTGTCTGCATATTGATGCAGCAGCCCTTTCACTGTAATGACCCTTGGCAATAATCCTATCAAAAAGTTCACCACCAGCAATATCATACTCATCTTTAAACCAAACAAATATTATATAAACGTCCTCCCAGCTGAAGCCAACTTGTATGTTATATTTTAACTAAACCAAAAATTACGTCTTTGCTAAAAATTATTAGTTAATCCGTGAGTTTGTTTTGCCACAAGGCTATCTCCGAATTGCCACAAACCCCAAAATGTTACCTTTTTCTGAAACCCCACGAATCACCAATATTTCTCAACCTCTTCTCGACCACTTCAGATCAACAACCATCATTCACCATATCCTACCTCACAAACAATTGTGGTTTGTCACTTGAAACTGCTCTCAAAGCATACAAGCGCGTTCGTTTCGACACATCCCTGAAGCCCGATTCAGTCATCGCCTTCTTCACAAACCATGATTTCTCCATCTCCCAAATACACAACATCATTGGTAGGGTACCTGAGCTACTTGCATGCGACCCCAACAAAAGGGTTTTGCCCAAGTTTGAATTTTTAGCATCCAAAGGTGCTTCTTCCTCTGACATCGTTCTCATGGTCACTAATAATTAAAATATAAACTTTGTGTGGACAAAACCCAAAAACATAGACGAAAATAAACTTTGTTCCACCGAGAAACCTCCCAAAGTAGCCAACCTTCATGAATCCGTGTTCGTCTGTGCAAGTCTATGGTCGAAAGTGACAACTAACAACTCTGCAATTTGGTACGACATTTTTCAGTTTCGCGCGCTTAATAGAGGGTACGCTGGTCATCTGCAAGAAAGACAATGTGAGCAAATGGATAGCAAAGACGTAATACCACATCTGAAGTGGGATTATTTGGCCGGCTAAATCGATTTGGATACATATGCAAATGGCTTACCTATCATTCGAATTTACCCAGGCAAGTTTGAAAGTGGTTCAACCAAACGTGGTTGCCTTACAATCCCACTTCTAATTTCTCCATCTATTTCATCAAAATCCTCCAACCAAACACCCCCTGAAAGATGATGGTTTCTACCATAGCTGGGATCGATCCAACTGGAAGCTTGTTCCTTCAATAAAATTATAGATCCATCATCAACATTAATCTTGTTTCATGTATAAGCAATTTTCGTCCAATTAAAGAATTGTTCTAAGGAAACCAAATGCCTGAGATTGAGTTTAACATTAATAATTCAATATAGCGTAGCACTAAAACTTAAACATCACATCAGATAGTATGTTACTGTTAGCATCAGTGACGTAACTATGTTGTGTGTGGGGCCTTGGCCTCAGTTTGTTTTTAAAAATTAACCAAAGTTTTAATGTGTCTAAATAATCATGATTAAATTTCTAAATAAAATTTAGTGTTAAGTTTCACTTAAATTTTTGTTGGCTCTAGCTCAATAAGTAAACTGGCTCCGCCACTAGTTAGCATTGTTTTACAATTGAGAAAAATAGTATTGAAGAAAATTATTTTTAAAAAAATTATTTTCTAATAGAAAAGGCACAAATTGTTGTTCACTGTGGGTTGATAAATGGCTCAATGGAGTCATGGGTATGATAAAAACCGCAATTTGATTTATTGTCGAACCAAAAATGCTTGCGGTTGGTGATTATAAATTGAATTAAAGGCGGCGGTTTGAACAGAAAACCAAAAATCCAAAACCTCTAATAACAAAATGATTTACCGGTTGAACAAAATTATCCAATGACCTAATACTTTGAAGGAGTTGCTCCGAGATTTATATCATTGATATAGATGCATTTCTAAATTAATTCCTAAATTCTCATAATCTTCTTTCTTCTCTCATCTATTAAGTATCAAGTATGTGATATTCCTTTCAGAAAAATCAATCATCTAGATCTAGCCACTTTCTACAGATATATTCACTTCAAATTGACTAAATATAATCAAATCCAAATAAATTGATAATCGTAGAGAAATACATTAGCACATCAAAGATTGATTTTGGGCATCATTACGATTTTTATGAAAAAAAATAAAATTTGAAAAGAAATAAGTTTTTTTTACTAGGCTAAACAAAAGTATAATAATTTTTAGAGTTCATTTTTTCTAAAGTTACTTTAAATAATTTTGTGTTTTTTTTTTGCTTATCGATGTCGTTTAAGGGTAAAAATCATGGTGCACTTGTAACCAGTGTTATTAAAATCGGCCTGGTCACGCCTGGTCATTGACCCGGTCGAGGTACTGGGTCACTGGTTCAACCAGTGGGTCACTGGTTCAACCGCATGGCCCGATAATTATATGCAATTCTATAATTTATATTAAAAAATTATAAACATACTCAAATATCTAAAAATAATAATAAAAATTTCAAATATTATAATATAAAAAATAATAAATCACATATTATTATCCAATAAAGAATCAAACAAAAATATAATGATCGTGATACGGGACTTCAGGTTTATTAAACGACATTTCTAACTATGAATCAAATCAAAAAAATTTGCATAGTGCACAATTGAGATAATATTAGTGTTGTAGGCATTGTTGTTAAAATCTCAATTTATCACTACGATTTTACGTTTCTATGATTTTTTTTTCATCAAAACGATTTTACTAATATTCCAAACGCTTTCACATTTTTATGATTTTTTTACATTACGATTTTACGTTTTACGATTTTTTAATCCCCTTCCGATTTTACTTAAGATCTTGATTTTAACAACATTGGTTGTAGGTACATAACTTATGTAAGTCAATAATCAAAAAAAGTATTCAAATATGTCCATTATGATATATTTTTTTGAAAAAAAAATTTAGAATTTTTTTTTTAGGACTAGGTCGGGTCACCGGTTAACTGACCGGATCATCGGTTTTCATGAAAACCGACCAGGTCGCACCTGTTCTGATGCATGGCTGGTCTGTTGCTTCAATCGGATCGGTTATATGACCGATTTACTAATTTTCGGATCGACCTTCCCAAATCGGTCCAGTTTTATTAACATTGCTTGTAATTTTAATTTATTTCAGGATTATAATAGTATTCATTATTCTAACTTTTTAATTTTTCAACCCTAAAATTACATAATTTCGGTAAACATTAGACAAATTTATATAAAGTAATATTAGATATATTTTTTCCTCATTTTCAACATGTTTTGATAAAAACAAGTATCTTTTCCCTCCATATATAGAAGGAATGAAATCCTTGAATTGGAGGAAAAAACAGTAAAAAGCTGTCATTAACCATTAAGATGAAGCTCAAACATGTCTCTTCTGTTTCTAATTTTCACAAAAGTTTGTATGTTGTTATCAATGGCAGTTTTTCACTGTTTCTTCTAATATAAACTTTATATATTTTTGAGTAAACATCCTTTTTAGTCCCTGACAATATCTACGAAGTCCTTTTCAGTCCCTGGCAATAAAAAATGACCAAATTGGTCCCTGAAAGTACAAGAAAAGGGCCACTCTACATATTTGGGAGTTGACATAAGGACTAACATGGCCCTTTTTTGTAATTTCAGGGACTAATTTGGTCCTTTTATATTGCCAGGGACTAAAAAGGACTTCGTAGATATTGACAGGGATTAAAAAGGGTGTTTACTCTATATTTTTTAAAATAATACAAATGAGTTTCAGACTCGCAAGTTACAACATTATTCTGATACATCTCTCTTTGGATCGCTCACAATCTAATTCCCACATTATTGTAACAAACACGTGTTGGTAAACATTCTTTCTCCCTTGCACGACAATGCTCACGCCTCGAGCTATAGGTATAAATTGCTTGTAAGGGAAAACATGTGCGGCTTTTGAACTTTTCCCAATTACGATGAATTTATTTTCGTAAGGCCATGACACCATTTAATGGTTGGTGAAAGAGGACGGTTTCTATCACAGCTGGGACGGTTCCAAGTGGGAGTGGCTGGATCTCAAGGAAACTGAATGACTAAAATCATCCATTGAAAACTAGTTTCTTCAATAAAGTTGCAGATCAATCATTGGATTTCTCTCATTTCATATGTAACCAGTTTTCCTTCAATTTATCATTTGCTGTAGTGTTTGGTTGAAGATTTATTTTGAGATTGATGGGAAAGTGTAAGTGGATATTGAAAAATACCACGTTTGGTTCAGATTTTTTCAAAAAATACTAGACAAATAGGATAGATAGGAAAATGACTTTTGTGTTGATTTTTGGATGAAATTCACTGTTACAGAATACCACTTGAGATGTGGTATTTTGAGATAACTGAGAAAGTGAAAAAACAGGTGCAAAGTTTCTCTCGAAAATAGATTTTGCATATTTAAATAAATTTCTCTGGTAATATTTCGGTCAACCAAACAACTTTTTTTACATTTTCCTACCAAACTCACTTTTTAACCATTTTCCTATCAATTACATTTCCCTAGTAAAAAAAAATTTCTCCCGAACCAATCACTACCTAATATGGAAACCAAATGCTACCGGAGGTGATTCCGGAAGATTATTGATTTTGAAGGATAATTGATAAACTTAGATATGCGTTGATGGCTTTTTTTCAATGTCTATTTTGAAGCATAGATATGCAGAGGAGAAATTGTAGAGCAACAACCTCCAGCCGGCTTCTAGTTTTCAATCTTGAATAATGAAGTAAGCTTAAAGACTTTCTAGCACATCCAAGCAACTCAAGTAATTTAAAAGGTTTTTCTATTCCTCTAGTTGAAACGAGTAACAATAGAGAATTATATATACTTACATACATGTATATGTATGCATATGTATATATATCGCAGCAATCACAATCTCAGCTAATTGCCATGGCCATGTGACTATTTTTGCATGCAATCTCCAAGTCAGATCAAGCTGCCACCATTAATTTGCATAATATACAATTCAAGGTAAACTTAAAATCAAAACCTTTTTTTGGCAGAAAGTATCGATATTTCTACAACTCGCCTAGCTTCTAATGAAGTATTTACTATTTAGACTACCTCATAACTTGCGTGAATTTTAAAGAAATTCATCGCATTAGTCTCACTCAGGAAACAGTATAAGCAGACGCAAGAATACCAGCATGCGTTAAGCGTAAGAAGATCACCATATATACTAAATAATTGATTAATCTAAATAATTGACACTACATAAATTTCAAAAATAGAAAGCTAAAATCCGGCACCAAATGCTCACCTATGACCTACCTTTTACTCTGGGATACGTTTAGGAGATAATTATGTCTTACTAATGCCCGACAAACTTTTGTATCCCTCAAGTTTGTAGGTAAACTAAACTGCGATACTGTCACACATTCCAGTGCTAGACAAGCACAACGAGATGACTGTTGGTCTACAACTGTTATACAAACCCAAATAAAAGAAACACAGAAAAGCAGTATCATGACTACACAAATGCGACGATTTGTTATGAAGTTAGATAAAATATACTACCAAATACTATATTTTGATGCAGAGGAGAGAATCCCAACGTACATGAATTTCAGCAATTAGAAAAGTTTATCAACCACAGATCCAACAAATATTCCAGCCTGCAGCAATTAAAAAGTACAAGTAGATGAAATTACCTCTCTTTATTCCAAAGGAGACCCTCGACCTCCTAATACCTCCCGTGCAAAAAATTCCTCTTGAATATTTCATCAATTTTCCTTTTTAAGTAATTTAAATCTGTAGGTAAACCTTCAACACAGATCCAATCAGATACTAGCATGTTAGTAGTGCTTCTGCGGTGACATAACCAGCAAACAACTTTTTATTGATATATTGAACAATATCCTCTAGAATTCACAATTTCACACAAGATATAATGCCTCAAGGAAACTCCTAACTTCAGTCCATATAAATTCTAATGTAAAAGTCACCGGTTACAAGCAGTTAAACATCCTAGAAAATTCTGTTTGTACCTGTTGCCGTCATCTATATTGTCAGTAGTTAATTACAACACCCCCATCCGAGCTGCACCCTTCCAATGGACACATTCTACCTTTTATAGAGACAATGTCAGCATGGAATAGCATTTCTTGTGAGAATAATATTTAATGGACTTTTACATCCAAGATAGAAAATGGATGAACAAAGCATATTACAATTTTTCTCTGAGATTGCCAACTTTGAAGCAGAACCTTGATAATAGAAGACTCCACTAATTTTAGGTCATTGCCAAACTTACCCAGTTATCTCCTTTAAATCAGTTTTCACTTCTTTATCTTCATCAGATCGAAAATTTCGAACCCCAAGAGTTTTGTAGTCCCATACCATTTGAGATATTTCATCTTGAGAAAGACTTAAACCTTTCTGCTTAATGGATCTTAGCAAGTCAATAAAAAATTTGGGATTTTCAAGTTTTATATACTCATGCAACACCCTCTCATGATCTGGGATCCAATTTCTTGGGAATGGAGTATAATCACAAGATGGAATTAAAGACATATGCGAAAACTGAACACCTTCAATTGCATCAACGAGCCCCATCCTCAAAAGATCTGAATATTCAGGTGCCGAATTGTTACTGCTCTCTCTCAGAGGACGACTGAGATTTCGTGAAGCTATTCCATACACTTTGGCACGGGACTTTAGCCTATACCTAGCAGCATACAATTTAGCCAAAGAGCTACGAATGACATATGCACAAAAGCCAACAACTTTTTTGCGATTATCAGCATATCTATACCAATCAGCCATGGTCTCAAGGAATTTATTCATTTGGGAGTTGGTATGAGCTTGACCTGAATACAACATAGGATTACAGGGAAGTGGCTCGGGGTCCTTATCACCCTTCACAAGCTCAAGCCGCCTAAACTGGCGAATGCATTGTTGTAAGCTAGCAGTAACTGAAAGCAAAGTTCCCACACCCTTTTCACTCACAATGTTACCTCCAGAACCCGTGTAACGCAAGGTTGGGTGTATCACCCTTCGGCATATTATATGGTCCAAGAATTGGATTCCCCTTGTAATATGTTCAATCTCCAACTTGGAATTATCCAACCTTAACCCAAACTTACTCTCACAAAAATTAACAATTTTCTTCCTTATTTCCACTGCATCCTCCCTTGGCCCCCGGATCCCAATCAGGAAATGACCCCCATATCTTAAGTAATCCATCTTCCTAGTTTTTTCCTTCCCACTAGATGGAACAAACTCTGGCCATGCAGGATTATGAGAGCCATCATCAATTGAGTACTTCCATATGGAATCAAACTTACAAGGCCTGAAATACTCAACAATCATTTCCTCCATCACATGATCCAATTCGTTAAGGCAAACATTAGCAAGCAATGGACTTAAAATCCCACAATGGCCATAAGATGGTACCTTAGCAGCCTCCTCTGGAGCGAAACTGAAGAATGTTCTCAACCAATACGGATCAGGTTTCGGTTCATTCTCATTGAGAAGCCTCTTCTTCGTAGCTTTCCTCTTCTTATCCTTCTTCAACTTCTCAACATCACAGTCTTCATTGCGCGACACACGCCCCACCAGTGCAGATTTGATCAAGCCCAGAACTTTCTTATCCCTCGTACCCTTCTCAACACAACCCATCACAACATTTCTATCCACGCTGTCGAAAATCTCACTCAAATCCCCCTTCAAAAACCACAAGTAACCAGCGAAGTTACTCCTGATGGTTCGAATAACCGTGTGTGCGCTTCGACCGGGTCGGAACGCGTGCGATTTGGGGGAAAACCGGGGTTCGAAAACCGGCTCCAGAATCATCAACAGAACCTCCTGAATGACCCTGTCTTGAAAACATGGCTCGCCGGATTCGAGTTTGCGTTTCGATAGGGTTTTCTTGTCGTTCGGGGCGCGAATGAATTGGCGGGTGTTGTCGTTCCAGGCGAAACGGCCGCGAATAACGGCGTTACGAAGAGAGAGAAGGTCACGTAGATGGTTGGAGTGAATGGCGTTGCGTGGAGGGAAGGTGCCAGTGGCGTGGGCGCAAGAGCGCTGGTAGGCGAAGACCCAGAGATCGAAGTTGGAGAGAAAACCAGTGAGGTTGGGGAATGAAGTGTGTTTTGGGGAAGAGAAGGTTTTGACCCACAGTGAGGTGCATATCTCTATTGGGTCTTGTCTCAGCAGAGAGTGAGGATCTTGTTCCTCTTGTTTGTTGTTGGGTTTCGCAGTTTGCAGGGAAGTGGTGGAAATTGAAGAGAAGAATGAGTGAAATGAAGAGAGCGTGTTGTGCACTCGATGGCGGGACTTAAGGTGTTCGACCAATTTCCTCAATGACATTTTTCACATCTGTGTAGTGGAGAAATATTATTGCATTTGACAACGAGTACGTTGAATTGTTGCTATTCATTTCCGTTAAATACATGTTTAAAACAGGTTGATTGGTCGAAAAACATAATTGATTGCGACCTAATTAGCTCCTCACCAAACTTATAGAGCGATTCTAACGCTAAGGTGATTATGTTAAGGAAGGTGTTTTATTTCTTAATTGTAATTCCGTAAGTAAAGAAAACACTCAGGTTTATTGTGTATTTGTCAAGTTATCTATTCATTAAAGTGGTGACATGAGATAAAAATTCAAATGGATACAAATACAAGCTATGTAGCACCGATACAACACGCGACACGACACGACACTCTGACATGTCAATCTTAAAAAATTATGGATTTTGACACGTTGGGACACGTTTTAATATTAAATAATATTTTTAATTTATATAGTGTATATTTCATTTAATATTTAATAATTTAACAAAAAAATGAAACTAAATTAATAATACCTATCAACACGTTATAAAGATGGAAGCTTTAATAAAAAAAATAAGAACTGGGATGAGAGATATATAATATCAGATAGAGAGATCAAATTATATTAGAGAAAAAGATCAGAGACAAGGAGATACAACAAGAGCGTGATAGGAATTGACAACAATGATGCTGAGATGATCTCTTATCTACTTAAGGAAAAAAAAGACAAAAAAATAAAATTGATATAATCAGGTCGAAGCTTTATTAATATATTTTAATTTTTTAAAAAAAAATTTAAAAAAAAATTACGAAAATGCCATTTGACCGTGTCGGACATGGTCAAATTCGCGTGTCGAAATGGTTAACCTGTCGGAAAATGTTAACCGCGTGTCCGACACCGTGTCGGAGCGTGTCGCCATGTCCGAGCGTGTCGGACACGACTCTTTCTGTTTTTACAAGTGTTCGTGCTTCCTTGAATACAAGTGTAATAATCACAAGTTTGAAGTAAATGCCAAATAAAGAATAAAATAATGACTTGTATGGATGCAAAGAATTGAAAGATGAAAGGGAATTGGTAAACCATCCGGTTGTAAGGATATAAATTATTGAAAAATAGATGTATTATTATTATGGAAAATGTGAGTATCATATTACATCTATAGGCACCAATATAAGTGTCAGTTCCACCCTTTTGTGTTTATGGCATCTCGTGTTAATAAGAGTATAAATAGGCTAGTTTTTGATTTAAATAGGTTATGTATTTGTAAAAAATCTTGATTTGGCATGACCTATTAGCTTTAGGCTCAAATTACAAATTTGGGCTGACCTATATTTAAAAAATAAAAATTTTGGCTAAACTTGTTAGCTTGTTTAAGCTTATTAAACATTCAATAATTAAAAAAATAACTAAAGTTATATTACTTTATTATTCAAAATTAATAAAATAATAATTTTATTTATCTTATTTAAAATAAATAATATGATATAGGTCGGCAAATAAGCTTATTAACCCGACATATATAAAAAAGGCTATAGACTGTTTTTTAAATAGATTTTTTTAAAAGTCTAAGTCTATTTGTAATAGGTCAAGCCTAACTTATATATAGACTAGTCCATAAATCTCTATTGGCCGGCTTACCCATTTACACCTCTAATCATGTAACATGACACTCACATTTCCCTATTATTATCTTGTGTCAATGAGTGTTACAATATCTATTTATACAATTAAAAATAGAGGATTACTTCTCTTATATAGTAAAAGAATAGTTCTCTCGTGTTAATCCTAAAAGACTTAAATTTGTAAGTACTTTAATCCTAAGAACTAACCCACCCAGTTGCGCAACTACTTCAATAGTTCAATTCTGTTTGAACGACTAATATGATTAAACATAAAAAAAATTGATTGTTATAAGTGTTACAATATTAATACTTGTAACTTTGATATATATTTTTGTTTTTGATACATTGATATTTTATTTTCATCCCATCATAAAAATTCCTGCGTCATTGTTAGAAAAACAAATTTAATCCTTGCGATCAAGTTACTAATTACTATAGCCAAACAGTAAAAGTTCATCACGTGCACCGGTGCACGGATATAAAATAAATAAAGCTATGCAATTCGAGATTATGTGTTGTTTAAAAAAACCGATTAAAATATATTTCTTAAATATTTTGATTGTAATTTATTTTAAATAAGATAAATTGATGCAAACGATAATACTTCGAATCATACAAAAGGAAACAAAAAAGTCCGGTGGCTCCATAAATAGATTAGGACCCCAGTACCCTATTATTTTGTCTTGTCTTGTATGAGCATTAAGCTGCATTGAGCTTGGCTACAGCTCAAATTAATAATACAAGAAATGAAAAAAGGTTAGTAGTTATAGTTGTAGTTGTGGGCAAGTAATTCTTTATCTCCTATATATATATATATATATATATTGTAACATGGATCCTACTTGTGTGGCGCATCGTCTAGAGAGCCATCTCCATTCCCTACAGTTGCATTGCATGCACGAACAAAGTAAACGCCACGAAACTTCAACATCGTATTTTTGCTTTCCCCAACGATGCAAATTCACATGCCTCTCTCTCATTCTCCGGCTCTTGTGCACCTATCGAGCAACAACTATTCTATGATATTCATTGAAAGAAAGAAACATATATGCTTCTTCAATAACACTATAACAGACATCTCTGCCTGTAACTGATGTGCACGTACGCCCTTGCAACTTATGTATTTCAATTGCACAAATCTAATACGAAAAAAAAAAAGAAAAAAGAAAAAAAGGGACCATAAACAAGAAATGGAAATACACTGCAATGATCAAATTACTTTTACATTCTGACCAAGAATACTTAAAGAATACATGAATCAAAAAGCTTCACTGATTTATTACAATATATTTGTTAATCTCTTAACTCTTATTTCCTTCTATTACAACATCAACATAAAGTAAAGAAAAGAAAAGAAAAAAATAAGGAACGTCATGGAAAAGCAATGCAATGCAAGAAGGATCAAAAGCAATGATCAATTGTAGCACTTTCCTCATCTTTCTATTCTCTGTAAATTGCTTGCGTGTAAGCTATAATATATCTATATAAATATAGTGAAGACGTGAAGACCATACAATGTGGTATTTTTTGGTCAAGGTTCTGCAGAAGTGAGATGGCATTCGAAGGACACAGAGTTGGGTTGATCATTGTGGCAAGGTGAGGAACCTGAAGGAGGGACAAAACCCTTTGGGAGCATAACAGAGAAAGGTCGTAACTCAAGGTTCTTGACCTTCTTCTTCTTGTGCTTCATGTTCTTGTTTCTCTTTATTCTCCTCTTCTTGAAGCGCTCTTGTGATCTACTCGAAAACATGGGGTTGGTGTTCTTGAGGTAGAACAATTGGTGGTAGTGGGAAGGGGTTGTTGAAGAAGGTTGGATTTCTTGGTTGGAGGAATGTGAAGAAACAGTGTATGAGAGGAGGAAGAGAAAGAACAGAGTTGTGCACATGCACTTGAAGCCTTGACTGAGAATACCCATGAGAACGGAGAGTCTAGTAATGAGTTTTGGGGTGCATTTGTATAGAGAGGTAAAGGAAGAAATTAAATGGATGTGAGAGTGCTAAGATTGAGGATCAACGGGAATTCCAATGGGTTGTTGTGGCTTTTGAGATAAAGAAAGAAAGCTGAGAATAAAGTGGAGATTGATACATAAAACTCCCTATATGTGTAGTTTAAGATTGTTAAAAAGAAGGGGTCATATTGTGGCAACGGGCACCATTTTGCCATGCTGGCAAAAAAAATTTATCAAACTGTCGCGCTAACAATAAATTTTGTCAAAATGTCACGCGACATATTTCGGTACACTGTGTAGCGAAATATGTTTGTAAATAATTCGCTACACAGTGTAGCGAAATATGTCACGTCAAGATGCACAGTCAACAAAAATGACACGTGTCAAGCAGGCAGAATCCAAGCATAATTCGCTACACAGTGTAGCGAATTTCTGCATGCTTGACACGTGTCATTTTTGCTGACTGTGCATCCTGACGTGGCATATTTCGCTACACTGTGTAGCGAATTACTTGCAAACATATTTCGCTACACAGTATAACGAAATATGCCGCGTTATATTTTGGCAAAATTTACTGTTGACAGTTTGATAAATTTTTTTGTCAGGTGTGACAAAATAGTCACTCTTCATCGTGGATGCTTCAATCTTGAAATGTTGAAGTAATTCGGATTTAAGTTACAAAAGCTAAAGCTTTATTATCAATATGGGAATATGAACTATAATTTTTTTTCTTCTTTTAGTATATATTACTTTTTAATTTCTCTAATGGTTCATTAATAATATGATTATGAGAGACTGAGAGTATAGTTACCATGGTTTGAATTAAAAATTTGACTTTTTTGATTAAAGTCAATAATTCGAGTAAAATTCGGTCAAATCAGGTAAGTTGAATCAAATAAAAATTCAGTGGGCTAGTTAAAATGCATGAAGAAAAAATATTAAGGTAATACTTTTCTTATGTTGCATAAGAGAAATATTATCTCCTATACTCACATTTTTTAAATGGGTTTCACAAGAATTTTTTTTTCTCTCCTATTTATTATTTGAGTAGGAGATAATACTTCTCTTATGCAACATTAAAAAAAGTATTACCCAAAATATTATTATGAAAATCTATCTGTTAACAATATTTCCCTTGGACTTATAGATTTAATGAGAGGTAAAGTTGAAGTGTGAAACATCCATTAATTAACATATTCTATTGGATATATTTTTTAAATTATGCTTACATATATCAAGCGAAAAGCAAGACAAATTTATTTTCGTTAAAGTAAAACATGACAAGCTAAGGACCCCCATTTTTATGTTGTTTATGGAAGGACCCTTAATTTGTGGGTTTTTTTCAATCTTATAAGAGGCAAGAATATTAAGATATTTTATTTAGTGATATAACAAATATTTTACTTAAATAAAACTTTCTGAAACTTTTATAAAGTCGCTGTTTATAAAACTGCTTCTAATTTTATTTTGCTGATAAAGTATATATTTGAACATGAAAAATAGGATTAAAAAAAAAGTATCGGTTTTGATTTTGAGAATATTTAAAGATAGGATTAAAAAAAAAAGGTAGTGCAGATGACTCTGCAATCTGCATCTTTTGTTTTCTATCTTCTTATTATTCCTTTCATACACGCACTATCCCTCTAATTGGTTTATGTAAACGTCAATCGTGGTTTCCATTCCTCAATTCCTTGTTGATTTTCATTCCTCAAATCCTTAAAGTTAGTGAACTTTAATTATGCAGGTGCGAGAAGAATAACTACTGATATTGGAAATGGAACACGGACCAAAATGTTACTGTTCACCAACTTTTTTACTTAAATGTCACGTGAATAATGTTATTTTTTAATATGTCACGGGGGCAAGTTCGCTACCCTGTGTAGCGAACTCGGTTTGCTGACGTATCACATTTTTAATGGATAACAAGTATCAAAATTTTAAAAAATAATAATAAAAAAAATGAAGGTCGCCTACCATGTAGGCGAACTTGGTTAAAATTAAGTTAGTGTCCACTAGAAACGTGACATGTCAGCAAGCCGAGTTTGCTACACCGGGTAGCGAACTTGCCCCCGTGACAGATTGAAAAATAACATTGTTTGCATAGCATTTAGATAAAAAAGTTGATGAACAGTGACATTTTGATCACTGTTCCTGTTAGAAATGGCCATTTTGTCAACGTCGCAACAAGTCACATGTTCTCACATGTATGCCACCATAGCCTCTTAACGTAGAGTTTATCATCAACGTCAGTAACATATTTAAAATAAAATTTAAGTATATTATATATATGGGTTTTATAATTCTCATTTAATATGGGAATTCAAATTTTCCTACACACCCTTCTATTTCCGTACTGACATGAGTCCTACATATAATTTTTTCTAACACCTGGGTCCCATATGTTTTTTATCTCTACAACATGAGAATTGAATTTTTTTTTTTTTTTTGAGTTACCCAACCCTAATTATCTCTTTGAGATGAGTTGGCTCCCTCCGATATCCCCATGAACTTCGACTCTTTGAGCCGGCTACGAGACTAATCCGGAGTGCGGGGGAACAGTGATGGCTAAAGGTTCAGCCCCCTCCCCAAGAATGCATTCAGCGGGAATCGAACACATATCCAACCTCACTAACTCAGCGCCAAGTTACCAACTGAATTCTCATTTAACATGAGAAAATCAAATCCCTATATATATATATATATATATATATATATATATATATATATATATTGTTTTATTTATTTATTTATTATATATAAAAATAAATAAAATAAAATAATATATATATATATATAAAGTAAAATCAACAATTAGCATGTTATTATTATTTTAAATATTAAATAATTATATGACACAATAACAAATATTATTTAATTTTAGTTATGGATGAATTTATCTGTTTAGACGACAATAAAATGATAATATTTTCTTTCTTAATTATTTTGGAGAAAGATATTGTAACAACTAAGTTATGTTACTACCAATATTGGTATCAATCAATCTCACCATTAGATCAATTATGTTGATTCAACGGTTATATTTATTTCTATCTTTGTATGGTCATGATTTTCTAAATTTAATATTTTATATTTATTTTCACCTTTGTATGGTTATGATTTTGCATATTTAATGCTTTCACTTTAAATCGGGGAATCATAACTATGCAAAGATGAAAATAAATATAACCGTTGATCAATATAATAACGGTAAGATTGATTGGTACTAATCCCACCTTGTTACAATATCCTTCCTCAATTATTATTATTTTTTAAAATTCTGTTTTAATATTTTCTTTTTTTTTTCTCTCCGTGTCTCTCTCTCAGACACTGATTGTTGAATTGCATCCCATGACGCTACATAGGCATAGCATCCTCCTGCTCCTGCGCAATCGAATTCCCACCTAAGTTGTTGTATCTCAATTCGAATTTGGATCCAGCATGTCCAAGTCTCTACCCTACTCCACCAAAGATGTTCACTACGATAACGCTAAGTTTCGTCACCGTTCTTTCTTCAAGGTACGGTCACACCCTTCTTAGCTTCTCCGATTTGCTCCAAGTCAACCCACTATTTAATTCATCGTTCGTTACATCTATAGAGTTTGGATTTGTGTAATCCTCTTACTGGGTAAGCAGAAAACTGTGATTTACGATTCACGGTGGAGTTTGGTTAGAAACCCATTTTGCAAATGCTGAATATTTCTAGATTGGTTGTTTTTGTTTGGTTTGCAATATGATCTGCAGATTATGTCTTCCAGATGTTTGATTAATGGACAGTGAGTTAAACTTGTTGGCCTTGTTACAACACTAGTTCTTTTTACCTGTTTTTCTAAGAGAGTGAAAGGATTTATTAGTTTGGTATTACTGATATTGAAGCATCTTATGGTATCTTGCTCACCTTGTTCTGATTAAGCCACATTCTGCTATGACTTTCTAGAGATGAATTTGCTTTTGCTGATCTATGAGAAATTTTTGGTGTTAAGATAAGATCAACATGTGGTCCATAGATTCATCTGTTTGTTTTGGGCAATGTTCAGATTTCCTCACCATGCATATTTTCCTGCTAAATAAGTTGCTATATTTAGAGCATTCAGAAATACTTGTTAAAACTGGGTTGCTTATGTGCATGTATTCTTCTAATCTTCTGGACTTGATGCTACATATCCTTCTCTATGATCTTGGCATTAGTTTCTCTCGATATTCCTTACAATTTTTTATCTATGGGAATTGCTTCCGAACTGCATAGCTTTTCTAATGGACATAATATCACTGTCAGGTTTACAATGAACATCATACTTGTATCTGTAGTACAAAAATGGTTCTGTTACGTGTAAAATTCTAGTTTAAACTTACTCCGATGTATGCATAACTAAAACCTATAATTTGTTGTCACTCCCTCCTTGATCTTTATATTTTCCTGACATCTTGTATGAGTTTAAAGTATCATTTATTCTGAGTATTAGCCTTCTGATATCAAATATTTTCTGTATTTCACTAAAAAGTAAAAAAAGAAACAAATGTTTACTATGTCTTGATTTTCCAGGTTATTACTCAGAGCTTCCTAACCAGTAACCTAAAGCGTGATTGTATTAGCTGTAGTACAGGAAAGTTTCTACTCCTGCTACTGGTCTTTGGTGTAGCATATCTTATGCTGACACATACAAGTCCTGGTCGTGTAGTTTCTAATGATCAAGCAATTGGGAATAAAAACAGTGAAGATAGCAACATTACTAATGGTGCTGGCAGATTAAAAAGGTTATGGAGACGGCCTCCAAGGCTTCCTCCTCGATTACCACCTGATGCTAAAGTGAATAATAATGGTATTGGCCATGTACCTGGAAATATAGATGCCAGATCAATGTGGATTACTAGGCAGCAGAAAGTCAAGGAAGCTTTTATTCATGCATGGTCTGGCTACAAAAAATATGCCATGGGTTATGATGAACTTATGCCGCTCAGCCACCTTGGAACTGATGGATTAGGAGGATTAGGTGCTACAATAGTGGATGCTCTTGATACAGCCATGATAATGGGTATTGATGAAGTTGTTTCTGAAGCAGGATCATGGGTTGAAGAACACCTTTCTGAGAGAATTAGCAAGAAGGGCCAAGTAAATTTATTTGAAACCACTATACGGGTTGTGGGTGGGCTTTTAAGTGCATACCATCTAAGTGGTGGGGAAAAAGGAATGAACTTAACTCATGCAGGACCTAAACCAGCTGTTTATCTAGAAACTGCCAAGAATTTGGCTGACCGTCTGCTATCTGCTTTTACAGCCAGTCCAACAGCTATTCCATTTAGTGATGTTATTCTGCATGACTTGTCAGCACATCCAGCTCCTGGTGGGCTGAGTAGCACGTCAGAAGTTTCCACGTTACAGCTTGAATTCAATTATCTCAGTTCTGTATCTGGTGATCAGAAATATGGTTTGGAGGCAATGAAAGTCATGGAACACATAAAGACTCTTCCAAAGATTGAAGGACTGGTTCCTATCTACATTAGGTATGGAATTCCATATAATTTAATTAGTGTATTTTTACATTTAATTTTTACTTTGATAAATCTTTCAATTTGTTTGTGTTCAGCTGCTTCTTTCATTACCCCAATTGTTTAGTCCCTTTCAGGCTTGTCTCTTCTTTATTTTATCATTATATTTCTACTAACATTCAGATATTTCTGTTAACTAAACACAGCCCTCATTCCGGTCAATTTAGTGGAGAAAATATTAGACTGGGATCTCGTGGTGACAGTTACTATGAGTACTTAATTAAAGTATGGCTTCAGAGTGGAGCTAGTAGCAATAGTAATACATCATATCTATATGAAATGTATAAGGAAGCAATGAGCGGTGTTAGGCATCTTCTTGTTCGGAAATCAATTCCAAATGGATTAGTTTTTGTTGGAGAATTGCCTTCTGGATCAAACGGTGGTTTCAGCCCGAAAATGGATCACCTGGTACACTGTACTTCCTAATTTTGAAGTTTGGCATTTCATGAAATTTACTTGGTGCTTTAGTTGCATGAAAATATCATTCAGTAGAAATAGTGCAAATTATTGTGCCATATATATTTGTCTGACAGTCCTGAACTGTGGATTGGTTTGTTATTTGAAGTTATTGATTTGTTTTTGGTGTACATGAAGTATCAAATTAATTTTTTTTTTTGCCTCTGAAATTATGATATTCCCACCCAATGGTGCTGTAAGGAATTATATGAAATCGAACAGATGCCCCTTCCGGGCTGCACTGTCACCTTTGTCTTATGTACTATAGTATAATATATGCCTGCTTAATGCTAAGCCATGCTCTGCTATGTCCATGGTTTGAAATTCATTCCATGAAAAGCATAAAATGTCTTTATGATTTGTTCCATGCATCAGGAATTGCATTTTCCTCGTATACTTAATTATATGTTATGGGAAAGCATTTTGGTTTTTTTACAACTTGAACATATAATCATATTACATTTTGTTACATGAGGATGTCATAATTGTATTCAACAATGACATTTGAATAAAAATTGAGCGTATATTCTGTGGTTCAACAATGACATTTGAATAAAAATTGAGCATATATTCTGTGGCAGATGTCACAAAAGAAAGGTGGGAAAATAAATAGTCACTTCCATCATTTACTGAATTGTGCGATACCATGATTGGTCCAGGATATTTACATTTGCATTAGCAGTATTACTTCTGAGTCGTGATTCTATAATGACTTAAATGCTCTTAAAAAGGTCTTTGTGCCAAACTTTCGGTGAAGCTTTTGAATTTGATAGATTAACTTCAGATGTGAATTTGACACTATGATTACAGAACGTCAAATAGTAGTTTAGTTTAATAGAAAAGGATCTTCCCTCCTGCATTTTAACTGATTATAAATGTCTGTCATTTGCCTTTTTTTCCGTCTCATTTTTATCTCTCAAAAATTCAGTTATACACTTTGATCATAATTGAGAGGTACCTGGTTAATGTTGACATTGACCTACTAACATTGATGTAAAATTTGATGTTGCCCATTTAGGTGTGTTTCTTACCTGGTACACTTGCACTTGGTGCCACTAAAGGCCTTACAAAGAAACAAGCAATGGAAAACAATATGCTTAACTTTGAAGACCTGGAAAATTTGAAGCTTGCAGAAGATCTGGCTAAAACATGCTTTGAGATGTACTCAGTTACTTCAACTGGTCTGGCTCCTGAAATTGCTTACTTTCATACTGAGGTTAGTAGGATTTTTTTGGCAGATAAGCACCTCATTATCTACTTATACCTTCTACTCTAGATGCTACATATGGAAAGTATTTTTTTCCATTTTGTTTCATTTTTATATAGCGAGAGTAGGGCTAGACTTGACATCGAGCATTTGGTTGTATGCCTTTATACCCAGGGATTTTCTGAACAAGGTCTTGATGGAGGAAATAAGAGCTCAGAATATGTTAATGACATCATAATAAAACCTGCTGACCGTCATAATCTTTTGAGACCTGAGACTGTGGAGTCGTTGTTTGTTTTGTACCGTATTACAGAAGATCCAAAGTATGATCTTCCCCCTCTTATACGATTAATTTATATTTTTTGTTTTTTGTGATCATTCACAAAACACAGTGAAGACAGGCTTAATTTTTCTTTTGCTGATTTTTCTGAAATAATCAGATATATATGTCTTGGCTTACAGATACCGTGAATGGGGTTGGCAAATATTTGAAGCTTTTGAAAAGTACACTAAGGTTGATACTGGTGGATATTGTTCTCTGGACGATGTAACTAGCATTCCTCCTCATAGAAGAGACAAAATGGAGACTTTCTTTCTAGGGGAAACACTGAAGTATTTATACTTGCTTTTTGGGGACAGCTCTGTTATTCCATTGGATAAATATATTTTTAACACAGAAGCACATCTTATACCAATCAATTTGAAGAAATGAGATTTATTCATCAAAGGCATTCAATAGACTGTTTTTAGAAATCCAGATTGTGGTGGCACAAAGTGAGATGCTTCTTTGAAGTTACTCTTATATCTCTTACTGAGCAAGGGCACTTCTGGTTGTGAAGGAATTGATTAGCAGGGGGTTCTCAGGGATAATAGAAACTGTCAATACTTTTTGAATGCAATACATCAACAAAACATTACAGAGTCCGTCACTTGATCATATGACTTATTGTCTTGGACTCATAACCAGCGTCCTATCTTCATGAGAATGTAAAATTTTGTTTCAACAATCATAAACAAAGAGCAGCTTTTGTAATAGAATTGTATGGTTTTGGAATATCTTGCCGGATGCTTAGCATTTTTTGTAATTGATTATATCATTACCAATTTTACCATTACCTTCCTAAAGGTTCTATCTATCTTCATATCTACATCGGTATCATCATGAACTCAATTTTTCACTATCGCTGCAAAGAAGAAAGAGATGATCACCATCTCTGATGACATTTATGTCATCTATCTCTGCATTCTCTGTATTAATAACTTTTTTCGGGTTGAAGCCGCCAAATTTTTCACCTGCAGTTTTGCAAGTTAATAGTTAGAAGGATATAGAGCAGTACGAAGTTCTACTGTTCTGTGTTCAGAATATTGCATTTGATTTTGGTAGCATCCCCCTCCCTTCCCAAGTCAAAAAATATAAAAAGAAAAATACTGATACTCTTCCCTTTCTCTCTCTCCCCACCTGTGTTTGTGTGTATATCAAACTATTTTTTCTGAGTTATAGGTTCATAAATCATAATCAATTATTCTTTGAGGTTAAAGCTTACCAGCAATCTTGAGCAGCTCTTTTAATGAATCAGGTAAAATTATCAGTTTTCCAGGCTCTCCCTGTAAGGCACTTCTGGATCCGCATAGCAAGTGGATTGTTATTCTCTTCTTGATGAATCTTGCCGCTTCTCTATCACTTGAAAAGTTAGAATTTCTTGAATTGGAGTTTGTGTATACTTTCTCTAATGGCAAGTTGATGGATCTAATACCATCTTCTCTTCTGTTTCTTGTTGTGCCATTCCTGTCAAGGTTAAGGATATCTGGCTCAGCAATCTTTATTCTATATTCATCTGATTTCTTCTCGCTTTCAGAACTCATTATTTGGTCAGAAACGCTCTTGTTTTTTAGCTGTTCTACTAGAGCTTTTTGTGTCCCCCCTATGGCATTTTGGTTCTTGGTATTTGCGTCTCTTTCAAGCAGAATTTCAACCATGTCTAGATTCTTTTTCTTTGAAGCGGCATGAAGATCTCTTTTGCCATCCTCAGGGATCATGTTATGTTTAATAACTAACTGATCATCATTAGTCACCTTATGCAAACTGGTCTCTGAGTCTCTGATATTTATGTACTTCTCTTCCTGCTTTAATGAATGCCCGTGTGAATTACTTGTACACTCATGAGAAGAGCTTCCTCTTGTGTTGCCTTCGTGATGCAGTTCATGAAGACCCAATCCAGGATCTACACGTGGATATTCAAAGCCCATCTCTTCATGCCCCTTTAATCTCTGTCAATAAGGATAACAAGTGATTAGGAACCTATTATTATTGAGGAGGGGGGATATATGCCATAAATGAAATTTGTAAAATATATTCCTCATGTTTTGAGTTTAGGGTCCTTCAATATCCTGATTACCATTAAAAGGTTATCCATTACAATTTGTGCATCTCCTGGATTTGCTTGTAAAACATTCATTAAGGCTGTTCTGTTGAGTCTTAAAATCTGAGAAAGCTCTGTGGTCCGAACTGTGAAAGGCTGTGGCACATGATACAAAACTCCAATCTCTCCAAATGTTTCTACTGCAATTGCTTTCCCGATTACCTGAATTGTTAATGTTGAGACAGGAAGTTATATTCAGTTGTTTCATTGTGGAATTTGAAGGAGAAAAAAAAATATATGATTGAATATTATGACATACTTGATCAAGCCCATCAATGTAGCGAACGAAACCCTGCAACAATTAATCCATTCATGGTTATTAGTAGACATTCTTTAAGATTCATTTATGGTTACTAAACAATTCATGCTTTAGCTAACTCACCACTGCCCCTGCAACCAGCACATAAAGGTCTGTAGAAGACTCGTTTTGCAGTATCACATCTTCCTTGGGTGGGAAATACTCAGCTTCCATTTCTAAAACCTATTATTACTTACATGGTTATATTAGATATTGTGACATTAGTTCTTCATCCTCTTACCCTTTGGCAAAGAAGAACACAGAAGGTGAAAGTAGTGTTATGATAATAAAAACAAACATGGCATGTGGGGTATTACCAGTTGGAAAAGGAAGTCATGGGAAACTCCTTGGAAGAGGTAGACCTTCTGAACGACAGGAAAAAAAAGATGGCATGCAATGCTTGAACGAATTGCCTTTGGCAGATCATTTAATATTTCTTGCTGCTTCAATCCTTCTGTTTTAAACCTCAAACATATGTGTGACAACAATTGATCCTCTATGCGGTGGGGCAAATGATTTCTTGAAGCAAATTCAGAAGCTGCTTTGACAGTATCTCTCTGTGGCACCAAAAGTAATCCTCTCTTCATTAGAGGGAAGAAATAAAGTTCCTCTTATCTGAATAAGTGTCTTTTTTTTAATGAAACGAAATGATTAGCTATTGCTAATAATGAAACTGAAGGGCAACGTAGCATGAAACCATGAGGAAGATAATGCTAGGTCAGAATGTGGGTCCTACATAATATTTAAAAGTTAAAACTAAGTTTTGGATGATTGTCCTGGATAGTGAGTGACTTTGAAGGGTATTGTTAAATGAAAATCAGAGTTTAGTCTAACGCATGTAGAATATAAAACTCTCATAGAAGGTGAGTGGCATTGGCAAATTGAGCAGTAGCAAAAAAAAAAGCACAAGTTTGAGAGTACATACAAAATTTCTGGTGCGGCTGGTCCAGTGGACTACAAGGTTAGTCATGTTTCCAATGATGTATGAAGTTAAACCCAAGTTGAACAGCATGTAAGAGATATCAAATAGCATCTCTCTTGTGTTCTCAGCATGTAAATCCCCATAGCCAGTGGTAGTAAGCGTGACAATGGACCAGTATATTGCAGTTACATATCTGTCCCATAAACTGTCTTCTTTAAAATTTGGGTTCGTTGCACCAATCCATGTTCTTTTGGAATCGGGGTACCTATCTGCAATTAGATAGTTAAAGCATCCCGCACAGTGCACTGCAAACAAGGTTACCTGAAATTTGGTGAAGGATGCAATTCAATTCTAGGAAGTAACTTGAAATTGCAAAGGAAGAAAGCAAACATAGGGGATTTAGTGGCTTACAGCAATGAGTTTTGTGCACCTTGTCCAGAAATAATTGAAGCGGATGTCCTTTTCAAGTCTGAAGCAAAAGCAAAGGAGCTAGTAAGCACTGTCATATTCTTGTAAATAGTATAGTTGATGACAACTAGAACAGAACCATAAAGTTGAATATGATATGATGGAGAACCTTGCAAAGAGAGAACTGACTCGTCTCAAACGCCATAATCTAAACATGTTAAGAACTTTGAAGCCAAGCTCACTGCTATGATTAGTGAGAAGGAGACTAATGGGCTGAAATGGTGCTGTTGAGCATACATCAAAAGCAAACCAGGTAGATATGTACCTGCAAGTTTGGTGTAGCAATATGTAGTAAGCAGAGTTTTTGAAGATTCATGTTAGATTTGAAGGAAGAAGAGTTTATATGTATGTATATATTTACCTGATTGCAATTCTCTTAGGATCATCAACAAGGAGATAAGAATGGCTATCTAGGTATGCCACAAAGAATGTCAGCACGATGTCAATGGCAAAGAAGCCATCAACAATGTTGTCTATAATGAATAGTGCGTCTTTCTTGTAAGGCATAAAGGCAAATTCAAAAGGGCAAATCCAAGCTGAGTATATGACTAGAACAACCAGTAACATCTCCCAGGCCCTGTAATGAAATATATGAGAAGATGCAGGCACAATATTCACACAAGAGTTATCTTACTGTGACTGTGTTAAGGGTCATCACCTATATCGAGGATTGAAAGGGGAGATTATGTATCTTTGTAGTTTAGTTTCCTGGTTCATTCGGGCTCCAAGAGATGGCAGAGGATCATTGGATAAAAAGCTGCTATGGACAAAACTTCCCATGTGGAATTCATCTACCCCGAACCTCTGGAAGATGTTTTTGGCACAAGAAAGTGACATGTTATGAGTTTGAATTCTCAAGGCTACAGTAGAGGTAGTTAAGTTTTCATGGGGTTGAATCCTATGGAATTGGCCCTATTTATAATCAGGCTCTTGACTTGTATGCACCGGTTTTAGACCACATTTTTTCCCTGCCTTTTCCACCTTGTGTAATGGGATAATATAAGCAGGGAGCTTATGCAGCTAATGCAAAAATAAAAAAGATATAAATGAGTGGTAAAAACGTGGAGGGAAAATCCTCTATCTTGTCTCAACAAATAAAGCTTGACAAAATGGTAGAAAAGTGGGGGGGTGATGGAGCACTGAAAGTGGCAAACAGGAAACTTTCTGAAATGCAGTTGCAGACAATTTTGCATGTCAAATAGAGGGTACAAAAGAACAAACAAATGGTGTTTCTTACCATATATATGGTGGTGCTAATGGTGGCCATGGGGTTGGGTTTAGTTGTTGTGGTGGTAGCTTCATGAATACATATGGAGGTAGAAATTAAATGATAAAAATATAGCCCTTGCTTTGGAATAACAGATTCAGGATTAAAGATAATGGTTAGTGATTACATTTCAAATCCAAAGACAGACTAGACAGCCACAGTAGAACAGGTAGGGATTCTATGTATGCATGACACGTGGAGCAGTAAGGCTTTTTTTGGGGGAGGGGTTGTAATACACTAAACATTTGTCCAAAACCCACTAACAAAAAATCCCATTCATAAAAGCTGCTGGTTATCAGTTATCACAATCCCCTCATGTGTTAATTCATATCCCTTCTCTTTCACTCTTTATAGTTTTTCTCCTGATTTAAATCCACCGAATTAAGCTTGTGTCCCACATGTGATTACTTGATGACAACCTCTTGCTTATAGATTCTATATTGTGAGGTAATGTTGATAAATATTTTTAGAATTATGAGGTTAAGATAAAATGTGTTATCAGGATTTTTCTTTATATTCTCCATTCATTCATTGTTAGAAATATTTGATGGAAAGGAATATAGCACATAAAACTTATTGCTTTTGAATGGAGAAAAATTCCAAGCAATAAAAGTTAGTATAAAATACAAAGGTTGAATTCCTTGAGATCTCTCGTTCATTAATTTAGCATGCGAAAGACTCCTATTCTGAGTACTGGTCCCGTATGAGTATCTTACAAGAATATTTCCCAAGAGATATGGATGGGAGTGCTAAACCAACTTGCTGGGGTACAAAGGTTGTGCCAAAAAAAAGCCAGAAAATCTGCTACCCAAATTGGACTTATGCTCTAGTATGGTAAATTCTCGTAAGTATGATTAGCACAAGGCTAAAAACCTCCCAATTTAAATAGCATTGATTACAAGCACCCCATTTTTTTTTCTCTCTCTCTCCCTTGAAAGAAAAATATTGCACAATTAAATAGTGGCAGCTCAGTTGGTAGCAAGGAAGCTGAGTAAATGGAAAGAAAAGGGTCTGTCTCGCACTTCAAATTAGTCTTATAGCCGGCTCAAAGAGTCAAAACTTATGAAAATATCAGAAGAGCCAACTCGCCTCAAAGAGGTAATTAAGGTTGAGTTAACTCAAAAAAAAAAAAAAAAAGTTATTGCACAAAATAATGAGCATAATTTGGATTTGATGCCCTTAGACCTTAAAGAAAGCTTTGTATACTATTTGATATTTAGCAAGGAAACTAGCTAGAAAAGGATGTTATATACAACTACGATGATGCAAATTATGGTTGTTCTACTTGTACTATATTAATTATTAATGCACACATGGAAGTGGGGTTATGGCACCTATAACCTGCAGAGAAACCCCACCTCTAGTGGGAGGCATATTGTCCAGGTATAGAAGGTTGTTGGCACTCGCATCACGTGGACTAATTAAGGAGTGGTTTAGGATTACTGTGGTTAAGGATTATTGTGTGAGACTCGAGTGTGGTTTAGTTCACTAAGGTTACCCCATGAATCATGATGCAAGTGAAAATACACTCAAAGGTTCAAAGGATGTTGACAATGCAACAAATCCCTCGTCCATCCCTCTTATAAGTACTGGCGAATCAGAAAATCTTATTTATATTTGCACGTCTAGTGGCAGTAAGTTCCGGGGCAGCGTTGCCAAAAAATTTCTTTCAAAGAAATTTTTAACTACATTTAAAAATAAAAGAATATAAACAAGAAGAGAAAATAAAATTATTCACATATATCAAGCTTTGTAATTTCATGCATATCTTATTTTTTGTAAATGTTATTTCAAACTATTAAAAAAAATTAAATGCTATTTCAAACTATTCACATAACAAATCCTATAATAGTAAAGATGGCTCACCAACTATTTATATATATCAAGCTTTGCTATTTCAAATGAAATTTTTCTTTGTGTCTGGACTTGCACACGTTACAAACCATGTAGGTACACCAGCGCATATAAGCAGTAATATTTCTCTCCAACTCTCTAGGAAACTGTACTGGTCAAAAGTTGTGGTTTAGCTTCTCCTAGCTATTCCACTAAATAAGCAACCATCTCACTCACCTCATATTTGTGTTTAGAAATTTTATAATTTTTTTTTTAATAAAATAAAAGTGGTGAGCATCGAACTCGTGATCACAGAAGCACCGATATCATGATAAATCATAATTTTAACCCCTCATTTATGGTTTTTATATATCTTTCTAACACATATAGTGCAGTTGAGCCTTGAATTTTCTGAAAAGGAAAATAAGAAGAAGAAAAAAAAAGTTACACATCAAGTTCCTGGATGTACGGTAAGAAAATGTTAATGAACTCAAACCCATTTTATAATCAATTTCATGAATATTCAAGAGTCCTCAATAAACCTGCTTTCGAAACATGCACAAAGAGGATTAGCAATTTCTTCTTATCCCAATAAAAAAGACAGATTTGCACAATCCTTTTCTTAAAAAACGCGATAAGCATGTTTTAAAAAATAAAGAAAGAAATGATGGGCTAATCCATAGAAATTATTTTGTGCCTTTCTCTTTTAAAAAAGTATAAGATCCAAATCCAATCCTTAATGAGCATTTTGTTTTTGGTATCAATTGGGGCTCACTTTTTTGCATTTTAGCATTTGCATCTGGTATCAAATGGGGCTCACTATCTTTCTCTCAAGCTATGCACAATTGGTGGCATTTGATACCCCGAGCAAATGTACATGATTAGTTTAACATGTTTTAAAAGTAAAAAAATAAACTCTGGTTACAAATGCATGGTTTGTTTGATAGCTATCCCAACACATAGTGCTTCCTTAATTGAAATATTGACCAGCCAAGAATGTCGAGACTTAATGAGATAATATATAAAAGGAACATTAATTTAATCCTTAAGCATAAATTTTGTGACTAAATAAATGACTAAAAGAATATTAAAAAAATTGAATTAGCATCTATTTTAAATATTTAAAGATTAAATTTGCATTCGAAATCTTGAAGAACTAACGTTATGTCTTCTATGTTTTTATAAGACTAATTTAAATATTTAGTCAAAATAAAAAAAAGGTATACTTTGGAAAATGGAGGAATGAATTCTGTACTTTAAAAATTACAGATAATGCATAATGATCAGACCAAATACAGTATGGGCTGGTCAATGTGTATTGGGCCAAATCACACACGGTTGAGACGAGGATGGTGTTCTTTGCCTTGGGCTTGGAGTTGGTGTATAGGATCAATATGCCTTTCTCTTTTGCTACCGCGATGAATCCGAATGAGGGGTACTTGCGAAGACATTCTGATGCATAAGTCAGTATCAGAGGCAGGTGTATGTATATGATAATGAAATAGATAGATGTAACTGGGTGTGTACCCTCTGCTTATATAGCAGTTATGATGTCGCCTTCATAAGGCGGTATGGCTTCTGATTGGCCATGTCTGGGCTGTAGGTCAGACTAGGACCTAAGTAGCCTTACCAGGTTATCTTGATAGAATCACGACGAGCTGGTGTTGTCCTCTGTTTATTAGTTCAAAGGCGCGGTGAGCCTGTCTTGGTTCTTAAGTTAGCTTCCTTATTTCTGGATCTTATATCAAAGGGCGATTTCATGCGCGATAGGGGCATCGCGTCTTGCTCTGCGCAATGCAGACATCGCGTCTTGTGCGCGATGTTGACCATCGCGCTTTACTCTAGATCCTTAATAGGATTTGGCTTTCTTGTATGTTATTGAGCCTCTAACGAACTTATATTTTATCTGGATCAAAATAATAAGCAATTTTTTATTGACACTTAACAGTGACCCAACGTTGAATACTAATGCCTACTAAACAGGAACATTACAATACAAAAAAAAAAAAAAAAAAAAAGGTCAGAATCCTACCAAGAAAAAGAGAATATTTGTCTTATGGCCATTGGAAGGCCACAAACAGCAAACAAGAGTAGGTCGATGGTCCTGTAGCTAGAAGGATGCTCCAATTGATCATAGATCTATTCCCGGAATTTTGTACTACTTGGCCATCACCATCAAGTGGTCTGGTTTAATTAATTAGTATTACCAAATACTGCTATTTCCAACAAAATATTGTGAACTTTCTACGTAACCAGAACTAGCGGTGTACATGGATTAGTTCGGGTCAGATTTTTATGTCGACTCGATCCAACTTGATTTTTATAGGTCAGGTATTTGATCCAATCTGTTTTAATTTGATCCAAGTCAGGTCTGATTTGGTTTGAATTTTTTTGAACTAGTTCAAAACCGGGTCGGATCTGACTGATTTCTGAAGTGGGTCTGACTTGGTTTCTGAAGTGGATCAAATTCGACCTGATCCGTTTTTGACTTAGTTTCAAAACATGTTTTTAATTTGATTTTTTTATAGTTATTGATTTATTTTTTAAACTCATGTAATTTAATTATTTATTTGTTTTAAAATATATAAATTTTATAATAAATTTGATATTTGTTGAATAAATAAAGGAATGTAATTTTAAGCCCCTGCACATGTGAAGCAAAATTAAAGAAAAGTAAAGGTTGAAAGAACACTCTTCTCATCTTAAGATGACAAATCACTAATTTTAACAATGATATATTATAAAATTACATAATGTCTACTGATAGAAAATTCATAAATTCAAACCCAAATTATACAATTATTATTAGGGAAAGATCAATTTGTTTAAGGCAACTCTTGGCTAATATGATTGTACATATATAATTTTAGTTATCAACTACAAAGAAAATAAAAAATTTAGGCTTTGTTTGGGAGTTTGGAGGGGAAGGGAATGAAGGGGATCCAAGGGGAAAGGAGGGAAAGGAAGGAAAGGAAATTGAAATGTATTCCCTTCCCTTGTTTGGGAGTAAAAAATATGGTAAGGGAAAAAAATGGAAAGTTAATGAGATATTTTCACCATTTTATCTTTTTTTTTAAATTAGTATAATTATTATATTTTACAAATTAAATTAATTTAAAATTTCTAACAAAATTATTTATGTCATAATACTAAAAAGATCATATTTTCGATTAAATTTCTACGTTACAAACGACGAAAATTTCGTCACAAAATTATTTTTTCGTCTGAATATTTTTTGTCAAAAAGCGACAGAATTTTTTCTCTAATGAAAATTTTGACAAAAATAAATTTTCTATCGAAATTTTTAACGAAATTTAGTTTCTGTCAAAAGTTTTGACGAAAATGATTTCCTTCATCAAATGTTTTAAACGAAAAAAAAATTCCGTAAAAAATTTTGACAGAATATTTTTCGTTCAAAATTTCGATGGGAATGTGTTCTGACGAAAATTTCGACGGAAATTGTTTTAGGGGAAATGTTTCATTCAAAACTTTCGACGAAATGTAGATTATCTAAAGAATTTTGACAGAATATTTTTTCCGTCAAAATTTTTTATCGAAATATTTTTTGTCAGAAATGTGTTTCGTTGAAAATTTTGATAGAAATGTTTTTTATCAAAAAACTTGACGAAAATATTCAGTCGAAAATTTTCGATGAAAATGTGTTTCGCTAAAAAATTTCTACAAAAAATTTTTTTGTCAAAAAGTTTAACGAAAATATTTCAGTCGAAAACTTTCGCAGAAATTTTAATTCTGTAAAGAATTTTGATGAAATTTTTTCCGTCAAAAAATTTCGATGGAAATGTTTTTCGTCGAAATTTTTGATGAATATATTTTTTTGTGAAATATTTTATGAAAATTTTGATCACAAATTTTGAAATTTTTTCATCAAATTTTTTTACAAAAATGTATTTCAGTCACAAATTTTGATGAAAATATTTTTCGTCAAAAATTTTTGCGGAAAATTTTGACATAATTATTTTACGTTAAATCTTTTCTTTTAACGTAATTGTGATTTTCTTTTTCTTTTTTTCACATAATGAGTATGGGTCAAATTCTGGGCAATGGGTCATTATTAAAATAAATCAGGTCTAAAACTGACCCAAGTAAAAGTGGATCAGTATTTAAACTCAGTTCAAAAAAAAAAAGATATTTATAAGTCAGGTCAAAATAAATCAAGTGCAGAACAAGTGAACCAATTTTTCACACATCACTAACCAGAACTGATTTAAGTTTCCATAGCAAAGGATCAATACGGGTTTTGTGTCAGTTTCTATAGAATGGAAAATTTTGCGTCTCTGGGTATATTGTGGTCATATCTACAATTATGCATTGTACTCCAAGCATATAACAATGTCGTCATTCACTACTTATGAGCGAAAACGAAATTCATCATAAACCTTGAAAACGAATATTCTTTTTTTTTAAGGTAAAATATCATTTTTTAAGTTTTTTTTTTTCAATATGTCATTGCTGGTTATAATTATACTCAGCCACGTACGTTTGTTGTGAATTGTTAGGTTAGGTTAAACGAATTTGAATATTTTGTTCTCTTTTCCAAACTGTAATTAAATCATGACAAGTCAATGAATAAAAAAAAAATTAAGATCACCAAACACGTGAACAAATTGATATATAATTATTAAGGGTTTATTTTTTTTAAAGTTATTTTAGATAACTTTATCTAATGTTCACCAAAACGACGTCGTTTTGGAGCGTAAATCATGGTGTTTTTGTAATTTTAATTTATTTCAGGGTTATAATAGTCTTTATTATTCTAATTTTTTATTTTTCAACCCCAAAACGACGTCGTTTCAATGAATATTAGACAAAGTTATCTAAAGTGACATTAAATACATTTTTTTCAATTACTAATGAGTTATTCCAATGATTTTGAGTTTTAGTTTTGTATATACTATTTTATTAAAAAATTGATTGAGAAAATTTTATCCCCTTTTGGTCTAGCTCAGCTCTAACATCATAAACAATAAACCGATGGAAGAAATTTAATATGGAAGTTATTATTAAAAAATAATAATTTTCAGAGAAGAGATTGACTTGTAAAACTTAACATTCTTATATCATTTAATAATTTAATATAAATTGTAAACTTTATTGATCTAATCGTCAAATTGTAAGTGAACTTTTTTTTTTTTTTTTGTATATCATTGTAAGTGAACTTTTAACAACACTAATAATATAATTAAATAGTTTTTATATTTTTATATACTTCAAAAGTATATATCACAAATCTTGATGTATGTCATTGGAGTAATAACTAATTTTAATCAATGTAATATTTTATTACTTTATATATATAATAATTTTTTGTCCAACGGCAAATTTTGAGATAAAATCATTCAATAAAAAATATTGAATAGTGTAAGAATTACTTTATATTTATAGGAATGCAAATCAATCCCTACTCTCTCTCTCTCTCTCTCTCTCTCTCTCTCTCTCTCTCTCTCTCTCTCTCTCTCTCTCTCTCTCTCTCTCTCTCTCTCTCTCTCTCTCTATATATATATATATATATATATATATATATAAAAGTTAAATCAATAAATAAACTTTTACTTATGTCCATTAAACGTAAAGAAAATGCGATAAGTGTTTGACGTGCGTTACTTACAAATAGATGCGTACTGTATAGAAAAAAATGCATATTGGAATGATCTCTAGAAGGACATCCACGAATCATGATAATTATAGTGCTCTTACTAATTGAATGAATTTTAATTTCTAATTACTTCAAATAATAATTCATAATACATTAGTATATATAAATGGTTTCCATTGCTATTATTATATAAATGTTAAGCGTTAAAGAAAGCTAAAGCGAAGACAACCGGAGATATATATATCAAGTATAAAACTTAGAACATAGAACTTTGATAACATTATTGGGAAATTGTTTCTATCCTTCTGAATCAAGGTTGTTATATGATCCCTAGACTAGTGACATCTATGAAGGAGATGGTTGCAGGCGATGGTAGATCATTATGTACAAACAATAGGCAAAGAGTAAAAGGAAGTGTGTGTGAGAGGTTTAACCCTTTATTTATAGAAAATTTTACCTGATATTGGATAAGACCTATTCTCCAAGGTTGGTGGGTCCATTAGGTGGGTCCAGAATAGTTGTCCTCCCCAAGTCCGGTAGTCTAAGAGCTTGGACTGACGGGTTAAAGTATTTGCCTTTATACTTGAGGTGCCTAAGTGGGGCCAAGCTCCAAGGACATGATCTTGGACAGTTGAAGTTGTGCATTTGATTATAGTCTTAATTGTCGTGTTGTCCTGTGCTTCTGATGGGTGGGAGTGGTTTCAGGGTGAGCTCAACTTCTTTTAGTGTTGACAAGGTCATCCATCTTCGACGAGGTCGATCTTTAGATCGGCTTATATGCCGGGTAAGTGTAGGCATTGTGGTGAGCTTTGACTCCTTGGACGAGTAAGGTTCCTTGGGGTGTGGTTGTCCTTGGAAAGTACGCTGCCTTTTATCCTCATGGTATGTAACATTTCGTGTGCATATGATGTATTAATTTAATTTACAGTATTAAGCGCAGCCAAAATTAAAGTAATCTCTTATAATCTATGAGATTGTGGAATAATCGGTAATAATGGGAAAATTGTGAATACTTTTTTTCTTTTTCATACGAATTCATTTCGCATTCATTAACATCTAATTCCTTCATTACTGAGATTACTTTGGATAAAAGTATCATACATGAGTCTACAACCCCATAACAAGTGGCTCATATAAGCCTAAAAGGGTAAAAGAGAAGTTAAAGATACTAGATCATCGTACTTTAACGCCTAAGAGCGCGCTTTAGCATGCTACAGCATAAGTTTCACCTCTGTTTAGCGCAGAGTAGCACGCAATAGGAATTTTCCTTCATGTTTAGAGCATTATAGCGCCCTCAATTTGGGTGTTCCCTGACTTAGCACGTGCCAGCGCACTTGAGTGTGTCTTTTTCTGATTTCTAAGCACGTTGTAGTGCGCTCACACAGAGAGAAATTGTCCTTAGCGCTAAAGCATGCTACGTTTGAACTTGAAGGGTTCCATTTGATGTCTTAGACCCCTTTTAAGGACATACACATCTATGATGCATCAACCCTTCAAAAATCCTGACGTGTTGTGTCTAATACTCTCTGACACCCCGACACTCCAACACGCATTGCATACACTCAAAAAAGGGGTTCAAAGAAGTTTCAACTATTAGATTTGTTGGATTATGATTACTATTAGATATTAGGTATAAGGGTAGTTTAGTATTTTAATGATATTCTAGATCTCTCTTTACTGTTATGCTCTTCTATATAAGAGCTCAGTCATTGTACAAATTAATTCACCACAATCAATGAAATCAATATTTTCTCTTTACTCTCTTTTACCTTCTAATATGGTATCAGAGCATTTTTATCCTCCATGAATGGAGATTCCGCTGCAATTACTATTTTTTTTCTCTCATTATTTCCTTTCTTCCGGATCTGGTCCCGATGTGTGAATCTGTGAATTTTATTTTTATTATCAACGCTACTCTTTCCCCTTTATTTTTCCTGTGTCAGATCTTTGTCGCGTCCAAGATCCACCATTGTGTTCAGATCATCTTCCGATCTTTGCTGCCATAGTCTGACCCTCTTCTCAGATCCTAGATCATTTTTTTTTCTGCCATAGTTCCTCTGGATCTATTGTGTTGTGTTGTGTCACCGTCCATCTAGAATCTTCTCTCTCCCATTGATTTTTGAATTTTCCAGATCTATTGGGTTTTTCATCCGGATCTGTGTCTCATTTCTTTTCTCTTCTATTACATTTTTTTTTCTCTTTCAGATCTGTTTCATTTTTATGTTTATCTCAGACTCTGTTTATTCTCCGGCTGGTTTGTTTTTTTTTTTTTTTTTTTGGTTTCAGATCTGGGAATTTTCCGGCTGCGTCCTTCTCTTTTCCGGTCATCATCTCCGACCATGTCTTATTCTCCGGTCGCATCATCCATCTCTCCGACCGTTGTTCCAGATCATTCACATTTCAGATCTGTGTCTTTTTATCTCCTTCGGCTGTGTTTCTCTTCTTCCGGTCGTGTCTCCTTCTCCGGTCATCATTTCCGACCATTTTTTTTCCAGTCACAGTCTCCTTCTCCGACGGTGTCTCGTCTCTGCCATTCCAGATCGTTTAAGTTTTTTTTGATCTGTGTTTTCTTCTTCTCCAACCGCTCCTCGGTGGTGTTTATTTTCTAATATTTTTTTCTGATCTGTTCCAGTCTAATTGTTTTTTTTTTCTCTTCTCATTTTGCAGGTTTGTGCAGATTCATGGCGATCATGAATGTTTATGCACCACTGCTATTATTTTTGGCTTTTGATTTTTTTGCTGTATTGTTTCTGGCTTGTATTTGGCCATTTAGATTTTATTCCCACATATATTTGTGGTGTTATTCAAGTCTGATTTGGCTTGTATTTGGTTTATCTCTGCCATTGTTTTGGCTTTATTTTGGCTTCCTATTCAGGGGGAGCATTGTTCATGTTGCTGAAGTTTATTTCAGAACATTTGATTTTGCCGATGTCTATCCCGGCACAGTTTGGTATTTTGTGGTTGATGTCCATCACAGCCCTCTCTTCCTTAGCTGATGTCCATACCAGCGCCGTTGATTTCGCTGAAGCTCATTCCAGCACACTGAAGATTTTGGTTTCTCATTCAGGATTTTTTATTTGGTTATTATGTTTTCTTTATTTTTCTTGTTCAAGATGGAAGTTCTCTTTGTTCACTCTCCATCTTGAGGGGGAGTATTAGATATTAGGTATAAGGGTAGTTTAGTATTTAATGATATTCTAGATCTCTCTTTTCTGTTATGCTCTTCTATATAAGAGCTCAGTCATTGTACAAATTAATTCACCACAATCAATGAAATCAATATTTTCTCTTTACTCTCTTTTACCTTCTAATAATTACTATTTTATTGAGTTTAATATAAATATTTAGGATATCTTATGTTTCTTTGCAAAATAGGTATTATAAGTTTATCTTCATTTTTTTGTTAAATTATCGAATGTCTAATATATTATACATTATATAAATTAAAAATATTATTTGATATCAAAATATGTCCTAACGTGTTAACATCTAACATTTTTTAGAATTAACGTGTTAGAGTGTCTTGTTGTGTCCCGTGACGGCCTCGATGCAACATAGATATACTCCCTTCATTCACTTAATAGACCATATTATCAATTTCTCCAAATAATCATACATCAAATACATACATTTCATCTATGGATTAACTATTTTTGGCCTCAAGCCCTCAAATTCATTACAAGTATTGATCTTGACATAAACATAATCAAAAGTCAAGACTTTACTATACTTGGCTTCACTTTCACACATATACAATTGAGACCACGTGTACACTCAATTCATATGATATCCAATTATACATTTCCAAAAGAATGGTCTTATCATGTCACTATCATAAAAAAAAAAAACCAAGTCCAAAAAGAGAAACCTTCATGCATTACACGAGTTTCTTTCCTTGAGTAGTCCCAACTCTTTCACCTGATATACCTGAAACATAATCCCCAAACGGGGTGAAATAACAATCTCAGTAAACTTCGGGTCCTTGAAGGATTACTCCACCCTTGAATTCATTTTCCTGCAAGAAAGGTTAGAGCATATGACATAGTCTAATCTTATAAACCAACAAAAATAGTGAATTAACTACACTCGTTCACGCAGTGCACTAGGACCGCTCCAATGAGTCGTACCTCAAAGCTAGTATCCATATAAAACTTACAAGAATCGTACCTCTTAGGATAAATCCCTAAAGGAAGTCCATACCTATTCTATTGATCAATGAACCTAATCCGTCAATTCACAATATAATGGCTATCACATTAAAACACATCATATCAACAATCAATTGCATACCAAGTTTACTTGAACGCGACTGTATCATAGCTCTAATAACCAACCAACTCAATCAAGCAATTAACCAGCACCCCCAATGAGTGTGGTGGAACACCAAAAAGGATTAATCCCAAGTCTAAGAATTTACCTTCGGTGATTATTTTCCAAGCCTTTACCTTTTAGATTCCAAAGTTAATAACACAAATTCACCAATAATCACCTATTATGAGTAATCAATCAATCAACAACATATTCCACATATGAATTTATCAACACCATTACTCAAAATATCATTTACCAAGGAAAAAGCACTTACCTCCAATCTCTAAGGTTCAAGAACCAAGCCCTAACTCAATGACGGCTCCAATGGTGATTCTAACACAAAATCACTATTAGGTTCAGCACTTCTACATCAAATACACACACAATACCCATCAATTTTAACATATCACAATCTGATCCGAACCCCCCCCCCCCCCAAACACATGAAACCCTAGGTTATAGAATCCCAAAAAACTCAAAGAAATTCAATGGTTTCTTACCTCCAACCTTGTAGGCACCAAAGAGAGTGGAGCTCCAAGCTCTAATAGAGGGAAATCCTTTTTTTTTTTCTTTTTTCTATGGTGGCACCCCTATCTCATAGAAATGAGTTTTGTTCTATTTCTAACCTTCTTGGTTACCTTGAAGGTTAATGGGAGTGGATGAGGAAAAATGAGGTGTGAATTCACTTGATCTTGTGAGCTTAGAAGATGAAGTAATGGATTTTTTTTTTCTTGCAAAGGAGAGCAGCAAATTTGAAGAGGAAGAAAATGAGTAGTCGATGAAGACGAGAGAGAAAATTTTGGATGTTAGAAATATCTTCAATGGGAAAGGATTATTTTGCCCCCCCCCCCCCCCCCCCCACAAATTCCCTTCTATCCTATTCCATAGAGGTGGCAAAACTGATCGGCCTGCTCCAACCTGCTGCCAACCCGCCAAAAACGAGTTGGCTTGCCCTGCCCCGCCTCTTGAATGTAAGTTGAAAAGTCCAACCTATCCCGTTTTATGGTAGGTTAGCGGGTTAACCCGCTTAAAAAAAATTAAAATTATATTATATTTTATTAATATTATAATCTTTTTTATTTTCGTTTCACACTCCATTTAGTTTTTTCCAATCTCGAGCTTAAATGTATGCTAATAATCAATCAGACATTTGTTATGGATAACCTTTGTTAGAAATAAAGTTTTTCTTCTTTATATTTTCTAGGAGAGTATTAAGATAAAAAAAAATTATATCACACAAGTTTAGTAACAAATAAAATACTACCTAATAGCTATTTGACCCACAACCAAGCGAGACAGATTGGTGAGTTGAGATGTATAGCCCAACCCGCTCCATTTTGGCAGGTTAACCCGTCGGATTCAATTCATATTGTCACCTCTACTATTCCATGATCTAAACCACTTACTTTTAATTTCTTTGGGCTATTTGAGTTTAGATAAGTTGTGTCATACTTAATTTATTTTAGGGTCCCACCCCCTTAGCATAATGGCACTTATGCCCAAATACTTTCAGTATTTGCGCTTTTACACTTAAAAGTATCTTAACTCAAAATTTGACTTTTTCATATCCTTAGTTAACCGTCTAATTACATATTTAATCTCTAATTAATATAATTAATTATTCAGATTATTATATGATCATTTTGATATTCTAACGTTCGGGTGCTTTGAGGTAACCTCTAAGTTGTTGCCCTAAATGGAGGCGCCGTGAGATTCCTATATGCTGCTTTGTAGGGGTTTGCAAAAAAATTGGTTCACTTGCCCTGTCCTTGATCCGACCTTGACCCGACCCATAAATACCCATATTTTTTAAACTGGTTTAAATACTGACCCATTTTTATTTGGATCAGTTTTAGACCTGACTCGTTTTAATATTGACCCACTGACCCAAAACTTGACCCATACCCATTATGTGAAAAAAAAATCACAATTACATTAAAAGAAAAGTTTTAACGTAAAATAATTACGTCAAAATTTTTTATGGAAAATATTTTCATAAAAATTTTCGCAAAATTTTTTGACGAAAAATATTTTCACCAAAATTTGTGACTAAAAACATGTTGGTAAAAAAATTTGACGGAATATTTTTTTTGTCAAATTTTTTTACGGAATCTAAATTTCGTCAAAATATTTCTCAAAAAAATATATTCATAAAAACTTTCGACGAAACACATTTTCATCGAAATTCTTTGACGGAAAAAAATTTCATTAAAATTCTTTACAGATTTCAAATTTCGGCGAAAGTTTTCGACGAAAACATTTTCGTTAAACTTTTTGACAAAAATTTCGTCGAAATTTTTAGCGAAACACATTTCTATCAAAAAATTTCGACTAAATATTTTCGTCAAGTTTTTTGATAAAGAATACATCCATCAAAATTTTCAACGAAACACATTTATGTAAAAAAAATTCGTAAAATTTTTTGACAAAAATATTTCGATAAGAAATTTTGACAGAAAAAATATTTTGTCTAAATTCTGTAGAGAATCTAAATTTCGTCGAAAGTTTCAAATGAAACATTTTCCTCAAAACAATTTCCATTGAAAATTTCGACGAAACACATTTCCATTAAAAAATTTCGACGGCAAAAAATTTCATTAAAACTCTTTACAGATTTCAAATTTTGGCGAAAGTTATTCGACGGAAATATTTTCGTCATCAAAAAATTTTGACGGCGAAAAATTTCATCAAAATTCTTTACAGATTTCAAATTTTGGCGAAAGTTTTCGACGGAAACATTTTCGTCAACAAAAAAATTTGACGGCAAAAAATATCGACGGCAAAAAATTTCATCAAAATTCTTTACAGATTTCAAATTTCGGCGAAAGTTTTCGACGAAAATATTTTCGTCATCAAAAAATTTTGACGGCAAAATATTTCGTCAAAATTCTTTACAGATTTCAAATTTTGGCAAAAGTTTTCGACGGAAACATTTTCGTCATCAAAAAATTTCGACGACAAAAAAATTCATCAAAATTCTTTACAGATTTCAAATTTAGGCTAAAGTTTTCGACGAAAGAATTTTCGTTAAATTTTTTGACAAAAAAAAAATTTCGTCGAAATTTTTAGCGAAACACATTTCCATCGAAAATTTTCAACTAAATATTTTCGTCAAGTTTTTTGATAAAAAATTTCCATCAAAATTTTCAACGAAACACATTTCTATAAAAAAATTCAGTAAATTTTTTTCACAAAAAATATTCTGTCAAAATTCTTTAGAGAATCTAAATTTCGTCGAAAGTTTCAAATGAAACATTTCTCTCGAAATATTCATATCGAAATTTTGAACGAAAAACATTCCGTCAAATTTTTTGACAAAATTCTTTTTCGTGTAAAACATTTGATGGAAGAAATCATTTTCGTCAAAACTGTTGACAGAAACTAAATTTCAATAGAAATTTTTTTTTGTAAAAATTTCGACGAAAAAATAATGTTGTAACGAAATTCTCGTCTTTTGCAACGTAAAAATTTAGACAAAATTTTGTGAGAAAACCAAGTCAAAAATGGGTCAGGTCAGATTTGACACAGTTCAGAAACCAAGTCAGACCCACTTCAGAAACCAAGTCAGGTCAGATCCAAACTGGTTCTGAACTAGTTCAACAAAATCCAATCCAAGTCAGACCTGACTTGGATCAAATGAAAGTGGGTCGGGTCAAAATATCTGACCTATAAAAACCAAGTTGGGTCGAGTCGGACAAAAACCTGACCCGACCTGACTCATGCACAGCCGTACTGCTTTGTATGTTACACAAAAGTTGTCCCTTTGTACATTGTCAGATTCTTTTAAATTTTTTTATTAAACAAAATAACATATAATAAATTTTTGACATTTGTCTTTAAGGTTTTATAACTAGCTAATTTAATATTTATAATTTTTATAATTTTAAACAGTTATATATAATTTAAATTTTCAATAAAATTTTATATTTTTAAATTTTTTATAATTTAATTAAATTTTCAATTAGATATTTGTTAATTATAAAATTAAAATAAAGTTATTAAAATCTAATATAGAATAGCTTCTATAACTAAAAACGTCCATTTATACTTTTAAAAATTATAAAAGTATGGTTACCAAAAAAAGTATAAAAGTATAAAAATTGAGCAAAAAATTCATATTATTTAAAATTCTAATATAACTTAACTTTTTGCAGCAAAAAGATTGAGAGGGCGGGAGAAAGTCCTGTTTAATTAAATTTTACGAAAATAAAAAATCAAACTGTTAAATTTTTTAACTGTACAAAGGTATTACTTCCTTAATTATAAATATCATTATTCTAGGACGTAAGAAATGCGACTTCAATATTTTTTATATCAAACCAACTTCTTAAGGATTATTGTAAAAATAACTAATTTCTTTTTTACATTTCAGCTGTATATTTAAGTGCAAATATTATTTTATTAAAAAAAATAATTATGAAAAATCAGTATTTTGGGTAGAATATTTTAAGAAAATATTAAATGTTTATTTATTAAAATATTTTTGAACACATTGAATCTAATGAAAGACATAAAAAAAATTTAAATTGTAACTTTGAATGACTCGCTAGTTTGCACTAACCCAAAGGGTTTTGTAAGGCTCTTGACCCATGCAAACCTTTATTAAAAGCCATGTGATGAGTTAAGGCCTAATGAAGCGTGGTGACACATTTTGACAACTCTAATTATCCACCATTAACCAGACTAGTTTGGTATAAAGGCATTGTTAAGGTCGATATTTATCTTTTGGTTTTTCCACTTATACCCGTATTTTTTTATAAAAAAAAAAACCCTGTTTATTATAAATTATAAATAAAGCATATGAAATTAGTAAAGTAAAAGATAAAAATATTATAGAAATTAAAAATAATTTTATTTTAAAAATTCATATATAAATTTTGATCTTAAAACACCAGTGCAAGGGAATTCATTAGTTCTAAAAAAATATGGTTAGTTACAGAAAAACACAGGAGGCGGATATTCCTGTCAAAGTGATATTGGGCAA
This sequence comes from Gastrolobium bilobum, assembly GCF_033153095.1. NCBI lineage: Eukaryota > Viridiplantae > Streptophyta > Magnoliopsida > Fabales > Fabaceae > Gastrolobium > Gastrolobium bilobum. The sequence continues at coordinate 109,958 of NW_026898476.1, forward strand.
CGCAACGCAGACCATTAAAGAAAGACATATGGGACCAATGTTGGTGACTTGTATTGCCGTCAAGGAGGGGAGATGCTAGATGCCCTTATGTCTGACGCCTCAATTTGTCCTTGTGGTTTCAAAGCCATCTGCATTTACTACTCTTTCAAGTCTCGTTCTCTTTTCTCATTCTTCTCATGTGAATCGTGATTGATGCACCAATATTTTCCTTTCTGGTCCACATCAAGATGTGGTTTGGAGCCTAAGCACTTATCCTATTTGATATACCATCACTTTGTTGTAATCACGCAGATATTGGATAATATTTAATATGGGTGTTCATTCGATCCGATTTAAATCACGATAACCGAATTAAAAAATTGATAAACAAATTAATCAAAAACCAAAAAATAAAATAAAACTCGCATATTTTAATTGGATTATATCGATTTTCGGTTTGATTGGTAAAAATCGATCCAATGTATTATGTATTTATTATTTTTGAAAGATGGTGACTTAATTAGAATCTCGTTGTTTTGTAGACTTAAAATCTTTGATGTTATTGATAGCAAACTATCTTGTTTAAGTTTTTTATTGTTTGTTAATCTATTTTAACTCTTCAAGAGTTTTAAAAGTTGTTTTAATTTAAAGACTTGAATTTTTCAGTAGTTTGTAATATATTTTTTTGGATTGCTCCACTGGTTTTCGGGGCTTCGCCCCGACTATGTCCAGTCCGACCCGGGTAGGTTATCTAGCATTGGCAGGTGAGTCTCCCAGCGAGGATTTTCTGCATACACAAGGTCTCGAACTCGAGTCCTTGCTTAAGCGAACCCAAGTACCTTACCACTTGAGCCAACTTCCGTTGGCTTTATTTTAATATAACCAGTGATTTGTATGACTGAAATTTTAGGCTTTTCGAAAATCAAAAATCTATCCAATCCAAACCGAATAAAAATGGATTTGATTGGATCTGATCAAATTCAAACCGAATGAATTGAATTGAATTGAATGTTTTTTGTTTTAAAATTAATCTAATGCAGAGCACAAACACCCCTAATATTTAACAATCCCCCGCGACACATACCCAAATATATATATATATATATATAAAAGTAATTGCAAAATATCAAAATATTAATCATGAATAGTAAGTACACGTGCCAGTATGCAAATATTAAGCTGCTCTATCTAAGTGATATAGCAAAGGTTATCGAACATCTTAAATATGTAAATATTGTTTGAGGTAAATTGGGAACTTGAGATAAAGGGCAGTTACTAAGAGAGGATTTTAGTAGGGACCCCAATGATATATAGTAACTGTATTTGCTTAAAAGAAATTGACAATCATTACATTACTAATAATTATTGGTTCAAGATTAGGGAAGGCAATAAATTTTATGAAAGAGAGCTAAATAAAAGGGCAATCAGCTAATCCAAAAACAAGACAAATAACATTTCAAATATTTTTTAACATCTCAAATTTTTCGGAGGCAACAAGCCAACAATTATTAGCCTGTAAAAAAGGCATACTGGCATTTCAAATTAATTAGACAATAAAACTAAAATAGTAGTAAGTATAACTGTCCCTATAAAATATAAATGGGCACAATTATTCTTCCTTTGGCTCCATTACTAGTTTAAATGATAAATAGTTTGTTCGAGTTTAAGAACAATATTAAAGAAACAAAATATCCTACATAAATTCGACAGTGCTCAAAAATGCCTGAAAGTGCCAAAGCTAGTTAGAACCGCACATTCAGTGTGGTCCATTTAAGTCTTCGACTAGTCAATAATGTGTTACCGTGTTGTTATCATCTAGCAGCAATTCCTTATTAACGTGGTTTATCTGAGATTACTTGAAGCCTACCACAATACTGAAGGATATATATTCTGTACTATTGATTATACCTAAGAATGATTAAGGGCACGTTTCCTTAATGAGAAATATATGCAGCTTGAAATTATTGTTAATCAGAACCAGTGGCGGAGCCACTTGATACCTGGGTGTGGTCTTGGTACGGATTAAATTTTAACAAATTATACTTATTATGTATAATTATATAATTAATTATAATTTGACCCAGTCTAAAATTGTAATTTGGCTCGGGCTAAAATTTGTAATTTGGTCCTATCAAAAAAAGGGAAGGATATTGTAACAACCAAGTTATGTTACTACCAATCAATCTCACCGTTAGATCGATTATGTTGATTCAACGGTTATATTTATTTCCATCTTTATATGGTCATGATTTCTCAAATTTAATACTTTATATTTATTTCCACCTTTGTATGGTTATGATTTCTCATATTTAATGCTTTTACTTTAAATATGGAGAATCATGACCATACAAAGATGAAAATAAATATAACCGTTGGATCAACATAATCGATTTAACAGTGAGATTGATTGGTAGTAACACAACTTGGTTGATACAATATCATTCCCCATCAAAAAATTAAAATATATTTGGTGAGAGATTTGAGGAAGTTGTATTAAGTTATATATTCTATTTTTCATTTATATAAAAAAAACTAAAATATATTCAATAAAATTTAAAAATATTTAATAAAATTATAATTCTTTTTTATGCTTTTTGCTCAAGTGTTTTGTATTTAATATAATTTAAACATATTATAATATGAACTAACTAAAATTAAGAAAAATAAATACACATATAATTTTTTGACCCGGGTTCCGGTTGGAGGTCCGGCACTGGGTTCCATCTTAACGGTTGCTTTCAAATGAGAAACCTATCAGCCAAAATTAGTTCGGCAGACTCCCAAATTAGTTTTTGCAGTTTGGGTTCTGAGACGAAAAACCTAACACAACCCAATTAAATGAAGGGAAAAGTGTCTATACTTTTAAATTACACAACTTACATCCTTTCACTCTCACAAAGAGGTGGGACCCACAACTTTATTTTTTTTGTCAACTCTCTCTCCTCCTTTATCTATCTCTTTCTCTCTCTTAAAATGACACAACTTTACATCCTTCAAAATTATACACACTTTTCCCTTAAATGAATTAATGAATGGCGTAAATGACCAAAAATGTGTTCGAACCTAACACGAGAGAACATCGATCACTGCCACTGAATTAGAGGGTATTCGCATGGTTTAGGTCAATTTTTTAAAAAACAAATCAACTAATCTAATCCAATTTTATCATATCATCATTTGATCTGATCAATTTGGTTTAAATTCCATTTTTTTAGCCTTTTTTTATAGGGCAGACCAAAATTCTTTTTTTTAGAAGAAGAATCCGTTTACAAACTTTTTTAGAATTTTTTACATATCACAGGAGAACATAGTAAAACTAATATTCTCCCGGGAAAACATAGTGCAGTTTGTAAAAATTTGTAAACAAAAAAGTTTATAAATATAACCTGCTTTTTTTTAATAGCCTAAAGAAGTTTACATACTAACAAACACAATGGGGTCGAATTTATGCTATATTATATTTTTTTATGTTTGAATATACTCTAAGATAAATGTTTGATAAAATTAAGGGGGCAATTGTCTCTCTTGCCGCTCCATAACTCCACCTCTCCTTATAATTATAACATAACGAGATAGTCATATAAATAATATATTCATCACAATAGATTAGTTCTTATTTCAAATTAATAGTTAAAACTACTTAAAAAATCTCAATACAACAAAAGTCAAAATTATTGTCAGTCTTACAGTACATATCCAAATTTAATGTCCACTCTACCAATTTTTGGTCTGGATTGTATTAGTAGAATATCGTTGAATTTAGAAGTTATATGCATATTTACCAAAAAAAAGAAGAAGTTATATGCATGTGACCTTACTTTCTTTTTTATCCCTAGCGTAAAGAGAGACATGCTTTGTTTTGTAAACAGGGGACATAGACCCTTAGCCCATAAGTAAGTACTGTGACGAAGCGGCTGTTGCTCACCTGACACGATCGTACGAGGTCACAATTCACCCAACACGATCATCCGGGGTGAACAAGAATTGGGGATCGGATGCGGGCGAAATTCCCGCCAATGAAGTCAAATCAGTATCCATGAGAAAATCCAGATCGCTAAGCCTTGGATTATCATATAGTACGAGTTGAGAGCTGTTCATTTCCCTCAAATCTCTTGCCCCTTCTAGGTCAGGTTCGTATTAAGCAATGTATAATGTAAAGAACCAATTCAACCCAAAAGCTTAAGCTGTTGGGTGAGGTTATATTAATGATTTTATATATCTCAACACGCTCCCTCACGCAAGAGCCCTTTGGGCTAGAAGCGTGGAATTGCACAGACCCAATTTTTGGTTTACCTTTTTGTGCTTTTTTATTTTAATTCCACTTTAAAGTGTAGAACCAATTCAACCCAAAAGCTTAAGCTGTTGGGTGAGGTTATATTAATGATTTTATATATCTCAACATATAATTATTGGATACTATTTGAAAAATTTATATATTTATTGTTAATAACAAATGTAAGTATCAAAGACTGCTAGTTGTTTTGGGTGGTAAAGTTAAATTCAACCTACCAACTTTACTAAAAAAAAAAAAAAAACAAGTAAATTGGAGAAAAAGAGTGAAAGCAATATTGCCATCATGAAAGGCTATTCTCAACGCAGAACAAGAAAAAAATATAATTGCATGTTTCCTTTCCACTGATATTTGCCGGTATACATTTTTCCAAACTTCTTCCGCAATAAGTGCTTCGCCTCGTGGCTGGTTGCTTACTCTTTTCTGTTAATTGATTGATCTAGCTAAAAGCACAAACATACATGATACACCCTCTTCCCCAACGTCATCCTTTTTTTATTAATGGTTTTTTCTTCCTTTGTTATTCACCCTTAGGTGAATAAGGGTGAAACTGTTATTCATTTGTTTACTTCACATTGTCTTCAAAATCCACGCCATGCATATATCAAATTAAATGTTCCAATTTTTGTCATAAAATCATTAAGATCGATACCAATTACAAGTATTTTATTTATGCAATGCATTATGCGTCTAATGACTGACTATATATAACATAACCTGCTGCCATAGCTCATTTAAGTAATATTTCTAATATTTAAATATACTGATATTTTTTTAATATTTTTATGAAGTGAATAGAACTTATCTTATCTAGAGAATAAATGAGTTGGGCCAAGCTAAACTTTAGTCTAAATAAGTTTTATATATATAAAATGTTTGGAGTTTGACGTGACCTATTAGTACAATGTTAAATTATAAATTTGACCTTTATTTAAAAATCAAAATCTGGCCTTTATTTAAAAATCAAAATGTTTGATCTAAGTTCATAGGTCTATTTAAGTCTATCAAGCCTTCAATGCCTATCAGGAATTGAAAATAATATATAAAGGAATATTTTTATTAATTAAAATTTTATTTTATTTTATTTTAGTTAAAATAAACAATAGAATATTATTGTAAAAATATGTATATGACCTGTTTTTTAAACAAATGTTTTTTAAGATTCGAGTCTGTTTTATTTTATTAAATATGTTAGACCAAATCTAACATAGGATATATATATATATATATATATATATATATATATATATATATATATATATATATATATATATATATATCATTTACCCCCCTAAATTCACCTTATGAAACATGTACAATACCCTGGACTACTCTATTTATTATACATTCAAAACATGAATGAAAAAAAAGCCAACAACACCTAAGTGTGGAATAAATTTTTATTTCACCTGCCATTTATTTTGCGACACGTAGATAAAATATATCATATCATTTGAAAAAAGACAAAATTAAATAATAGGTGACAAGACTATGTGAAATATTTTTGTTCACGTGTCATAAAATGAATGATAGATGCACTGAATCTTAAGTGCATCAATTGCAATAAAGATTTTTTCCTAAGTGTGGAAGATACAACAACCAAGTTTTATTGGGAACATTGCCTGTACTGCCCCTTTTGTGAGAATAATATACCTGAATGCCACACATTTAAAAAAATATACCACACTGCCGCGACATCATAGTCACTGAGCACCATATATAGTCGCTGAGGTACTCAGCTACTATGGACCGGACACGTGGCACTTTCCCGATGGCTAGAAAAGCCTAGAAGGCCTGGTTTCCAAAGTAGCTACTTTATGTAACGACTTTGGATTGAGTAAGACACCTATCACTCATTTGATCAAAGTAGCCATGATACACAATGACTATGGTATACTTTTTTGTCAAAGTCACTGGGTAAGGAAGCTAATTTGGCCTACTAAGACCAAAGTAGCTAACATAGGTAGCTACTTTGGTCTTATATTTTTACATTAATTTAAAATAAAGAATATAATATTAAGTATCATATAGTTTATCGTAACTAATACGCTGGGTAAGAAAAATAATTCACATCAAATAACTTATGGTTTAATCCTATACTAAGAGAAAAAATAAATATAAAAAATTTAAATATCATTTATCCTAATATTTTAAGTACCCAAAAATAATTACAATTAAATTAAATATATACGACACAAATATTGAATAAAATATTAAAATTCATTTATAAAACTAATTCATTTAAGAAAAATAATTCATATTGAATAATTCTAAAATATTGAACAATTAAATATATATACCCAAATATAGTTACGGTAAACTATAGGATACTTAATAATTCTAAAATGATTCTAGCCACCGGAGGAGTGGCACATGTCCAGTCCAACCATGTCTTTATTCAATATGAATTATTTTTCTTAAATGAATTAGTTTTATAAATGGATTTTAATATTTTATTCAATATTTGTGTTGTATATATTTAATTTAATTGTAATTATTTGTGGGTACTTGATATATTATGATAAATGATATTTAAATTTTTTATATTTTATTTTTTCTCTTAGTATAGGATTAAACCATAAGTTATTTTATATGAATTATTTTTCTTACCTAGCGTATTAGTTAAGGTAAGCTATAAGATACTTAATATTATATTTTTTATTTTAAATTAATGTAAAAAAAATGGAAAAGTAAAAAAATAACACAGACATGACTAAACAATTTTGGTATGGTCGCGAATTGCTTTATAAGACCAAAGTAGCTACGTATTGCAAAGTCGCTACATAAGACCAAAGTCGCTATATAAGGTAGCTACTTTGGGCAATCAGGCCTCTAAGCTTTTTCAACCACCGAGGAAATGCCACGTGTCTGGTCCATAGTTGCTGAGATCTTCAGCGACTATGGTGCCGTGGCAGTGTGATATATTTTTTTAAAAATGCGGCATTCAGGTATATTATTATCACAAAAGGCGTATTACGGTCAACGTCCTGTTTTATTTGACTGAAACTATACTCTAAAAGGTCGTTTGGTACGCGGCATTTTGTAGGATTTCCGGGAAACTAAATTTTTCTAAATTTTTAAATTTTTGGATATTATCGTAACCTGAATGTAAAAATCATATTTTTGAAATTCGAGATTTTCGGACAAATAAAAATTTCTTCTGTATCAAACGCCCCCTAAGGGTTCGGCATACGCTGAGATGCGCGGTTGTTGAACAACTGGTGTATTTCATTTTAGAAACATAGTATAATGTCCCTAGAGTTTTTAAGATTATAAAACGATACTAATCATGAATTATTATCTATCACGAGAATATCATGATCGGAAAAGCAAAATGCGTGATATAATCTTTCATTCTATGAAAGGCCTTAATTAAAGGAATTCCTCCCCACCCACCCAAACCAATTAAGCACACACGCGTATGTTACCCCAAAATTAGTACTTCAGCAATCATTCCCCAAGTGAATTGTGGCATCTTTGTTCTATTTTAGGTAAGAGTACAACAATTAAGCACCTTTGGTAGTGCCCTCTCCATTACTCCGACTCTGGATCACTCCCCCAATATTGATCCTATGCTACAACATGGCACGTGGTTCGCTACATATCCCAGAATGTGGATAGTAGGCAAATATTTTGCCTACAATTTGCTCGATTTAGAAAGGGTTATGTGAGCTGAATGCTTTGAATGTTTTGGTATATATGTTGTAGCGTGTAACGTCCGGCCGCTTTAAGAATTAACGACTATCCCCACATACTAACACGAGATTTTTCAGTGTGCTTTTTCCTCACTCGCACACTTCCCGGAAAAACTTCCCAGGAGGTCACCCATCTCAGAATTGCTTCAAGTCAAGCACGCTTAACTATGGAGTTCTTCCGTTCCGGGCTACCGAAAAGAAGATGTATCTTGTTAGTATAGGTAGTACCAATTAATTCTTATAAGCTATCCCAAACTGTGCAGTCTCATACCTGCACAGTCTTTGAATCCCTCTCTTTCGGATGTCGATTCGATTTATTCATGCATGTAACCCCCGCTGGAAGCCTGTCAAGAGTCGCTCCTTGTCCGTGCCTCTTTGCACCGGCGATCACTCCCCGCCCTCGTCAGCGCTTGGGATGTTACATGCCCACCAGCTTCCGCCTGATTCGTCCTCGAACCTCGAACCACACCGTACTGGAAGAGAGGCTCTGCTCTGATACCACTTGTAACGCCCGGCCGCTTCAAGAATCAACGACTATCCCTACATACTAACACGAGACTTTTCAGTGTGTTTTTTCCTCACTCGCACATTTCCCGGAAAAACTTCTCAGGAGGTCACCCATCCCAGAATTGCTCCAAGTCAAGCACGCTTAACTATGGAGTTCTTCCGTTCCGGGCTACCGAAAGGAAGATGCATCTTGTTAATATAGGTACTACCAATTAATTCTTATAAGCTATCCCAAACTTTGCAGTCTCATACCTGCACAGTCTTTGGAATCCCTCTCTTTCGAGTGTCGATTCGATTCATTCATGCATGTAACCCCCGCTGGAAGCCTGTCAGGAGCCGCTACTTGTCCGTGCCTTTTTGCACCAGTGATCACTCTCAGCCCTCGTCAGCGCTCGGAATGTTACACGGCGTAGATTAGGCAACAAGATATTATAATGTAACATTTAAGGTACCTAAGTAGGTTTAATTAGCAAGGTACAAGATATTTCTGAGACGGAGAGGTAGGTTAATGAGCAGATAATTAATGGAGTAAATTATGGCTTTGATTTAATGTAGCTTAATTCTTTCCTCATTTGTAAGAGTTGTTAAATTGGTTTTTCCTAAGAGAGTCATCTAATCATCTTACAACAAAACCGTAGTCAAATTAAGCAGTCATTCTTTCACTTTCTACAAGTGCTCCTGCCTTAATATTATAATCAAATAGTCAAACACAAACGGTTAGCACTTGATGTTTCTAAAATAAATATCCAAGATATCATAAAACCTTAATCACATCAAACCTTTACCGCACGTTGCTCAATGCACTATCTTAATAATGACTTGTACATACATTTGTTTCTCATCGAGAATATGAAAAGGAAGACATGAAAAGACTTCATATTTCTGATAACTCCTACTGGATCTCATAATGCAAGAGTTGAAAAGCATATTTTCCACTGGACGCAGTGAGGAGCCACTCAGTCTGCACTTTTGCTAATCACAGCAATAACTAAAAAGCTTCCACACACCACTTGGTTCTTTGTTGGTAACTAGTGGCTATTACCATGTCAGTACAATTCTCAGGATAAGTTCTTGTCCAACCAAATTCTTGTCCCTAAGTTCTTCAAACACTTATCTTAGACTAAATTCATTTTTATTTTTTTTTTAAAAAGTTCCGTACCCCTTCATTCTTATTATTCCTGTTTAATAAATCTGGTTATATATCTACCCACTATTAAATAAGCGTGAATTTTATTTTCCTCGCCCCTTTCACAAAACTTTACTCCACAATCGGTGATTTGGGATAACCCCACCACATATATTGATGGTAGTACAAATATGAATTGGAAAGCATATTACCTAGAGTTGAAGAAGCATGTGTAAAATGTTTTCGAAAAGTACATACTGATGCAACGTAATGCATATCCCTTCTGTTTTAACCTTTATTATTGTTATCTACCAATTGAAAATTTGAATTTCTTAAAGAACTCATATTTTGTTGATGGCAATTTCAGTGAGATGTGTACGTGCAGTGATTGTATAATAGCAATTTTACGTCTTGCTTGTATGAGTATGTTTTTGTTCCCCACCAATTGTGCTTAGCTACTTCCTTAAACAAGTTTGTTAGTTACTTATTACCGCAAGGTTGTAAATATGGTTCCCCCTTGAAATATAAATAGTTCCCTTATCTATGTAGCATTGAAAATTTCACATATTAAAGCTCATTAAAAACAGGGAGAACAGAATATAAACCGACTAATCAACACAACTGATGGTAGGTACAGCATGATCATAGTGGTTCAAGTTCAACCATTGATGATGTTAACCTACCAATAATGTATTATTAAGTTTCATCTCCGCGAAACACGTAAAAGCACTAACATCTTCAGCAATAGGCATTAGTTTCTAACATTCTTCTTATGAAATGCTTCAGCCTCAGAGCCTGCGTTTTTTATTTAAAAAAAAAAAAAAAAAAAACCTTGTTTTCCTCGTTATTTAACTTTCGGAATTATTGTCCGACCAAAAAGTATATTTTTCTAGGGTCCGCTAAAGTGCTTCATATTTGTCTTCTACGTCCTTCCCACAGGTCAGAGAGGGACTGATGACATGATCTTAATGCTTAGAAATTAGAAGTGGCAAATGACAACTACTGCATGAGAAAATGGTACGCAATGAAAACCCACTAACACCAGTTATTATTAGCCACTTGCTTGGATGCAAAGCCTAATGACATTTGCTACTTTAAGTTTCGTTGTTCTTCCAATCAATAAGAACTTCCATTTATCTTGTATTCCTCGGTCATGTGTTCCTGTCCCTGAAACTAGAATTCAATTTTTCACTCAAGCAATTGGGATATTTTGTTTGAGTGTTTAAATAGTATAAGTATCAGGGGAAACACATTCACTTACCACCAAAAAAAAAATTACAACTCTTACAACCAATTTAATCATTGTTGATTTTCGTCAATCTAACGATTATAATTTATTGAAAATTAATAACATTTATTTTGTCACATTTATTAATTAATTATTAATTCTCAATAAATTATAACTGTTAGATTGACGGAAATCAACGGTTATTAAATTAGTTGTGAGAGTTGTAAATTTTTTTGTGGTAAATATATCATGTCTCTAAGTATTAGACAAAAAATAACTCAAAGTATAGCATACATCTATAAATTTTTGTTACCTACTTAATCGATTTACAAAATCTGGTCCACACCCAAAAATTGAAATGACCAATAACCAGTGTTTTAAAACTCAGTCGAGTCATTTACTCGGTCGATGTATTGAGTCATTAGTTCAACCGGTTTAATTAAATTTATATTAAATTATATAATAAATATATAATTTTTTTTTCTGCAATCAATGTAAATAAGTTGGGGTCATTTTAACCAACAATTAAGGGTAGCCTAGTGGTAAGTGATTACCCAGCTCGACGTGCAAGCTACTAAGAGTCGGTGAACCAATGACCTCACTAAGTTACTGAAATCTAGTCGACCCGGCAGCCGATCCGACCCGTTTTTTAAAACACCGCAAATAACCATACTCTTCCATTATCTCAGCTTTATTGCAAGCAAACCAATGCATAACAAGAAATGTGTAATAATAGATTTTGTTTTATTCTATGCTTGAAAATTAAAAAAAAATAAAAATAGTGCCGTCACAAAATTTTGCAATCATCATCTAAAGACAAACAAAAAATTGTCCAATGACAGGTTATGTTTACAAACTTTTTTGTTTACAAACTCTTACAAATTACACTATCTTTTTTCCTGAGACAACACTAGTTTCATTATGTTCTCTCAAGAGAATATAGTGTAATTTGTAAAAATTTATCAGAAAAATTTGTAAATGAATATTTCCCCACTTTACATATTGTATACTAGTTATTTGTCCTATCCCTCAATATGCATTAATGACAACCTTAATTTCGTCACACATCCCATTATCCTCCTTGAGTGGTATGTTCCTTTTTTCAGGGACTAAAATTCAAATTTCACTCAGACAAATCACATGGTGCTTCACCAGATAGGCCATGGTCAGGTAGCTTCTGAAATTTGTGGCAATTGCGCACTATATATGAATTTGGAGCTCTTGATTGGATATAAAGGCATGGATCAATTTGCCCGACAAGGAGTATCTGCTATCTTTCATGGAAGCAGATACAAATGCTGATGAACCTTATGCTGGAACTTGGAAGTGACCCTCCATGATGCAAGTGACCTGCCATGCATTCCTGCACGGAATATGCATATCTGTGTCCATAAGATGGATTACAGGCGCTAACCTTTCAGTATTTACGCGTAACTTCTGCTTAGTGGATAAAGGGCAGCACAGAACAGGATTGGTTTACAAATAGCGCTTTTTCCGGAATTTGTATATTTTTGTTTTCTAGGGCAAGGTATCTTCGAGTGAGCTTTTGTGTCAACAGGTATGTGCTTCTATATATGTGAGATTAAAGATATATGCACTCAGCACTCCCATATTGGCTCGGTACATATATAAGAATAGTAGTAATTTCCTGGAGCGTTGATGCAAAATTCGAATACGGAACTACCCTTTATAATTTTCACTACGGAAAATTGTTTCTACTTTACTGCAGAAAAAAAAATTATGTTATATTCGTGCGAAAATGAGTGGATTTTATTATAAACATAAAAGAAAAAAAAATTAGTGAAATTCACTAATTTTTATGTGAGTATAACAAAAAAAAATTTGCAGCAAAAAAAAGAATATTAAACATTTTCTATTAATTGATATGACATGTATTTTCGCAATTTTGGTGTAAAAAGTAATACATATTTATATTTTGGGGATAAACATGGTTCACGAGTAACAAAAAATTCCCTTAAGTTTTCTCTTAAATTAAATTGACGTGCATATTCATTCCATGTTCTCAAACGAAATGGATTTTAACATGAAAACGTAAATTTAAATTAATCTGCTCATATCTTATTCCCTTTTATTTTTTGATTGTTTTAGCTTAATTTCCATACAAATAAATAGATATTAATCCTCTTAAGGGAAAGTTCAATCCAATCGGCATCGGCATGTACACAGATACCCCTATTTTTTTCTTTCTGTTGTATATATTTCTCTAAATGTACTGGGCTTTTTTTTAACTCATTCATTCTTATTGGGCTGATTTTTATTATATTAGTTGAAGGCCCTTTTACCTCATGACTTGGATCAGCTTCTGTTACCATTGTTTTTTGTTACTAAGCAATTAATTGGAACGGTGACGTTTTACAATGTGAATGTTTATTAACCTTTTGTGACTGAGGCTGAACCATATGCGTGAATTTGGCTGATACACTGAATTAGTTTTTCTCTCTCTTGCTCTTGTTATGTTCTTGAAAAGCTCTTCGATTAGGGTTTTGTGAGAGTGAGAGATTGGTAAAATCTGGCTTGTAGAGTGAGTATCTCTACATGCTGTTTTGGAGAACCTTGTTCAGCTCAACAAGGCGATTCGTTTGATCGGTGCGCAATCTTGTTTGGTGCTCAAACGGTGGAGAGGAAGATCTTCAAGAAGGACTGGTGAAGCTCACGGTGGTTGGGCTTGGAGGTCCAGGGAGAGGAACAACGATTTCTCTACTGCTTTGTGAAGATTGGTGATGTCTACTCCACTATTTGAGCTCTCATTTACATTTGTTTACAGATCTGTTATGCTTGATGATTTTATTCGTTTCAAGTTGTAGCTCTTGTTGATTCTGTTTTCTTTTATAGTTTCTCCATATGCTTATTTTTCTGTCATTGTATCAGTGTACCATAACTCTTTCTGTGATTCTTGATATCTGAATAAAGTGTGATATCAGAGGGTGTTTAACCCTCATTAGGCCCCAGGATGTAGGAAACTCACTGATACTGAGTTTCTGAACCTGTAAATGCTGGTGTTCTGTCTCTTTATTATTTCTTTAACTTTTCTTGTTATGCGAATCTGGTTATTGTTTGAGAAAAGAGTTCCCAAAATTACAACAATTGGTATCAGGAGCTTAGGTTCCATTTCTCTTTCTGTTATTTTCTTTGGTCTGTCATATTTTTTCCCCCCTTTACCATTCGGTTTGCTTGCTCGGCTGTGGAGGTTCGGCAAGATGGGCATCACTAAGCTGGAGGTGGAGAAATTTGATGGGAGAAGTGATTTTAATATGTGGAAAATTAAAATGAAGGCTGTGTTGGTTCAGCAAAAATGTGAGGATGCAATTGGACCTGAAAAGGACCTACCTGAAAACTTGACACCAAAGGAAAGGAAGGACCTGTTATCCTTAGCTCATAGTCTCATAGTTGTCAATATCTCTGATAGTGTATTGCGTAGGGTTAGCAAGATCACTGACCCTCATGAGCTCTGGCTGAAGTTAGAGAGTCTGTATCAAACCAAGTGTGCCCCCAATAAAATGTTCTTGAAGGAAAGATTTTTTTCTTTCAAGATGGATCCTAGTAAGTGTCTAGGGGATAACCTAGATGAGTTTAATAGGTTAACTCTACAACTAGAGAATGCAGGGGCTGTTGTCTCTGAAGAGGATCAAATTCTGATCCTCTTGAATTCTCTTCCTGACTCCTATAGAGGGGTTAAGGATGCTATAAAATACAGTAAGGGAGACATGACCATTGATGAAATTACTGAGGCCTTGAGGGCTAGAGAAGTTGAAATAATTTCTCATAAAAAGCCCACTGTTGAAGGCCTCTATGTTAAAGGAAAGGGAAATAAAAAGGGAAAGTCAAACAATAAAAGGAAGGGGAACAACAATTCTGCTCCCCAAGGTAATCAAAGTGTCCAGGGAAATCAAGATAAGAGTAAAGGTCAACCACAAGCAAAGCTTGTGTGCTGGCACTGTCATAAAGAGGGCCACCTGAAGAGGAATTGCCCTGAAAATCCAAGAAGTGTCCCCAAACAGCAAGGTAAAACAGAGTATGCAAATGTACTCACTGAATTTGACAGTGTTGAAGCACTGGTTCTGTCTAATAAAACTTTTGAAACTGAATGGGTGATGGATTCTGGGTGTACATACCATATGACACCCAGAAAAGAGTGGCTTAGTGGGCTGGAGTTCCAAAGGGGTGGCAAAGTCTTAATGGGGAATGACCAAGTGTGTGAAATAAAAGGAGTGGGGTCTGTTATGTTCAAGATGAGTGATGGGAGCTGTAAAATTCTAAAGGAAGTTAGATTTGTTCCCACATTAAGGAGAAACTTGATATCCTTAGGGATGCTTGACTCTAGTGGCCTTGAGTTTAGATGTAAGCAAGGGTCACTTGATATAGTCAAGGGATCACAAGTCCTCATGAGAGGAAAACTTGTGAATGGCCTCTATATATTAGAAGGCCAAGCTGTCACACAAGAAGCCTGTGTGGCAGCTGCTAAGACTGATGAATCCATTCTCTGGCATAGGAGACTTGGACACATCAGTAATCAGGGGCTGTCTGAGCTGTACAAGCAAGGTATTATTAGCTCAAAAGGGGCAACTTGTGTGGAATTTTGTGAAAACTTCATTTTAGGAAAAACTCACAAGCTCCCCTTCTCTTCTGCTAACAATACCTCTAAGGCAGTGTTGGAATATGTCCATTCAGACCTGTGGGGGTCTCCTAATATCCCCAGTTCTTTATCTGGATGTCACTATTTTATCTCAATAGTTGACTCATATTCCAGAAGGGTCTGGACCTATTTTCTAAAACATAAAGATCAAGCTTTTGTTAGTTTTAAGGATTGGAAAATCCTGGTTGAGAATAAAACTGGAAAAAGGGTCAAAGTCCTTAGGACTGACAATGGATTAGAATTTTGTAACAATCAGTTTGCTGATTTTTGCAAGGAGCATGGGATCCAAAGGCATAGGACCTGTGCTGAAACACCCCAACAAAATGGGGTGGCTGAGAGGATGAATAGGACAATTTTGAATAAGGTGAGGTGCATGCTTGCTGAATCTGGCCTTAGCAAGGTTTTTTGGGCAGAGGCTGTTGCTACAGCCACCTATGTTATAAATAGGTGCCATTCCTCCACCATAGACTTTAAGACTCCAATGGAACTTTGGTCAAATAAGCCACCCAATTTAAGTCACATAAAGCCTTTCGGGTGTCTTGCCTATATGCACATTAGGCAAGATAAATTGAGTCCTAGAGCCTTAAAGTCTGTCTTCATAGGTTATCTCCTTGGTGTAAAAGGCTACAAGCTTTGGCTTGTAGCTGAAAGGAAGTGTGTGGTTAGTAGGGATGTCATTTTCAAAGAAAACATTTTCTACAAAGACATTATGAGTGAGTCCAGTTCTTCCCAACCACCTGGAACTTTGCAGTTTGAGGTGGAGCAAACTGCCATACCTGGGCAGCATGCTGATGGTGAGGAACTGATGGAACAGCCAGTTGTTCCTGGTCAACCAGAGCTTGAAACTGGTCCCCTTGATGAAGGTGGACAGGTTGAAGAGGGAAATGGTGGTCTTGATGACTACTTGCTGTCACGAGACAGAGTTAGGAGGAATATTAGACCTCCTAGCAGGTTTGCACATGCTGATGTGGTAGCATATGCCTTACAAGTTGGGGATGTGCTTGAGTTGGATGAACCTGCTACATTTAAAGAGGCTACGAAGCTGGAATCCAAGGATAGTTGGCTGAAAGCCATGGATGAAGAAATGGACTCTTTAAAGAGAAACCAGACCTGGGTTTTGGTGGAGAGACCAAAGAAAAAGAGAGTAATTGGTTGTAAGTGGATTTATAAAAGAAAACCTGAAATACCAGGAGTGGAACCAGCAAGGTTCAAGGCTCGGGTTGTGGCAAAAGGGTACTCCCAGGTTGAAGGGATTGACTACAATGAGATCTTCTCACATGTTGTCAAACATGTATCCATAAGGTTGATGTTATCTGTTGTTGCTATCTATGATTTAGAACTGGAGCAGCTTGATGTCAAGACTTCCTTTCTCCATGGCAATATTGATGAGCAAATCTATATGGAACAGCCTGAGGGCTTTATAAAGAGGGGAACAGAAAACATGGTGTGCCTGCTGAAGAGATCATTATATGGTCTCAAACAGGCACCCAGACAATGGTATAAACGTTTTGATGATTTTGTTTTGTCAAAAGGTTTTGTTAGAAGTAATTTTGATCATTGTGTTTATTTTAAAAATTTGCATGATGACTGTTACATTTATCTGTTGATATATGTGGATGATATGTTGATTGCATCTAAGAACTTAAGTGAAATAAATTCTGTTAAGAATATGCTTAAAAGGGAATTTGAAATGAAATTTCTTGGACCACCTAAGAGGATTCTTGGCATGGAAATTACAAGGACAAGGGAAGATAGACATTTATCTCTATCCCAGTCTGAGTATGTGAAAAAGGTTCTAAGAATCTTTGAGATGCATCAATCCAAGTCTGTTAGCACTCCATTAGGTGCTCATTTTAGGCTTAAAGCTGTCTCTGGAGATCTTTCTCCTGATGAGACACAATATATGTCATTTGTTCCCTATTCTAATGTTGTTGGCTGTTTAATGTATGCTATGATTGGCACAAGACCGGACATAGCATATGAAGTTAGCATGATAAGCAGGTTTATGAGTAAACCTTGCAAAGAGCACTAGAGTGCAGTTAAATGGTTACTTAGATACTTAAATGGATCTATTAATTGCTGTTTAAATTTTTCTGCACTTGATTCAAATGATTTTAACATTGTTGGATATTGTGACTCTGATTATGCTGCTGATCTTGATAAACGTAGATCACTAACTGGTTTTGTGTTTACTGTGGGAGGTAATGTGGTGAGCTGGAAATGCAATCTTCAGCACATAGTGGCATTATCAACAACAGAAGCTGAATATGTGGCATTGACTGAAGCTGTCAAGGAAGCCATATGGTTAAAAGGTATAGTAAGTGAGTTGGGTTTAGGTAAGAACCCACCAAAGGTAAATTGTGACTCACAAAGTGCTATCCATCTTTCTAAAAATTCTGCATTTCATGAAAGAACAAAACATATAGATGTTAGGCTTCATTTTATTAGGGAGATAATAGCTAGTGAACAAGTATCTGTTGAAAAGATTTCTGGCATTATTAACCCTACTGATATTTTTACAAAACCTGTACCTGTTAGCAAATTTAGAGATGCTCTAGGTTTGCTAAAAATTGAATCACCATAATCATGCATTGCATATGGGCCTATGGGTTAAATGCCTATACCAAATCTGGTATCTTTATACTTGTTCTGTTATATGTTTAGAAAAATAGGTGGAGTTTTGTTGTATATATTTCTCTAAATGTACTGGGCTTTTTTTTAACTCATTCATTCTTATTGGGCTGATTTTTATTATATTAGTTGAAGGCCCTTTTACCTCATGACTTAGATCAGCTTCTGTTACCATTGTTTTTTGTTACTAAGCAATTAATTGGAACGGTGACGTTTTACAATGTGAATGTTTATTAACCTTTTGTGACTGAGGCTGAACCATATGCGTGAATTTGGCTGATACACTGAATTAGTTTTTCTCTCTCTTGCTCTTGTTATGTTCTTGAAAAGCTCTTCGATTAGGGTTTTGTGAGAGTGAGAGATTGGTAAAATCTAGCTTGTAGAGTGAGTATCTCTACATGCTGATTTGGAGAACCTTGTTCAGCTCAACAAGGCGATTCGTTTGATCGGTGCGCAATCTTGTTTGGTGCTCAAACGGTGGAGAGGAAGATCTTCAAGAAGGACTGGGGAAGCTCACGGTGGTTGGGCTTGGAGGTCCAGGGAGAGGAACAACGATTTCTCTACTGCTTTGTGAAGATTGGTGATGTCTACTCCACTATTTGAGCTCTCATTTACATTTGTTTACAGATCTGTTATGCTTGATGATTTTATTCGTTTCAAGTTGTAGCTCTTGTTGATTCTGTTTTCTTTTATAGTTTCTCCATATGCTTATTTTTCTGTCATTGTATCAGTGTACCATAACTCTTTCTGTGATTCTTGATATCTGAATAAAGTGTGATATCATAGGGTGTTTAACCCTCATTAGGCCCCAGGATGTAGGAAACTCACTGATACTGAGTTTCTGAACCTGTAAATGTTGGTGTTCTGTCTCTTTATTATTTCTTTAACTTTTCTTGTTATGCGAATCTGGTTATTGTTTGAGAAAAGAGTTCCCAAAATTACAACACTTTCAAACTCGTAACTCAATTGGCATCGTCTATTAAGTTTTTAAAACTTGAGTCTGATAAAATTGTTGGAGGTGTCTTCTATTAGCCCAATTACTTCCCGTACCCAAGTGATTCAACCTCTAACGTAGCAGAGAGTCAGAGACCATTAAACAAATACCAGTTTTATGCTAACGAGAAAGAGAAGAATTCAGTAGTACTGCCACTACAAAACAAAGAGAAAACGGTATAGGAAATGTAGAGGTTCTGCAAGCTGTGTATCATACCTCATTATAACTCTTATGTGCCGAATTAATTCACTTAGTAATTTATGTTGTGGATCTTTAGGGGCTACGATTGTTGAGTTAAAGAGCGTCTAACTGTATGAGTTTAATTAATCATCTAAATATTAAGTGAGATTGATTGTATTTTTGGGCAATTAGGGTGAGCATTAATACATTGGTTAATGAATTAAATATAAGCCATTCAGTGATGTAGTGGGGAGGAGCTTAGATAATTTACATATGATTATCACTTCAAACCTCGATGACATTGGGCAAAAAGGATTTGTGTTTTATTCCCTCAACTTGAAATTGGGCAACCTTCTCCACAAAAAGGAAAATGAAAAAAAAAATAAGGTTTTTCACAGGGAATTTTTTTTTTTTTATTATTTTTTTTTTGGTGAATATAGATTAAGTTTCTATAATTAATTATAAAGAGATTACGTTTATATTCTTCAATTGAATATTAAATATATCTCATTGTTCATATAGCCAGATAATTGAAGAGCCCTAGTGAGCAACAAGTATGGTAACCCAGAAATGTAAATGGAGAACGGGGAAAATTAGCATTTTTCTTTGTTGGATCTGTGTAAGTACCCTCCGGAGCCACAAATATAATACCCATAAAGGACACTCAGCAACCAATATAAGAATCCAAGCTGCTCAGACAAACCTACTTCTTTGCACTGAAGGGATCCATTTCTAGTCCAACCCAATAAAATAGAGTATGAGGTTGGATCCTTTATGTATGACAGGCTTTACTTAGTATCGTTGAGGCCCAAACGAGACTTCATAGACTACATTTTTAACTCGTGTGAAATCTATTGTGACCATCTGATTCTGACATTACAAATTTTGACTTGGCCTACCGATGGGTTTTATTTTATCTAAGGTTTTTCATATAACATTTTTCTTTTCATACGTGAAAAATTCACGGAAGAAAATTTACTTTATAAGTTTTAGAGCCAATTTCTCAACAGAGACTAACATGTACTTACAATTTAGGCTAAATTACAAATTATCCTCGTGTACTTTAGTTATGTTTCAAAATATTCTCATATACTTTCAATTAAAATTGTAAAGAATCATCTTTCTAATATGCCCCCTCATACGAGAGTCTATTGAACTTGAAGGGTTGATAATACATCAAGCTCAGTCTATCTGTGCTAAAAAACTCCATAAAACTTAATTAGTTATTACTTAATAGGGGCGGTGAGGATCGAACCCGTGATATCGAGGTTCTGATACCAAATAAAGAACAAATTCAACCCAAAAGTTTAAGCTATTAGTTTAGGGTCTCTTTAATGATTTATATTATACTCTAACCTAACACGCCCCTCACAAGAGAGCTCATTGGGCTTGAAAGGTGGAAGATGCATCAGGCCTAGCCTACTTGTGCTAAGAAATTCCAGAAAAAAAAATGGGGGGCAACGAGAATCGAACCTAGAACACCGAGGCTCTGATACCATATAAAGAACAAATTCAACCCAATAGCTTAAACGGTTAGGTGAGAGCCTTTTTAATCTCTAACACGTCCCCTTACGACGCAAGAGCCCTTTGGGCTTGAAGAATAGATATTGCATAGGCCAAATTTTTTTGTTTACCTTGTGCTTATTTAATTCCACTAGAAAGTAGGGGAGGTAAGGATCGAACTCGTGACCGTATGGTCACTGAAGCTCTGATACCATGTAAAGAACCAATTCAATCCAAAAACTTAAGCTGATACGTTATTAATGGTTTTATATATCTCTAACAAAAGTAATTTACCTACTTGTACTTTTGAAAATCATCAATTAACCATGTATGATAAAATTCCATCCGATTCTGTTAATGTATATGTGAGTAAAACTTCTATATTGTAAAATTTCTTCTTCCCTTCAAAGCCAAAATGAGAAAAACAATTTGTGTCTCTATTCTTTTCTTCATCTTGCTTATTGTCTTCTTTGAAAACCCACATCATTGATATTGGGAGGAATTGGTTGAGGATGATGTGTGAAGGATTGGGTCACGTGATATGCTAACGGAAGTGGATGCAATTTTAACAGATGTAGTTAATTGCTGAATGTTTGAAAGTACAAACATCTAAATTGGTTTAATTAAAAGTATAGGTATTTTGAAACACAGGTAAAGTACAAGAGGATAAATTGTAATTTAGCCTACAATTTAAAGAGTGGGCAACTCTCCACTTACCTACAAATTGTTCACTTCTAATTGTCTTATTAACAAATAATCAGGTCTGAATTAATCTATAGTTATGTAACTGTACTCACTTCAAGTGCATTACATTAAGATGGGAGATAGAAACCCATATAATGCATCAATGAGACCCCTTGACCCTCGCCAATAGTTCTCTAATCACGCGGTTGTTCATCGTTGATTCTTTGCAACCACCGTACACTACTCAAAAGCAGTTGAAACCTCTCTCCAATGCACCACTAAAGAAAACAACAAAAATTGAAGGTATAATATGACTGCCAGTTCTAACACGCTTTTAAGGAGCTGGAACCCAATCATGGGGTGAAGACAGAAGACAATTTCAAGGGACCACAATTCACTGCTAGCAACAGCAATAATTATTAATAATGCAAAAAAATAAAGGGGAAAAAGTAAAAAAGAAAAAAGGAAGCAATCAGGGTAAGGGAAGGGGTATAAGAGGAGGGATAAAACATTTGGTTTATGAGAAAACTTATACAAATGAAAGGTAACTGGGGTAGGAGATAGTGAAAAAGAGCAAAAAAATAAATAACAAAATGAACCAAGCCCACCAATCATGATAAACAAAAAATTATAAATTTAATCAGTAATAATAATCCATAAGGCTCTCAAGAATAACTGTCAAGAGCTTCAAGGTGTCAGCTTAAGTTAGAAACAAGAGGCATATACACAGACCCAACCTTAGCACAGTTGAAACTTGACAACAACAATGCTGAAAAAATACACCGTGGAAAATGATATGTGTCTTCCCTTTTCCAGGTTGAATAGACTGAATCCTTTGTTGCAATTTTAGGATCTGCAAGAAGATTACAAAAGAAATAAATGCATTCAATCTCCCGTCAAGGTAAGAGAGTATTTTTTTCGTAAATATTATTTTTGGTACTTATCAAATTTTACGATGCGGGCTTTTTTAGTCCTATCAAATAAAAAAGGCTATTCGTGGTTCCTAAAAAATTTAAAATAGATCCATTTAGTTGAAATCGTAGTCTCTCACGAATTCAAAAAAGGCTCACATTAGTCTCTCACAAATTCAAAAAAAACTCACATTAGTCACTCAAAAAGACTAAAATGAGTTCATTTTGAATTTCTTAAGGACCACGAGTAGTCTTTTTATTTACTAAGGACTAAAGCAGACATCATAAAATTTGCTGAGGACCAAAAAAGATATTTACTCATTCTTCTTAATACGCCCAGAGTCTCTATACTTATTCAAACGTGAGTTATGAGATTAGTTATAAATTAGTTAAGTAAATATCATACAAATACATTTATATGAATATAGCGTGACTAAGAGTATTCTAATTAGAGAGTGTTGAGATTAGTTATAATTAGTGAGTGTGAGTATTCTGATTCTGGCTGAGTCGTAAATTTATATGAATATGTTTAACAACATTAGCCTGATTGTTTTGATAATATTGTGCCACTTTATTTTTCTCTTTCTATTAGACAAAAGTTCTTAATTTGATTGTGTTATTTGATGATTACGTTTTATTTATCCATATTTTTGTTTAATAATAACTTTATCCTATTTTATTGTTTTTTAATTCAGTTATTAATATTGTAAATAATAAAACGTATAACAAAAAGTACTAATCATTGAAGAAAAATATCTACATGGAACAGGTGGTAAAAGGGAAGTTTTAAATATACAAAAATTGGAAGATACCAATCGTATTCAAGATTTTAATTCTGAAAAAGAATAGACAATTCTATAATAAAAGAAGGGATATATTATTCTATTTATTTTTTTCTGCTTATTTTTATCTATCATTCTTCAATACCATTAGATCAGAATCTCGATAAGAAAAAGAAATAATAAATGTAGTTGAGATTATGATCTAATGGTATGAAAATTGATAAATAAAAGTAAGCAGATAAAGAGATAGATAAAATAACCTATCAATAAATTAAATTCAAAATTCATTATTCACCATAAACGAATCGTAATTGCTATAAAATTTATCTAAAATGTCATTTTGATTCAAAAATTTATTCAAAATTCAAAATTTATTTTCTACTCTCATTTTGATTTCCATATTATATTTTTTTCTTTTTAAAAAAAAAATAAAGTGAGTCTCGCCTTTTATTGTGAGAGTAGATATGACATAAGAAAAATAAAATTCATAAATACATTAGTTTCAATAGAATGATTTGATATTGTGAACTTTTATATTTTATTTAATTTATAAATTAAGTATATTATTTTAGATATTATTATTTTTCACGTTGTACTCTTATATACATATAAAATAGTGTGGGATTTGCTTAAAAAAAAAAAATAGTGTGGGATTTATATTTTTGTTTTTCATGTGGCTCATCACATTAGATAATTTTATTTTTTATAATATGAAAAAATATTTATTTTATTATAAAATGTCCTATGCCGACTTATCTGACTCTATTCTGATAACACCGTACTATATACATAGATTAATTCACGGGATATGTGAACACTGTCGAGTGCCGTAATACGGCAGGGGGGGAGGGCCCGCAGTGAGACCGGGGTCTCAGAACCCGCAGAAAAAAGCCTGTAAATTAAATAATAGTTTTTTTGGTAGAAAATTTAATAGATATTAAATAACACTCTTTGCTATATATATAATAAAAAAGAAAAATCTGTGTCCACACTGCAGATAAGTATTTTCAAATCAAGCTTTAATTAATTTGATAGAGTGGTTTTAACCTAAACTAAACAGCAAAAAGGACCATAAGCACCGGTGACTGGTGAGAATCTTAGATAAAAGGACACTCGCCAACCCTCTTTGCCATTGTGCTCCTCAAAAACAGAGTACACTACACGTATCAGATAAGCATAGAGAGAAATAGAGAGAGAGAGAATATTTCTGGGCGTGCAGATGGCTCGGAGCTCCACAAGAATGAAACGGGTCTTCATCCTCGTGCTCCTAATCTCACTCCATTTGGCCCTCGCAGAAGATGGTAATCTCTACTATTTCTACCTCTTAAATGTACATAGAGTTTGGCTACGGTTTTCAAGTTTTCCTCTTTTCTATCTGCTGAGATCTGACATTACAATTTACAACTGCTGTTTTTTTTGCGCTTGTTACTTGGTTTATGTGCTTCGATTTGTGTACTATGCCTATGATTTTGGTGGGTTTTTAATTATATTTCCATTGTGTGGTCTAGTACTATGGTACGAAGATGAAATGCTAGTAATTGTTAGCTCTGTTTGAAATAGCTTTCTGGGTGGGGGTGGGGCAAATTCTGGGTTTTGTTTTTACCAGGTTACTTTGCTACTATTTTTAAGTGCTGGGGCTGACCATCTTATGTATGCCAATTATAGAAATAAGAGACTGATTTTCGGGTTGGGCATGGTGGAATATGGTTCTCTAGGCTTTGTGATGCTTGACCATGATTATAATGTTTCTGTTTAACTTGTTTGCTTGCAAGTAAATGTAGTTATAATGTTTGACTTAGTTTATGGTTTTTACTTCTCCATGAAGTGAATGAACTCTATCCGGTTTTCATTTGGACGAGGCTGTTAATGATTTCCAACACAAAACGCCCACCTTTCACTCTACTATGAGTGTTTTTTTTCTCTGTCATTCTCACATTTCTAACCACCCCATTGTGTTCTTTCGTTTTCCACAGACCAGTCATTTTAAGTACTGGTGTAAATAGTTGGTCCAGAGGGTCCTAAGTCCCAAACAGGTCTATCGCTAGCTTATATCATATTATTTATTTTAAATAAAATAAATAAAATTATTATTTTAATAATTTTGAATAATAAAATAATATTAATTTATATATATTTTTTAATTATGAAATATTTAATAGGTTTAAATAGTCTAATTGGCCTAAGCCAAAGTTTTTATTTTTAAATATAGGTAGGACAGAACAGAATTGTAATCTGAGTCTACACAAGTTAATAGATCAGATCAGACAAAAGGTTTTTTTACACAGTCTGACCTATTTAAACAAAAATCTAACCCAACCTAATTTATTTATGCTCCTAATTTTAATACTTGTTTTATTTGGGTGAAGTGAGCTTCTGATTTTTTGTCATCCCCTATTTTTTCTTTGTCTATAGTCCATGGAGTCAGTAATGAAGTTAAAATTATACCAAAAATAAAACATATGATGGCAAAAAATTTAATAAAAAATGGCTCTAGTTCTAACTTCCAACTTTTTTGAAAGTGAAATGCGCCATATGCTCCTAATCTATGATCTTTAAAGCACGCATAGTTGAAAAGAAAATTAATTTCCAAATATAAACACGAAATGTTAATAAAACGCTATAATATTTTACATAGCTATTATTCAGTTGCTACTTTTTACATAATTCTTGAAAATAGGTAAAATCAGTTTTATATATTTTTTACCAAAAAGTAGCATTGTAGAATTAGTTATACGAGTTTAAGGAAAATACACCGCAAAACATCGCTATCCTGCAATTATGATTAGTACCAAATATTCGACCCTAAAAAATGTAGATTAAAGTAGTTAGTGTTTTGTTATAGGATGATATGACCATAGTCCATTAGTAGACGAAGAAAATCATAACCAGCCTAGAGAAACATGAAAAAAGGGAAGGCAAGTAAGCGTATGGGTCCCAAGCAAAAGACCTTTGCAATTCTTGTTATCCTAGGGATGCGAAAGGACTATATTGACACAGTGTTCCCGCCACTCGAAACAAGCTTTTTTCCTCCAATCTTGACCAAAGGGCAAGGACCTTTCCGGAAAGGACGCAAGCACCCAGATACTTTTACTATTGTTGTCGTTTGGGTCATCCTTTAAATAATAAAAAGCACGGTAAGAAAAAGTGCTTTTCTCAAGGGACAGGATTGGGAGTGGAGCGGCAGCGTGGGTTAGGACTCACGCGCTCACACGGCTTCTGGTACATGTTGATTTGGATCAGATCTCAATTTGTTCCCCGTCAACATCATATTTTGTCGTTTTTGCCGTTGGGAAAATCTTCGTTCTAATCTTCCCCATGCTGTTTGGCTTCGCTAGTTGTCACATACATTGAGAGGGGGTCTTTTTAAATGGTAGCATATTTTGTTTCGGTTTTTTGTTGTTACTTCTTGGTGTGCTTGGCAAGCTGGATCTGACAGAGACTCTTTTGAAGGGTAGCTTATTTTGTTCCGTAATTTATTGTTCCAAGATGGGCCTTTCTAATTCTCGAGGCCCATTCTTGGATTAGGCGCTCCAAAATTGCAATAGCTAATCTAGCACTACTCTTGGTGTGTCGCTGTTATTGCTGTGAAAGACATAAATATATTGAAGGGACCAGATATAAATTCGAAAGAATGGCGTAGGTGATGGTGCATTCACTATAGAACAACGCATATATTTGCTACCTTCTAATTCAACATAAATGTTGATTCCCATCACGTTAGGTTGGAAACTTGGAATTTCATGTGGGTAGGAGTTGCACCTTGACAGTGATTCTGCTGGTCCTCTTATTTATTTGAAAACACCTTGAGAGCGAAATGTGACCCTACACTCATCACAATTACTTTATATAATTTTCATTTGACCATTTGTCACCTGTATTGAAGTCTAAATCTAATCGACAAGCGCAATTTTCTATCTTAATAAAATACGTATGTAGTTTTGTCGACTATGCTATATTTTAGAAAGGAAAAGTTGTTACAGGGACATGACTCAGGTGATAAAGGCTCGGGTCGGGTATATTTGTAATGTTGTAAATTAAATTTCATATGTTTGAATATGAATTAATTTAGAAGGATGATAGGATTAGTTTAGTACCTAAGGATTAGAGTCCTTCGGTTATAAAGCTTAGGTTCGATCTCATCACTAGTAATTTGCTTTTTAATATGTAGCTTGTAATGACACCCTAACGTTAAAGCCGTGTAAAATATTCTAATCTCTGAACAGGGCAACCTCACTCTTCTCTTTCTTTCTTTAAGGAAAGAAATTATAAACAAAAAACTATACTAGAGTTCGAATATTCCTTTGGTGTTTGATTTTATTTACTTTCACTAGTGCTATGCTGCAACACATTATAAATTATATGAACGAAAAAATTGATTATAAAATGAATTATTATATACAGGTTTAGTGGCGAATGGAGATTTTGAGGCAACCCCATCAAATGGGTTCCCAAGCGAGGCAATGGTGGAGGGGCCGAGTGAAGTCCCTAATTGGAAATCAAACGGCACCGTTGAGCTTGTGGAGTCTGGGCAAAAACAAGGTGGGATGATCCTCATCGTACCACAAGGTAGACACGCGGTGAGGCTGGGGAACGACGCTGAGATCAGCCAGGAAATACCGGTGGAGAAGGGTTCGATTTACTCGGTCACGTTTTGTGCGGCTCGCACGTGCGCCCAGTTGGAATCCCTCAACGTGTCAGTCCCACCTGCATCACAGACGATAGACCTGCAGACCCTGTACAACGTGCAGGGTTGGAACCCTTACGCGGTTTCTTTCAATGCGGACGGCGACACTTTTAATTTGGTTTTTAAGAACCCTGGTATGGAAGATGACCCCACTTGTGGCCCCATCATTGATAACATTGCTATCAAGAAGCTTTTCACTCCCGATAAGCCCAAAGACAACGCAGTAAACAACGGTGATTTTGAAGAAGGTCCATGGATGTTTAGGAATACTTCACTTGGTGTCCTGCTTCCAACAAACCTGGACGAGGAAACTACCTCGTTGCCCGGTTGGATAGTTGAATCCAACCGAGCCATTCGCTACATTGATTCTGATCATTACGCTGTTCCACAAGGTAAGAGAGCCATTGAGTTGCTCTCAGGAAAAGAAGGCATCATATCCCAAATGGTTGAGACCACTCCTGACAAACCATATTCCTTAACCTTCTCTTTAGGTCATGCAGATGACAAATGCAAGGAACCACTTGCTGTCATGGCTTTTGCTGGTGACCAAGCTCAGAACATTCATTACACTCCAAATTCCAACTCTACATTCCAAACTGCTAACCTCAATTTCACTGCCAAGGCTGATAGGACTAGAATTGCCTTCTACAGTGTGTACTATAATACCAGAAGTGATGACATGAGCTCTCTGTGTGGGCCTGTCGTAGATGATGTCAAAGTCTGGCTTTCTGGGTCCAACGGGCTTCGTGGGTTGGGCTTAGTAAGGCTCGGGCTTGTGATTTTGGGTTTGCTCTTGGTTCTGGTTTAAAGGGGTTTGCTTTTATTTACTGTTACCACGCCTAATAGGTTCTGTTGGATTAGAGGTGTAAGTGAAGTAGTAGTTACGTTCTCCGAATCTGTTTGTATCTGTACTGGCCTTAAGTTTATAGTTTATGCTTTAAGCAATGAAAAATGTCTTAGCTGTGTCATTCATACTTCTTCGCTGGTAAAGACACTATATATTTAGTTTGATGCTTAAGTGTATCTCCTGCAAAGTATACCCACTTTCAAGATTTGACTCAACGATCGAATAAGCTTCTAAATTAATTTAACCCCCTAGGTACGATGTGTGATGCGTGGAAACGTGATAGTTGATGTGCATCTCAAGTTTTGTCATTTGTGGTGCTGAATTCTCTACGGTGAGATGAAACTAGATTTAATTTTGCTTTCGCATGAAGGTGCTGCACAAATTCAGTTGTACAAATCTGTTAGTATCTTTCATGATAAGATTATGATGTAACTTAGGCTTGTGACAGGCATGATAGTATAAGCTTATACTTTACGTTATGACATTTTCAGTTGTTTGGTGGGACTATCGTATAGTATAAGTTTATACAACATAATCCCTTAATACATCAAAATGATGTATAACTTAATCCAGCCTAAGGGTGAAGGATAAGACCTGATAAGAGATTATTAATGTATTAACATCGTTGACCAATGTAATTTTAAAAATTTGATATATTATTTTAATATTAATCTATTAAAATAAAAATTAATTTTTCAATATATTAATTTTTAAAATATTGAATATTTTTATTTTTATAAAAATTAATTTATATTTTGGACACACTAATCAATAATTTTTTATAAAAATTAATATCATATATTCTTTTATAAATTATTTATTAAAAATATTTATTTTTATCATATATAGTATTATACAGTGCATTAGCAAATACTGGATGATATTATATCATACAATATGTTATTTTATACAATATTGTGCCAAACACTGGATAGTAGTAAAATTCAATCAGGTCTTATACAATCAAGCCTTATACTATTAGGTCTTATACTATCAGGTCTTATCCTATACTATGCACCAAACATGCCCTTAGGGGCAAACAAGTTTTTTTTTTTGGATATTAGACAGGTTTTTATAATTAAAAAAAAAAATTCTTTGTAATGAAGAAAAAAAAGCCAAAAAAAGTGTTCTTAGGAAGAGTTTTTTCCCAAGTTGTGTCAACTTTTTTTTGAAATCAACAGTTTTTAAATTAAAAATTTTATATAATTATCAAATATTATTTTTAAAGTTTTTTTAAAATTTAACGTAAAAATAACTTTTAGCTTAAAAAAAAGGAAGATATACTTACCACCAAAAAAGTTTACAACTTTTACAACCAATCTAATCACCATTGATTTTTGTCAATCTAACGATTATAATTTATTGGAAATTATTGGGTCGCATTTATTAATCAATTATTAAATTTTAATAAAATATAATCGTTAGATTGACGGAAATCAGCAATGATTAGGTTGGTTGTAAATGTGGTAAACTTTTTTGGTGGTAAGTATATCCTCTCGCTAAATTTTTTTACCAAACTCCTCACTTTTTTTTAACTTAAAAGCAACTTTATTTTTAACTTTTTTTTAGTACAATTGATTATGATATAGCTTTTCCAGTTGATTCCAACTAGGGCAATTTAGATGAGCTTTGAAAAATAAAATAAAAATAAAAAACTTTATATATATATATATATATGAGTTTGTTTTTTCTACAGACAATGTAGATAAGTAATCTACATTGAGCCCAAAACAACATCGTTTTGTAAGTAAATATAGATAACTTGTCTACATTCACTGTAGAAACATTAAAGTTGAAAAATATTTCTGAAGCAGCTTGAGATAAGTTTATCTCCGACTACCCTAAAACTACGTCGTTTTATTTCTTTATTTCCTTATATTGATTATTTCACCTTTGAATGGTTATGATTCCCTTTTTCTCTCTCTTTCTTTATCACTATTGATCCATCTTTATATGGTTATGATTTAGTAGCCGGAGATAACATTGTCTCAAGCAACTTGAGAAATGATAAGCCCATATATATATGGGAAAAACATTTCTCAAGTTGCTCGAGACAATGTTATCTCCGGCCACCCCAAAACTGTTGGGAAAACTCAGTTCCCTCAGATCGGCTCAGGGGCCTTTTGTGCGGAAGTCAATCAACAAGATCCTGATCTCGGATATCGGCAATACCTCGGCCTGAACTTCACCAGGTCGGGTAGCGCAGCGGAAAATCAAAACGAAAACAGGAGAGAGAGAAGAAGAACACAACCAGATTTAACGTGGGAAAACCTTCTCCAATGAAGAAGTAAAAACCCACGGGACCTAGTCCAGATCAAAAATCTACTATGAAAATAATGGTTACAAAGAATCAAATACACCAATGTGGTGGTTAACTCAACCTCTCCAATAATAGTGATAATCAAACTACCCTAGAGATGTTTCACTCAAACTCTCTCTAGAGATCTCTCAAATGCAAAGCATAAAGCTTTACTCAAACAATCAAATAATTTTCCTCTCAAATTTGTTCTCTCAAATCTGACCTAGTCTCCACCCTCAACTAATGAGTATATATAGAGGAGGTGAAAATTAGGGTTAGGGTTTTTAGGAAACCCCTCAAATGGGTTTGGGCTTAGCATTGAAGGAGGAAGCCCAACAAATCTCCCCCTCCGACTTCAATGGGTCGGCTTCAGCATCAACTCGGCTCCTTCGCAGCAGTCTTCAAATTTTCTTGCTGGAACCGGCTTTGTCATCATGTCTGACCAATTTTGGTCAGTGTGCACCTTGATGAGTTCGAGCTCACCACCTTCCACCACATCCCGGATCTAGTGATACCTCACATCAATATCCTTAGTGCGGGAGTGATAGGTTGAATTCTTCGCAAGATGGATTGCACTTTGATTGTCACAACCCAGCTCGTACTTGTCTTGATCATGGCCGAGTTCCATTAGGAACTTCTTCATCCACAGCATCTCTTTGCTTCCCTCAGTAGCGACAATGTACTCAGCCTCAGTTGTCGATAGTGAAACACATTTCTGAAGTCTTGATTGCCAAGAGACAGCTCCTCCGGCAAATCTCATCAAATATCATGTAGTCGACTTCCTCGAGTCGGCGTCTCTCCCTAAATCAGAATCCGAGTAGCCTTGCAACTCGGCTTTGCCTTCTCCAAATCAGAGACATAAGTCGGTCGTACCTCGGAGGTACTTGAAGATCCACTTCACTGCTTCCCAGTGCTCTTTGCCGGGGTTTGATAAATACCGGCTTACCATTCCAACAACATACGCCAAGTCGGGTCTAGTGCAAACCATTGCATACATCAAGCTTCCGACGGCGGATTGGTACGGGACCTTCATCATCTCATCTTTGTCTTCATCAGATCTCGGACATTGCTTCTGGTTCAGCTTTATGTGTACAGCTGAATCTCTTCAGAATCTTCTCAATATATTTCTCTTGACTCAGCCACAGTAGCTTCTTCTGTCTATCTCGGATAATCTTGATTTCGAGTATCTGCTTTGCAGGGCCGAGGTCCTTCATTGCGAAGGACGAGCTCAACGCCCTTTTCAGGGTGACTATCCCCGATTTGTCTTTCCCTACAATAAGCATGTCGTCAACATATAACAACAAAATCAAAAAATCTCCGGCCTCATACCTCTTCATAAATACGCAGTGGTCGGCATCTGTCTTTTCAAACTTATGATCAGTCATGAACGATTCAAACTTCTTGTACCACTGCGGAGGTGCTTGCTTCAAGCCATAGAGGCTCTTCTTCAACCGACATACCAAGTCTTCTTGGTCTGGAGCTTGGAATCCTTCAGGTTGCTCCATATATATTTCTTCTTTTAAGTCACCGTGAAGAAATGCCGTCTTCACGTCCATTTGTTCTACCTCGAGGTCCATTGAAGCCGCCATGGCAAACACGGTTCGGACCGAGGTCATTTTCACCACAGGAGAAAAAATCTCCTCAAAATCAACTCCTTTCTTCTGATTGCAGCCTTTCACTACAATCCGGGCTTTGTATCTCGGCTTTTGCCCGTTCCCTTCATTCTTAATCTTGTAGATCCATTTATTCTTCAAATCTCGTCTTCCTCTAGGCAACTCGGTCAGCTCATAAGTTTGATTCTCGTGCAGAGACTTCATCTCGTCTCGCATTGCCTTTTCCCATTCTTCTTTCTTTGAGCCCGTCACAGCCTCATCATAACTCTGAGGCTCACCGTCTTCAGCAACAACGATGTATTCATCATATGGGTATCTTGTAGAGGGTCTTCTTTCTCGAGTTGGATATCTCGGCTGTTCTTCAGCTTGAGAACCCGATTCATCATTCTCATCCCGGATCTCATCATCAACTCGGACTTCAGTGTCTTGGTCATCTTCAGCTTGTTGCTGATCATCATTTTCTTCATTTTCTTGATTTTCTCCCCCTGCTTCAGCTCGGACAGGAGGGATGGGTTCTTATGTCTGACAGTAACCCGGACTTTGGGCTTCGAGATGTTATGAATGTTCTCATGTTCATGAAAGATCACATCTCAGCTTCTCACTATCTTCTTATTGATTGGATCCCAAAGTCAGAACCCGAACTCACATCTCGGCGAACCAAGATAAATACATTCTTTAGTCTTTGCATCAAGTTTGGCCCTTTCATCTTTAGGGATATGCACGAAAGCTCGGCATCCAAACACCTTCAATTGATTATAGGCCACTTTCCGACCTGTCCAGACTTCTTCTGGAATTTCTCCTTCAAGTGGCAGTGATGGTGAAAGGTTGATCAAGTCAACAGCTGTTTTGACGGCTTCTCCCCGGAATGATTTCAGTAACCCGGCATTGGATATCATGCTTCATACCTTCTCTTCAATTGTTCTGTTTATCCTTTCAGCCAGTCCATTCAGCTGAGGTGTCTTGGGGGGCGTCTTCTCAAGTCGAATCCCGGCCGCTCTGCAGTATGCATCAAATGGGCCGCAATACTCACCACCATTATCAGATCGGACCACCTTCAATTTCTTGCCAGTCTCCCTTTCAACCATAGCATGTAATTCTTTAAAGGATTGGAGTACCTGGTCTTTAGACTTCAACAAATATACCTACACTTTGCGAGAATGGTCATCAATAAATGAAACAAAGTACTGAGCTCCTCCAAGGGATCTTTCCGACATGGAGCAGACATCAGTATGGACGAGGTCAAGAATATACCTGCGTCGTCTAGGTTGATCCGGTCTCACAAAAGAAACCCGGTGCTGCTTTCCAGCTAGGCAGTGCGTGCAACTCTCCAACGCTTGGCCTTTCAACCCGGTCAATAATCCTTTCTTGTTCAGGATCTGTAGCCCTTTCTCGCTCATGTGGCCGAGACGCTTGTGCCATAGCTCCAAGCTAGTTTCATCTCGAACAGAATTGGCTTCTTCGCCATTGATCTTTCCTTGCATCACGTATAAGGAGCCTTCTTTCTTACCTCGGGCCACGACCAAGTTTCCCTTGGCCAGCTTCCATCTCACACTACCGAAGTAGTTCACTAACCCGACATCATCAAGTTTGCCTACCGAGATTAGGTTCAAACGCATGTCAGGAACATGCCTCACATCCTTCAACACAAGTCGGCACCCGACATCCGTGGTCAGAGTTACATCACCGACACCAACAATCTTGTTGGTCACTTGATTTCCCATCTTCACGACTCCAAAATCACCACCTCGATAAGAGGAGAAAAAACCTTTGTGTGGAGTAACGTGGAAGGAGGCACCAGAGTCAACAATCCAGGTGCAGTCATCATATGCAACATTCAAATAATTATCCTCACCAAGGAGGAATATCTCGGCATCCGGGTTGGCAGCCACCGCAGTGGTGCTCTTGTCTTCCCTCTTCTTGGGAATAATCTGATCCGGCTTCACAGAGCCGTTCTTCTCGTCATTCTGCAAGGTCTAACAGTCTGGCTTCTTATGGCCTGTCTTTCCACAGTAGAAGCACTTCAACTCATATTTCGACTTTGACCGACCTCTGGACTTGTCTCGTCTGTCACGACCTCTACCTCGACTTTTGCTTCCACCGCAGGAGTCGGATTTCCCTTTGTTCTCAGCAACGTTGGCCTCAGACGTACTCGAAATACCTCGTTCTCTTCTCCTGGATTCTTCGCCCAGGAGGCTGTCTGTCACGACATCCATCTTCAATTTTCCATCTGAAGTCGAGTTATTCAGGGTCACCACCAGAGTATCCTAGCTTTCTGGTAGCGAGCTCAACAGCAGCAATGCCTGCAGCTCTTCATCAATTTTCATATCAGCCTTTGACAGCTGATTCACAACACCTTTGTAGGTGTTCAGGTGTTCAATCATGCTCATGCCGTCCTTGTATTCAAGCTTAACAAGTTGGCGAACCAGGTGTGCTTTGTTCCTGGGAGTCTTCTTCTGAATCATGGACTCTAATTTCGTCCACAACTCATACGCGTTCGTGAATTCGGACACGTGCTCAAAGAGGCTTTTATCAATATATTTCCTGATCGTGGCTACCGCCTTCCGACTCAGGATCTCCCACTCCTTATCAATTTTGCCTGCCGGTCTCTCACCAAGGATAATGGGCTCATGTAGATCTTTGCAGTAGAGATGATCTTCCATCATCGGTCTCCAATAAGTGAAGTTGTCTGCGGTCAACTTGAACATATCTCCATCATGAGTTATGCCACTGGTCTCCATCTTGTCTCCCTCAGAACCCGTCGAACTCGGGCTCTGATACCACTGTTGGGAAAACTCAGTTCCCTCAGATCGGCTCAGGGGCCTTTTGTGCGGAAGTCAATCAACAAGATCCTGATCTCGGATCTCGGCAATACCTCGGCCTGAACTTCACCAGGTCGGGTAGCGCAGCGAAAAATCAAAACGAAAACAGGAGAGAGAGAAGAAGAACACAACCAGATTTAACGTGGGAAAACCTTCTCCAATAAAGAAGTAAAAACCCACAGGACCTAGTCCAGATCAAAAATCCACTATAAAAATAATGGTTACAAAGAATCAAATACACCAATGTGGTGGTTAACTCAACCTCTCCAACAATGGTGATAATCAAACTACCCTAGAGATGTTTCACTCAAACTCTCTCTAGAGATCTCTCAAATGCAAAGCATAAAGCTTTACTCAAACAATCAAATAGTTTTCATCTCAAATTTGTTCTCTCAAATCTGACCTAGTCTCCACCCTCAAGTAATGAGTATATATAGAGGAGGTGAAAATTAGGGTTAGGGTTTTTAGGAAACCCCTCAAATGGGTTTGGACTTAGCATTGAAGGAAGAAGCCTAACAAAAACTACGTCGTTTTGTTTCTTTATTTCCTTATACTAATTGATTCACCTTTAAATAATTATGATTCCCTTTTTCTCTCTCTTCCTTTATCACTATTGATCCATCTTTATATGGTTATGATTTAGTAGACGGAGATAACATTGTCTCAAGCAGTTTGAGAAATGATAAGCCCTATATATATATATATATATGTATATATATAAGGATTTACATTTCTGCATACGTGCAGCAATCAAATATTTGCCATATATATATGTGAAAGCATTAAATGCGGGGAATCATAACCATACAAATGATGAATGTATTAAATGTGGGAAATCATAACCATACACATGTCGTTGTCGTACATAAAGCGGCTGCAGAAATGATTTTACCTATATATATACAAGGTTCATTTTTTCTATCGTCAATGTAGATAAGTTATCTACATTGAACTTAAAACGATGTTATTTTGGGATGAGAATCAAGCTATTTTTTTGATTATAATTTATTTCAGAGTTATAATAGTCTTTTTTATTATAATTTTTTAATCCAAAATGACATCGTTTTGGGAGTGAATGTAGATAACTTATCTACAATCACTGTAGAAACATTAAAGCCATATATATATATATATATATCATTTCTTGGTAAATATTTTTTTAAAAAATAAGAGCAATTTTATATTTGAATCAAAATTTAAAAAGGAGTATTTAGGATTTTTTAAAACGGTAAAAATCTTGATCTATATAAAAGTACAATTTTTTGGCTTTTATAGAAGTTACATCTATACACACATCTAAAATGAAAAGCATTTTTATGTTGAAAAAAATGCCCATCCAAACCATTTTTCTATTTCGTATTAAATACTGAGGATAATTTAATTGATTTAATCGCGTAGGCTTTAAAACATTGCTCCTACACTGAATAGCAAAACTTATTCAGGTAGTATATTTTGACTACTAATTTTTTCAATTTTTTCTACTACCACTTCACTACCACTTTAATCATCATTGGATCAAAAGTTATTTTTCTTTTCTCTCTCTTCATTCAACTTTTTCTCTAATCTAATGGTGATTAGAGTGGTAGTAAAGTGGTAGTAAAAAAATGATAGTCAAAATATCCTAACTCAAACTTATTTACTTTGATCTAAATAAATGGTGATATTTAGCTACTTTTTTTTTTCGGTAACCTTGGTAATAGCATAGCTACCATCTTATTTTTTTATTTTTTTTTGTGAGGAGCTACTATCTTATTTAATTAAAATATAAAATACAAAAATATTGTATTTGTATTCTAAATATCAATGTTATTAAAACCGGCCCGGTCATTGACCCGGTCAAGGTATTGGGTCATTGGATCACTAGTTCAACCACTAGGTCACTTGTTCAATCGCATGACTCGGTAATTATATGCAATTTTATAATTTATATTAAAAAATTATAAACATACTCAAATATCTAAAAAAAATGAAAAAAATTTCAAATATTTTAATATAAAAATAATAAATCACATATTATTATCTAATAAAAGATCAAACAAAAATATAATAATCGTGATACAGAGCTTTAGGTTCAGAAAACGACATCTCTAATTATAAATTAATTCAAAATTTTCTACATAGTACATAATGAAGATAATATTAGTATTGTAGGTACATAACTTATGTAAGTCAATAAGCAAAAAAATATTCAAATATGTCAATTATAAATTTTTTTGAAAAATAAAAAATTTTGGATTTTTTTTTTTGGAACCAGGTCGGGTCACAGGTTAACCGACCGGGTGACCGGTTTTTATGAAAACCGACCGAGTCGCACCGGTTCTGATGCATGGCCGGTCTGTTGCTTCAACCAAATCGGTTATATGACCAGTTTACCGGTTCCCGGATCGATCCGATGTTAAATATGTGAAATGCAGGAAGAAATATTAACCGTTAATTGTTAAAGACTGATACATCACAAAAGGAAATAAGAGGGAAACTCTACTATTGCAATTTTATATCTTCATATTTTAGAAAGAAATTTTAAAATAATATTTAGTTATTTTATTTAAATTTTAGTCCCAATACTTTCTATCGAATTTCCAATTTAATCTAAATATTTATTCTCTTTTCAAATCAGCCTTCACACCATTAATTTCTGCTATAACGCCATCAATTTAAACTTTACTAAATGTTTTATCGGAGAGCATTTAATTAGTACTGGACAAAGAATGAGAGCACCTATTAGATGAAAGAAACATATAGGGCTATATGTTTGTATTCTTTTCAAGAAAAAATGATTTTTTAATTAAAATCATATTTAAAAAAATTACAATAAAAAGGTAAGCTTTTCAAAAAAGAGAAAAGTATAAATAAATATTATATTACTGCTTTTCTCAAAATTTAAAACAAAATTATATCATAATTTTTTTAAAGTTTAAACAAAGAGGAAAACTCACTAGAGAAAGAAATAATCATTTTTTTAAGGGAGTATTTTCAAAAACATTTATAAGCCTTGGAATTAATTTAAAAAGAAATAAATATGAATTAATTTGAAAATGAGTAAAAACTTTATTATTTTACTATTTTCAGGTAATTTCAAAAACACATTTATGTCAATTAATCGTTTTTTTAAAAACCCAAACAAATAATCCATCATATCCTATTCAATATATTTTCTATAATTTTATCATCATCATCTTATGGGAAAATATTTATCTTTTTAAAAGATATATAATTGTGTCATTTTAAAATAGAAAAAGTAAGAGTGGCAATATGGGTTGAGCCTGGCGGGTCAATCCGCCAACCCGCCAAAACGGGGCGGGTTGGGTTGGGGTTTTCAACCCACCAACCACCTCAACCCCCCGCCCTAGAAGTGGGTCAAAACGGGTTCAACCCGCCGCGGGGCGGGTTGACCCGCTGAGTTATAATTTTTTTTTTTACAATTAGGTAGTATTTTATTAGTCCTTAAATTTTTGTGATATCCAATTTTTTTTTTATCTTTGTACTTCCTAGAAAAATAAAGAATAATAATTTTATTTATGACAAATGTTATCTATATATAAATTCCTAAAGAATGTTTGACAAATATTAGTATACATTTAAGATTGAGACTAAAAAAATATAGAGAGATGTGAAATAAAATAAAATAATATTAGAAAAATTCATAAAATATAATTTATTTTTGAATTTTAATTAATTTTTTTAATTGGCGGGTAGGGGGGTTGACCCGCCAACCCGCCAACCCACCATAAAAAGGGGTGGGTTCATTTTTCCAACCCATATTTTTTGGCGGGACGGGTTGGTGGCGGGGCGGGGCGGATCAACCCAAATTGCCACCCCTAAGAGAAAGACATAATTTAATATTTTTTATTTAAAATTTAAATTTAAAAAAAAGTACACACTTTTTCTTCCATAATTTTTATTGCTTGTATTTTTTTACTTAAAATAATATAACTCATGTCTTTTAATAGAACAAACACTAAACCCCTTATCTTATTTTTCTCCATACGCCTACATGCCTTTTTTTTCTTCTAATGAAAGGATAAAGCAAATTTCGAAAAAATGCAAAATTTTTTTGAAAAAAAGGGATAAGACATTTGCTGGTCAAATAAAAAGTTTGACACTAGTATAAAAATAATTGATCTTACAAATTTAATCCATTAATTAATAACTTTTTTGTAATATTATAAATCTAAAGTTTTTATCGTGGGTGCGATGTTAAATAGACAATTTAGTTGTTCTTTTAAAAGTATTCTTACATATTGGGTTTGCTTTGCTATATGCAATAAGTCCAATACGACGTTGTTTTGAAGTGAAAATTATGGTATTTTTAATTTATTTTAGGGTTTAATATTTCAATCTCAAAATAACTTTGTTTAAAGAGTAAATGCAGATTCTGCAAGCCCGAATTTATCAGCACCGTGGTGATTCCAACGATAGCGTTTGGACAGCCCCCAAGCAAGGGTGGGTTAAGTTGAATTGTGATGGAGCTTCTTCTAGTGGCATGAAAAAAGCTAGTTGTGGTGGTATATTAAGAGATCACAATGGATCCTTTTTGGGAAGCTTCTATTGTAATTTAGGTTCCTGCAATCCTCTTGATGCAGAATTATGGGGATTACTGAAAGGTTTGGAACTGCTTTGGGGAACAGGATTAAAAAGAATAGAGCTAGAATGTGATTCTAGCCAAGCCATCCAGATGTTAAAGGAGCAGCATGAAGATCCTAGGGACTCTCAAGTCACTAGCAGATTGAGATTATGGTTAAAAGCAGATTGGACTATTCATCTTGTTCATACCAAGAGAGAAAACAACAAATGTGCTCATTGGTTAGCTAAAGCTGGGCAGACTAATAATCTCCATTTCAAGATTTTTAAAGATCCTCCTCCTCAGTTGATGGAACTTATAGTTGCTGATGCTAGAAATATGTCTAGCTTGTTAGTTTCTGATTTGTAATTTATTTCTGTCTCTGGGGCTTAGCCCCTCTTTATTTACAAAAAAAAAGAAAAAAGTAAATGCAGATAACTTATCTGCAATAACTGCAAAAATATTTGTCTGTATAAATAATTTTATCGTAGAACCTATATTTTTTTTTCTCTTTTACTCACATGCTGGACCTAATATATTTTTACATGTGTGTAAGAAATAAAATTATCCCTTATAATATTAATTTCATATATAATAAAAAAAATTGAATTTACTCAAAAAATAATTGAGGAGAAAAATTACTAGAAATGAGAAGTCCGTGAACACGTTTCATGAACCGTGGTGATGACCGAAGAGAGATGTCAACAAGGGAAAGCTATTGTAACTTTCGTATATAAAAGGATCTGATCTGAGAAATCAAAACACCGTGGAGAGAGAAAGAACTGAAAATAAAAGGCGGGCTAAATTTCTTAGAGAGAGAGAGAGTCTCCTCTCTCCTCAATGGAAGGCGGCGATCAGGGTCTCTCTTCCGCCACCGCCGCCGCTTCAACCGCCGCCGACCTCACCGCCTCGCCTCCTCTCCTCGTTGATCCTGTTAGTGGTCCCGATCCCGCTGCTGGCCTGGACGATGTTTCGGAACCCGAAATTCATGCTCTGATTTCAGACGAAGAGCACGACCACGACCATGAGCTCGATCACGATCACGAGCATGACCACCACGACGAGGACCAGGACCGCGATCACGCGGCTGTGACTGGTGTCTCCTTGGATGATCTCAAGCTCAAGATCATTAAGCAGGCAACAACTCTTCTCCCTTTCAACTATTCTCGCGCAATTGGTTTGTTTTTATGTAATTGGCGTTCGGTGATACTGTCTTGTAGAGTTTAAGGGACTGATGGAGTTAAAAAAAATGAGTGAAAATGGTTTTTGTATCATTTCCAGCTTTTCAAAACTAGGTTTTGCTGTTTGGATATTTTGTGTTTTCACATTACTAGGTTTTTCTGTTTGGACTTTTTTTTCCCCCTGCTTGTATTAGCTTTGCTCTAATTTATTGGCGGAATTCTTGACATAGTTTGGTGATATTTTTATATTGATTTTGCAGGTGGAGTATTATTTCAGCGATGAAAATCTGCCCAATGATAGGTATCTGTTGGGTTTCGTCAAGAGGAACAAGGAAGGGTTTGGTAAGTGATAAGTCTTTTTTAAGTGTCTTGGTCTAATTAATTTTAACTTCCGCATTTTCAAGATTTTACCTCCAATTCATTTGTTGCCTGACTTGTTCACTTATTTTATGCATTGTGCGATTACTTCCCTAGGGATCTCCATTTAGGAGTTTTTCTTTGTTTGTTGCTAAATAGAATGTGTTAATATGAAATGTGGAATAATCTGGGTAATGTATAATATATTTTGTAGAAGGAGATCCTAAGGGAAGATAAGTATTGGATCTTCTTATTTCTAGAGTGCCCGGAATTTGGAATTTGCTTATATAGTTATATACGTGAACTCATGTCTCATGAAGTACTGATAGTAACAAAGTTTAATTGGCATCATGATGATTGTTTAAAGATTCATAACTTATTACATATGTGCAATTACTATTATTTGACATACGAGTTCTTCAATTAAACTACTTGGGGCCGGGGGATAAGGGATGTGATCATAATTCATCTTTTTCTATAGATGATGGAAAAAAAGAGCATTTGTCAATGCAAGTGGGCTTAATTTTATTCTTCATTTCCAAATATTTCACTAAAGGTGATCTATTGAAGTTCGTGATAAGGAAAGGTGATTACTAATTTGAATTGAAAGTTGTATCAATTATAGCAGCCCACCTTTTGTATAGATATGTATATACTAAACTGAATGTAATATAAACAATGATGGCACCCTTACAACGAATTAATATTAACTATGTAGTGCTTTTTCTAGAATACTCTTCAATTCATTACTTCATTATATGAGAATCTTACTAAAATTTTGTCAAAATGAGAAATGTTATTTATTTAATGTATAAAGAAATAAGAATACACATGCAGTTATGCATGCATTATATGTTTTCAATTGTAATATAAGCAATGTGATAAATAAAAATAAAAGTATAAGCAATGTGATGTAAGAATAAGATGTTTCTTTTCTGCTTTTGGACTATAATGATGCATCAATCGATGTCTTTTCCTTCTTTATTATTATAATTTAGCTAATCCTAATTGTGTATTATTTATAAAGTTATCATTATTATTTGTCCATAGCTCCATACATGTATTTATTTATCCTATCTTGTAATTCCTTATTAAATTGTTCATGCAGTTCCAGTATCAGTAATTGCTTCATTTAGAAAAATGAAGAAGCTCACTCGAGATCATTCATTTCTTGTTGCTGCACTGAAGGAATCTTCACTGCTTGTATGATTCTTCCTTCCTTGTTTTGTCAACATAAACTGCATTGATATCCTCTACTTCAAGTCCTAAGGAAATTTTTTTCTCATGGGGACTGCAGGTTCTGAGTGGTGATGGGAAAAGGGTTAAGCGGCTCAATCCACTTCGTTTCAATGAAGTTAAAGATCATAAGGTATTTATTTCAAGGAGCATTCTACTTTTTTAGTCTGTTCTGTGTTATCCTGCTTCTTATTTTTGGACTCCAGTTATACACTGTTTTGGTAGAGAATTTGCCAGAGGACCATACAAAGGAGAACATTCAGCAAATATTCCAAGAAGCTGGAAAGTATGATTTCTTCCTTAACTTATGCATTTGTTTCCAGTCTCGTTAAGGATGTTACATTTGTGCTTCCAAATATCTAATGATCTTAAAATGTCTTCCAATATGCAGTATAAAGAGGATAAGCATTCGTGACCCACGTTCTACTGCAGAGTCTGCAAAACATATCAAGCAAGAAATGTTCATTAGTAGTAAGGTATTGAACCATCTTATGTTAGCGGATAAACTTAAATACGTAGTATTCTTACATTTTTTATTGCATTGTTGCTTATATTAAAACACTTCCATTTTGAAGATTTAATCTGTCGTAGCAGTTAGCAATGAATTACTATACGACTGCCTTTTATATTTTTTCCCTTTTAAAACTTTCTTTTCTTCTTTTTATTTTTATTTTTAATTTTTTGAATATAGATATGATTAAATGTTTAGTTGGTTTCATGGTCTCTAAGTCCAGCTAGGGTACCAAGTCCTAAGATGATACAAATTAGGCTCAAAGTTATCAAATGAGAATTGCGGCCTATCGCGGCCAACCCTAAAAAAAACACTATAGCGCTATAGCGGGTTACGGTTGCAGAGATAGTAGAACAAATCAATAGAACCTAGATATAATGCACATATATATGCTTAAAAGTGAAGACATTCATTCATAATGAAGAATTGTTCCAAAACAAACAAGAATTCCATATAGTCAATAAAAATGATCTAAATATTGTCAATATTCCAAGACAGAAACAGAACTAATCCAAACATCTCAAGAAATAACACCCAAAAGAAAAAAGAATTATTAAAAAATTCTTCAATACAAGTAACACAACAAATTATTAAAAAACAATGTCACCCAAAAAATAAATACAAAGACAAAATATGAGGGAGAGAGACACAAAAATCTTAAAAAGGTAAATAATAAAAAAAATACAATTATAAATAATAATAATTTTTTTAAAAAAAGAAAGCAGAAAACTTACCTACTATGAGAGAGAAGCAGAGAAGGGCACAATTTTTTACGACAAAGTGACAAACATAATGGGAATTTGACTTAAGTTAGGATTTGAAAATTGAAAAAAAAAAGGAACAGACAAGAGAGAGGAGTACCTCTATAACTCTGGTATGAGAGAGAGAGACCCGAGAAAGAGAGAGGCAAGTCAAGACAAAAGAGAGTGAGAGACCAAAAAGGAAAAAAATTTGTAGAGAAGAAGAATGCGCGATGCAAGTTGAGTTCTGAACTTCGAGTTGAGAGAATGAGAGAGAAGAGGCGGCGTTTCATAAAACCCATTAAAAAGATAAAAAAAACCCAAAAAATAACGGTTACAAAATTAAAATAGGGGCAAATTTGAAACTTTCAGCTTTACTGTTGTGGCGCAATTGCGTCCGCAACAGCCGTGTTTTTGCCGCAATTGTAGCTGCAATTGTTGCATCTCCTAATTGTTAGTCATATGATGTGGTTTGGCGTGGTGGAGCTCCGCAATCCGCTATTGTAGTAGAATTGCATGCTTTTTGCTGAAATCGATTTCTATGATTAGGCTGCAAAAAAATAAAAGAAAAGAAAGTTCCTTCTCTTTGATGCTCATGAACTTGATAATTCAATCCACCATCATAGTTGTTAATGGT
Organism: Gastrolobium bilobum; assembly: GCF_033153095.1. Lineage (NCBI taxonomy): Eukaryota > Viridiplantae > Streptophyta > Magnoliopsida > Fabales > Fabaceae > Gastrolobium > Gastrolobium bilobum. Next base: position 154,608 of record NW_026898476.1, read on the forward strand.
GTAAAACTTGAGTCTCACTTTGGTGATTACCCTTGAAACTTCTTGCGGCCTTGATTCTTGTTTTAAAGGTGAGTGAAACATAAAGTTTTCAAAGCTCTAGTTCTGACCTCAAACTAAGTAAATGTCCACCTTGTAAATAATTCTTCTGTGTAAGAGCCATAGATGTTACAGCTTAATGTGCTTATTTTCTTCTGGTTCAATTGGATAACAATTTTGGTTCTTGATTGGATGTGAAAAAAGAATCAATGCTGCAGCTTGAGCTCTATTAGCGGAGTGTCATTTACCTTCCACCTTGATTTAGTTATATAAAATTCTCTTTTTTTTTTTTTACTTTCTATCAGTAACATAAGTGCTGCTGACAGATAAGCAGGACTAAGGACTGATGAATTTTTCAATTTGTCATGAGATGCCTTGCATTCAAGAATTATTATTCTTGGGTTGATTTTTGGCATTTCTGGACCTCATTTAAAATGGTCTTAGATAGATACAAGATAACTATGTTGTGTTCTTTCCATAGATATCAATTGCAGCGCAAAAGCATGCAATTCTGCTATAGCAGCAGATTGTAGAGCTCGACTACACCAAACCACACCGCGACGAAACAAGTAGGAGATGCAGCCATTGTGGCTGCAATTGCGGCATATTGCAGCTGTTTGCGCACATAGTTGCGCTGCAACATTAAAGAAATGGAGAATTTCAAATTTGCAACAATTATTTTTTGGGGTCTTTTTTTTGTCCTTTTAACCCCTTTTATGAAACCCTGCCTCTTCTCTCTCATTCTGTCATCTCGGAGTTCAGAACTAAACTTGCGTTGCGCATTCTTCTTCTCTGCAATTTTTTTTTTTTGGTTTTTGGTCTCTCATTCTCTCACATTTTGACTTGTCTCTCTCACCTCTCTCTCTCTCTCTCTCTCTCTCTCTCTCTCTCTCTCTCTCTCGTATAACAGTTATAGAGGTACTCCTCTCTCTCTTCTCTATTATTTTCTATGTTACTTTTTTTTTGTTTCAACTTTTAAATACTAACTACTAAATATCCATTATGTTGTCGCTTTGTTGTCAAAATTCATGTCCTTCTCTCTCATTCATCTCTCTCTTAGCTATCTGCTTTTTTTAAATAAATAAAAAACATGTTTTATTATTTATCTATGTGTTTTTTTATTTTATTTACCTTTTAAGCTCTCTGCTTCTCTCTCTGAGATTCTGTCTTTGTAGCTTTTTGTGGGAGTCATTATTTTTTTAATAATTTGTTGTGTTGTATTGAATAATTGTTTAATAGTTTATTTATTTGTGGTGTTACTTTTTGAGATGTTTTGGATTAGTTCTGTTTTGGAATATTGACAATGTTTAAATCCTTTTATTTGACTATTTGGAATTCTTTTTTGTTTTGGAACAATTCTTCATTATAAATGAATGTATTTATTTTTGAGCATATATATGCGGTATATCTACGTTCTATTGATCTATACCGCTATTTCTGCAACCGCAATCCACCATAGCATTATAGTGTTTTTAAGGGTTGGCCGCGACAAGTCGCAACCTGCATTTGATAACTTTGGTTCTTTCTTAAACAACCCATAAGATGATATCAGACTGTGTGTGTTAAGCTCATACCTGCTATATTCTTCTCTTCCAGTGCCTTTATTGCTTTATTTAATTTTTTTCACTTACGTTGTCAATTTATTTTATTTTTGTGTAGTTACATGCTCTTGTGGAATATGAGACTATTGAGGCTGCTGAGAAAGCTGTGAGTTTTACTTTATGCATTATAATTCATATTGTCATTTGGCCTTTATTTCCTGGACAATTTACTACGTCTGCAATTCCAATTAGGTGGTTATGTTAAATGATGAACAAGACTGGAGAAATGGCATGCGAGTTAAACTTCTCAAACGAATGGTTAGTAGCATATTTCTTTTCTTCACCCGACAATTTGACAGCAAAAGGTGTTGATGGTGATTTTATGATTTAGGGGAAGTATGGGCACAAAAAACAGGCTTGGAAGGGATCTAATTCTGAGAAGAATAGCTCAAGCCATGTATCTGAACAAACGGGAGATGAGGAGAATCATAGCTCAAATGAGCACCATGAAGATACACTTGACGAGGAGGTGTGTATTGCATTTGTTTTCCACCCTTGGCTGCATCCTATAATGTATCTGTTAGTATTTTGAAGCCCTAATAGTACTGGTTTCTTGCCTTTCAAGTATGAAAAACATATTGTTCATTTATATATTCTTAAGATGGGAAATTACATTTTTTTTTTAACCATGCATGTGAAAATATCAAGATGTGATAAGATCATAGTTATTAATAATGCAATGGCAAGCGGGCACTACAGTAATAGCAAAGGGGTGCTTCGCTATACTGTTCCCATAACTTTGCAGTTTCAATATAGTGTAGCAGTAACTTACACTAGTTGTGTTTTGGAGAATAGCAATAATTCACATTTGCAGTATTGCGAAAAGCAAAAGTCCCCAAAGTCTTGATGTCTGTTATGCCTTGAATCATTTCCCCTTGGCCGGTATCCTAAGTCTTAGGATGATAGCAGAACTGTCTGTCTTTTGTGCATCCAGTATATAGCTTTTTATTTTTCTTAGTATTGCAGAATTCTGGTATATGCAACTAACTTGCTGCATATCCTCATTTCTTAGCACAATCAGTGATAGTGACAAACTGATTTCAGTATGAATCCAGCTTACATTTGCCTCCGTTGTTTTCTTTTCATTACAGGATGGGGGAGAGCATTTGTCGAAGGATAAAAGTGGGCAGAGGTATAGAAATCAAGGAAGATCAAGAAAACATAAATATCGAGCCGTTAATGGAATGGGTATCCTTTCTCTATATAGTTAACAGCTCCATTTTATTATATTATTATTTTTTATTTTGAACCCCTTCTCTTTTTGATAACCCGTTGCATTGTTCAAGGCCATGGAAGTACATCATCTACTCATACTGCCGAAGCATCGAAGCCACCTCCTGGACCAAGAATGCCTGATGGAACCAGGGGCTTCGCAATTGGACGTGGTCGGCCTCCTGTCCCTACATCGAATTAGCAAGATTTGGCACCACACATATAAAGGATTGTATTTTACAGTATTTTGTCAGTTGTTTTAGTGATATACTAGTTTAAGCTTGAGTCCCCCGATGTGTCTTTGCTTGAGTCAACAAACATTCAAGGGTTTGATGGACTGTTAAATTTGCTGGCTCAAGCTTGTGAAAGCGAGCGTTGGTGGTAGAGGACATAACCATTTTCAGAATATTTGGCTGGGAAAGATAAAACTATATTTCCTCACCTTGCGAGGAGTTTGTGTAACAAAATATCGCTATGAGAAATCTGTTAATGGGGATGAAAGCTATGAGTCCCATAATGAATGAAATTTTCTTGGTTGACATTATAATGGTCACCACTCACCATATAGTCGTTGAAACAGCGGGACTGGTGGTTTAAAATTTGTTATCACATGGAACTTATTAGTCATCCTTAAAGTAGAGTTCTACTTCTTACTCCTTAGTAATAAAGGAGCCAGGTAAATCAAACACTAAGCTTTATTAATCTCTTGAACATAGCGTTTGATGGGTCCTCCGTGAAGGCCTGAGTATGAAAATGGTTCAGGAAAATGAGAGAAAGGGAGATAACTCGTCTCCTTTATTTAACAATTTTTCGATTCAATAAAAGGGATAGTGACGGATAAGGAATTTCCAGAAATGTCAAATCGCAGATCTTATTTGCAGTATTTGAGGACTACTTAGTACATAGTATTTTATTTATTAAATATGACAAAAATAATACCTTCATAGTTATTTTTACTTTTATCTCTTATTTTTTCAATTTTAGTAAAGGAGCATGTGATTCAGGAGCATTGAAAATAAGCACTTTAGATTGCTGTTTAATTTCCACATTTTGAAGATACGAGATAAAGTAAATGTATTTTCGTGTTTTAAATGTTCCATCCTCCTTGTTCTGTTTCCTTGAATATCCCTTTGTTTTCTTGCCTTCCAAACGAATAATCAGTTGCACTTTAGTACAGATTCATGAGCTACCTTTTAACAACTTTTTCATGCTTTTCAATTAATTTTTGTTCTATATGTCGATTTTATTTTTATTTTTAAAAAAGGATATGGCTTTGATTTAAAATATCGCCGGATAAGTCTTTAGTCTTTCATGGAATTTAATGAGGATCTTCTTTTTCTGATGACAAAGTATAACGTGATTCTGTAAATGTCAAATTTAACAAACTAAATCAATAAATAGTATATCAGAATTCAGAAAGTGGCTCTTGAGGTTTCCAAAAATGGAAAATATTTAATATGGTGAAGGACAACTGAATTTTTTGGTGCTCCCACTCACATCATTAATTTTTTTTCCTTTTTATCCCTTTTTTTTTTTTTTTTTCTTCTAATTTTACCTTCCTATTTACACTAACAGACCACCTAAAAAATAGTGGTCCTTCACAATAAATTATCTCCCAAAAATGGGGATCGAGAAGAGTTGTACCAGACTCTGCTAGCATGCTGAGCCGCACACAGCATTAGCAGCTGACACGAACAAAAGCAAAAATACATCTACCACATCAAACACGAAATAGTAATGCTGTGTATAAGTGGTAAAATTAGATCTTCGAGTCCTAGGAAAGGAAAAAATGGTCTTCCATGAACTGTCTTCACTTTGAATAAATCGAAGTAATCTGAAAGATGAACTGATTAAAGTGGAAAAAAAAAACTACATCAAAGAATTGAGAACAAATGCCAAAAGTTTTTCTCCATATGGAACATGTGTTTTAGTTAGTTAGACACATCCATTGCTACTCTGTACAATAGAATAGATGCTTCGCTTGCATCGGTAGCACCAGCACGTATGGTGAGGGTCCACGTGACGTGACGTGACGAATTAAAGTGAGCCAAACCTGAGGAAACAGTTTCGGCGACGCGATGATATCGAAGTGAGAAACAAGAAAGTCGCAGTTGATGACCGTCATTTGACAATTTCCCTCTCTACATATATATAATAAAAGCTTGTATGGAATATTCTCCCGTCCATTCTATTCTATTTGATCACCATTTCCTTCCTTCTTTTCTCAACTCAGATCTACTTGATCTTCTACTCTCTCTCTCTAGCATCGAATCCATGTCTTCTCGTTTCCTCAACCACCGCCATCTCCCTCTCCATCTCTCTCGCAAACGCCTCTCTCTCCCTCCATCCACTTCCCTCATCCATTCTCCCCCTTCCAACTTCCACTGCGCCACTCTCAAGGTACTCCCATTCTGATCTCAATGTTTATGCAATATCATCATTATTATTATTATTATCTTGCGTGAATCATGTAATATCGTTTACCGTTTAATCCCTTCTTCAATATTCTGCAGCTACATCCGTTGATTATTCAACAATATAGCCGCTGTGTTCGACGTAATGTTGTTTCTACGAGAGCCTTCGACGATGTACATTCTCACTTCTCTTGATAATCAATCAATCATTTTTTTTTTTTTTTTTTTTTTTTTTTTTTTTTTTTTAAAGTTTTACTATGGCTCTAGTCTTACAATTCTCACTGCAGGTGTTTCATGTTCTGATAGTCTCTAATTTTGATTGAGAGCAGAGATTGATTTTGAGATATAACTAATTTCGATTTTAACCGCATATAAAGAAACAATTGTATGATGATCAATGCTGAGATATTATTTTGGTAAACAAGTGCTCTTGATGCTTCTACTGGTGACATTTGGGGAACTGATGTGACAATATATGCATATTTCCACATGCGTGCATTTTCAGGGTTTATATTTGGAATTTAACTTAATGAGTCCCTTAAAGGCTCTAGCAAGTCATGAATTGTGATTTATCTATGCTGACTCTGTCTCGTGACATTTGTTATGTTTTGCAGGATTCATTTGACATGCCACTGCTCGATGACTGGGGTGCTGATGAGAGTTCTCATGCTTATGCGCTCTCGTCCAGTGACGGTGAAGACAGTGATGGTGAAGTCTTTCTTACTCCGGTAAATGATGTTGATTTGCCTTCTGTTTCTTCATCAAATAATGATGCTCTAACAGTGGCTGCTCATCGGCTTGCAATCCTTGGGAGGGGACGCAAGAAACATAGGCAAGTATGTAGAACTTATGCAAATGGTTTTGTTTTTTATACCCTTATCTGTTAATGGGAATATTTCATATATTGAAACTGTTATTTTATAGTATAATATGGTTTCTAGAACTTTGATTTGATCTCACTACACTTATGCATTTAACGGTATTAATAAAATAATAGTAATAATAATAATAATGGGAGCTCTACTGCATGTATTATGCTTTATGACTGAAAATTTACAAAAAAGCACGTTCAAGATTTGAAGATTAATAGACATCAAAGGTGTGGTGATCTAAATGAACATAAGATTTCATTTGTTTTTGTTGGAGCTGGAAATGGAAATGCATTTTAATATAATTGATAACTTTATGCTTGATAGCCTTTTCTGTCAGCTATTACTTAAATCCTTACCAATTTCCCTTCCATTTCTGTGTGATGCTAGGTTAACCCAGTCCGGGTTTTAATGTATTTGCAGGATCAAACTAGGCATTTTCATCACTATGGGGCTTATAATCTTCTTGACACTGCTGCTTTTGTATGTTGATTGGTGTGCATGGAGAATTGTTAGACTACCCTTATCAGCTTTTTACTTGACCCGTCCATTTCTTATATCAGCCATTTTGGTTTCTTTCGCTGGCTATGTTTGTGTCCCAATTTTTCGGCGTTTTAAGATTATCCATGTAATCAAGCAACAAGGGCCCGTTAGACATCGCTTGAAAAAGGGAACACCCACATTGGGTGGTTTGTTTTTTATACCTATTGGTATAACTGTTGCTCATGTCATTGCTGGTTCCTCATCTATAGAAGTGTCTGGGGCAGCCGGTGTAACAGTTGCATTTGCAGCAGTTGGTTTACTTAGTGATATATTAGGCCTCACCAAGAATCATAGGAGAGGTTTGCCTGCATCGGCAGAAGTTCTTTTGGAGGTGACCACTTTTTTATTTTTTAATTAAAAGCATTTTTTGGAGTTTTTAATGTGCTAATTGATTTATTTATTTTTAAAAAAAAATCCAATCTCGGTCCCTCATGAATCAAATTTTGCTATCTAATCCCTCAACACTCCAAATTCACCTCAATTTAGTTCTTCTGCAAGCAAAATCTGCCTCATAGAAACATTAAATTGATATAACTTTTTATGAGACACTAGATTGCAAAATTTGAACTGTGAGGGACTAAATTGAGAATGGATTTCGTGTTGTTTTTTATTTAATTAACAATGGTTCAACTATTTCTTTTAATTAAATCTGCATTTTGATACCACACAGGTAGCTGTTGGAACGTGGTTTTCATTTTGGTTGAGCATCACCAATATATCTTCACCCTATGGCATGTATACCTTCTTGTAACTAATCTGATCAACATATTTCTGATGGTAACTCACATATCTGTTCTCATAAAAAACATTTTACAAGCAGTTGAAAACATGACTTCTTTCCCCTTCTGTGCCCGAGTTAAACCAATAATTAAAAAATTGATATGAAGATTTTCGTTTTGCCTTCAGATAGATACACTCAACAGGTTTAATCTTCCTTGTCTGACAAGTCTTGTAGGATGGATGGCATGAAAGGAGTTTCGCTTTAGTGGTATAAAATTTTGTTTTTGTGCAACCATCATTTATGGTTCTAGCTTGGGAACAAGTTGTCCTCTAAGTTCTTCATACTCTCTTGACTCAAGTTGAGGCTTTATTTCAATATGTAAAGCAAATAATCCATTGGTTGTGCTGAAAATGCTGCTTGACATCTGGGCCAGAACTAGAAAAGTTTGTGAGGGTGCTACGCTTTAAAATTTTAGAAGGGGGCAAATTTAAGTTTTATGAGGATGCATATCCAAGGAACTATGTATACTATGTGTAAGAAATTGTTTTTGACTTCGGCTGCACCCCTAGTCCCCTACCCTTACACATAGGTCCACCTCTGCTTGACATATGACTACTAGAGAATTGTCTTTAAACACTTTTTGGAAAATTAAAAAATTGAAGTCCTATAAGAATATTTTTTATATACTGTCCTGTTAACTGTAAAATATAGATGATGATGCCCGTAAGTGAGACTACTTATTTATTTTCTATGCTAGGATATCTATTTGATTGACCTGGTTACAAATCACTCATGCCTCCTCCTTCTACCCATTTCTTTATTTATATTTTATTTGCAGGAAGATGTTGGTTCCATTACCACTGGGCCTTGTATACTTGGGACGATATTACCAACTCTTGACTTCATTTTGTTTTGTTTCCATGGGACGTGGCGTTAAATTAGCAGATGCACTTGATGGACTAGCTGGAGGTACTGCTGCATTGGCTTTTACTGGAATGTCGATAGCTGTGCTTCCAATATGTTCTGGTTAGTAGCATGTCTTTTAAGTCAGCTATGGACTTCGAAACCAAATATCTCTGTGCCAGATATTCCGTTTTTTATCATTCCAGATCCATTTTCAATCTATAATCAATAAAAGAGATCAATAACGAGTATGTAGAGTGAATAAAATTTTATTGGCTACCATGCTGTTGCCTTGCACTTGAACATGCTGATGCTCTAAGGAAGAATATATGACTTGATAAATAAAGTTGGCCTGCTTGAAAACTTATTTCATTATTTTGTGTGTAAGTTCACCAAGCTTCTTGTTAAGCTTTCTAAAACGACAATAATGACTTTAATGCTCAATTGAAAAAAATCTGTTCCAAAGCACTTTGACCTTTATCTCTCATCACCATCTAGATTTAAATACAGTTTGGTTATTTTTTAACTTTATAGTACTGCAGCCTGTCATCACTAGTCAGGAGGGAAAATCTCAGTTCTCTTTAGGACTGAGCAATTGCCTTGCCTCAGGATACTAAAAAATGGTCATTTTTAGTATTACATAAAGGACAAATCCAGCCACACAGGGCTCCCCAACTTGCGAGGGTAGAGGTGAAAGTAAATCGCATGCAACCTTACCCTTGTATTTCTGTAAAAAGGATATTTCCGAGACTCAAACCCATGACCTTCCAATCACAAGAAGCAATTTGATCGTTGCTCTAAGGCTCCAACCTTCTGGTCATTTTTAGTACTATATACAATTAATTATACCACAGATTTTGTTTGATATATTTGTAAATATGCCAAACCAGATCTTGCTATATTTGGAGCTTCAATGGCTGGATCTTGTGTTGGATTTCTTCTACACAACAGATACAGAGCATCTGTATTTATGGGTAATATGGGATCTTTGGCACTCGGTGGTGCTTTAGCTGCAATGGCTGCATGTACTGGAATGTTCTTCCCGCTATTCATTTCTTCTGGAATTTTCATTGTTGAGTTATCATCGGTTATCATTCAGGTCTGTCCCACGCTTGCAATGCTTCCATACTTTTATTTTCTCTGAATTACTTATTTATTTAATGAGTAAAACATGCTCTCCAGTATCCATCTTAGAAATATGCTCTAACAAGTTAATTTTATGCCCCTCTACATTTCATGTTTATGTGATACTTTCCTGTTTGTGAATGTATCAGAGAACTGGATTATTCATTTTGTATGTTACCATCGTGTTTCTTATCCATTTCTTTTATGCGTCTTGTTGGATTGAAATGACTACTAATCTCTCTCGTTACCTAGTCTTATGTCAAATTGTTTTTCCATTCATTTTTCCCTTTTACTCAATGTGGTTTGCATTTTGCTTCACTAGTTCAATGACATTGAGAAACTTCGAGTGTGTTTTGATTTGATCAAAACCGAAAATGGAGTGAGGATAGAGGGATGCTTGTGCTACCTAGGCATAGCTAGTGGTAAGGGATGGTTGGTGCCGTAGTTTTAGGTAAATCCATTCTATAAACTAAACAAAAAGTTTTACATGTGGACAGGCTTTTTGTATTAATGTCTAGTCTATTTCTCATTTAATTCTGTACATTGACTAATTATTACCTCTTAGCAAATACATACTTAAAATGTACATATTTATGTGTATGCTATTACCGATTAACTGGGTGTACTTTTCTTTTGTGGCTAGATTTAGGATTTGGAAGACGGTATCTGTTATCATTGTCATGAGTAAAAGTCCTAATTTATTCGTTTATTGCTTTCCTTTCTGTTTCTAGGTATTGTACTGGAAGATAACGAAGGGCTTGCGGGGAGCAGGGTGGCGCTTTTTGAGAATGCCACCCTTCCATTATCACCTCCAGTTACGAGGGTTCAGAGAACCAAATATTGTATTAGGTGCATATCTTATATCATCTGTATTGGCTTTGCTTGGCGGCTATGTGGGTCTTGTTTCAGCGTAACATCTTGTGTCACGTGTAAAACTTCTCATTCTAATCTGATACTAGCATATCTCATTTCCTTCTTCATCCATGTTGTGCACCATTAGAAGTGTCTCTTTTTCGTGCCAAGCCAGCTTCTATTTCCGCCTTAATTGTTCAACCATTGAACATCAAATTCATGCTCAGATAAACGATTGATGATGTTGATGAAAAAGTCATAACCCTAATTTTAATTGCAAATAAATATATTCACTACAACAAATTTCTATTAACTACATAATTGGTACAATTCAATACAATAAATATATATTAATCTAACAAACAATATATACTATAACTAACACTCAAATAAAAATTTAATTATTAAATTATATTTTACTATGTAATTAACATTATTCTCCTTATAAAAATAATTGTCATCCTACCTACACATATTTATCACAATGTCATTTTATAAAATTATCAGTAACCTACCTATAAATAATTATCATTCTAATAAACTAACCATACCCAAAGTCACTATCATATCCTTTGTCACACTAATCATGTCCTAGGTCACTAACTATGTCCTAAGTCATTATCATGTCCTGAGTCACTAAAAACTTATTACTGTAATTTAAAAACTTAAAAAGAGAGTTAGAAAGCTTGAGTGAGAAAGCTCCAAAAGGGAAAAGCTAGTGAGAGATTTTAGAGAAGAATGGTAAGGAGGAATCAGAGAATTTTTGAAAGTGTTGGGTATATATAGGCCATGACTAGTTGACACAGACATTGTCCGCAACACACGTGGCACTGCCATGTGGCTGATGTGCATAATGTCTGTGCACAATTAGTTGTGCCCAATTTTTTTAGCAACTAGTTGCATTACATTACATCCATGTAATTTTAAAAATGACATTAATGTCATATTTTTTTGAAAATTTTTTGCAATTTTTCCCATATTTCTATACCCAAAAAGAGATAGAGCATATTTTATTGACAAATCAATTCATTCTCTAGAACTCAATAATAAATTGATCCAACCAAACGCTATTTTTAATTATTTATGTCTATACTAAAAATAAAGAAGAAAACATCTAAACGTTGTCATACACCCCTAAGAAAACAGCCTTATCTGATTCAAGGGAAGCAACACCAATACACCATGTAGCATATCCATAAAAAAGAAGAAGTAATTATTATAATTACATAAGGACTCCGTAAAGGTTGTTAGAAATATAATACATATGGATAAATGGGCAAAACATATTAATCAAAGGATTATATATTATGATACTTAAAATGATAATACTACTACTAATAATAAATGAGCAATAATATAAAAATTTGAATGAGTATTATATATTCGGATAATTGAACGCCATTATAGGTGCATTTAATATACATTTCTCTATTCCAATCTCGATGCAATGATTTTTCAATCTTTTATACGGGATAATCTAGTATCCTTATGCATGAAGATAATTAATTCGGTCGTTGTGGTCGGATTCTATTATGGACTTCTGACCACATTCTCAAATTAAATATAAAATAGATAAACTTTAGGAATAATAATAATAATTAAAGTTGCATGAGTTCATACATTTTTAAAAGTTGATAATGAACGTAACTTTTGATGAAACGTATAATAATATAAATTTGGAAGTTTCAGTTATACAAATAAATATTTAACAAAAATAATAATAAAAACAAGGAAAAAGTTCAAATACCCCATTTTAATTTGTCTTTTAATCACTTATTTCCTTATGTTTTTTGTTTTTTTATCATTTACTCGACTGTATTTATTTCCATCCAAGTCTTTTTTAAAGGTGTTAAGAGTTTCTAATTAATATTCATAATATTCATACTTTATCCTTTTTACAAAAATACACTTCGGCTTGTGTCATCTTCCTAAGCTTTGACTGTACTAATTTTCTCTTTTACTCAATTTGCTAGGGCACTTGATATTTGAATTTACTCAATTTAGCATTTATATGTTTGCTAATGTAATGTTTTACGCTTGATCCCGGAGGAGCAGATATTTCATTAAGAGTGAAATGCTTATGACTCGAGGATGTCTGCAGTGTAACGGATATCTAGGGGTGTAAATGAGCTGGGCTTCGGTCTTCCTGTTACAAGCTTACGTGATATTAAAAGCTTTATTTGTAGGCCAAGTCGGCCTATTTTAAAAAATAAGAAAGCCCGACATGGCCTACAGGCCTTGTAGGCCTACCACTGTAGATACTGAGAAAAAAAATAATTGTATAGAGTAAAGAAAGTTTCATTCATGCATGCACTAGTACTTCTCATAAGAAAAAATAACAAACAAGAAAGAGTCAACATAATAACTCAGCTCTAGAATGTATATCATAGAGGAATAGAGTCAAAGAAATAGGGAAAATAAGAAAAATACAATTATTGGGTGCTGAAATAAAGTCTACAAGAGAATGTCATTCATTTAAAAATTAGGGTTGGTATTGGTACTTTGCTATGTCACATAAAATAAATATCATTTTATTATTTTATTTTTAATAAATTAAATAGGTCAGCCTACAAGGCTTTGGGTCAGACTTGGCAAAATTGGCCTACGGCCTATTTGTTAAAAAGGTTTTCTTAAAAGCCTAAACCTATTTACTTTTTCTGAAAGACCGGGCCAAGCCAGACTTAATGTAGGCCGGGCCAGCCTGACTCATTTACACCCCTACGGATATGTATGAATTGTGCATTGGTTATGGTGATATGCTTATTTTGATTTGGTGTTCCAAGTGATTTATGAATTCAATCTTCGTATAGTTGATAAATATTCTGATGTTGATGCATCTCTTGTTGAGAAAAAAAAAAAGGCAGCCAATTGGTACACATTCTTTGGAAACATTAAAGGCTAAATATATATTTTACAAGGAACTGGCAACCCAGACATTATAATTCAAGCATTGGACCGAGGTGGAGTTATTTCAACTGTTATATGGCATTGGGGACAAGGTGAATCTTTTAGAGGGGCACAATTGTTAGGACTCATATGGCTACTAAGATATCTAAGGCAGAAATTATTAATGTAAATTTCAACCATGCATTAAGTATTTATTTATTAAATATAAATTTCACCCGTCATAAACATTTATAATGGCAGTGATTACAAGAGTTCACACTTTCGTGAAACTAATTATTCAATTGGAAGGAAATGTTCTCAAAATTCTTCAGTTAAGGAATAAAAATAGGTCCCCACTGAATATGATAATACTTATGTGGATAATATTTATTTCGAGCTGAAGAGTAGAGGTATGGATGGTTTTTTCGGATTTTCCAGTAGCAGTTTTTGTCTTTGGTGCAAGAAAAGCTATTGTGATATGAAGTGAAATCATGGGTCCAATTAGTGTGAGTCAACCTTACATTGCATTCATATTTTCGGGCAACATTAAACCATCCTGTTCCACTGCATACCTTGTATTCTGCCTTTGGATTCAGTTTAAACTCATACATTTTACTGCGTTGCATGTAGCACACCAATGTCATTTCATCATTTTTCATATCATATCCTGGATTATCAATGGCCATTCGATTTTCAAAATGAAGAGTAACCGGTTTGTATCCACCAAAACAAAGTAACCACTCCAAACTCCATGCATGTGATGTTCCACAAAACAATATCAATGTTAAAACAATTTGCACTATAATTTTTGTGGAAGTGTTACTCATACCTTTTCCCATTGATCTTTCTTTCATTGGTATCACGATTAAGCTAGAGTTCTCGATCGGTTTACCTGTGCTTAATTGTTCAGACCTTTAAATAGCAAAAAGTAGAAGTCAACCGCTGAAAAAAACTCCTGAACTGAAATAGATTTTAACTTGTTTCACGTTAAACAAACCCCATTAATTATTTAATATAAATGATCTTTAAGAGCGTGTAAGTTTAAAAACTCAAAACTGATCGAACATGTGATTTTTGTTTTAAATTTTTTCAAAGAAAATAAACCTTCAACCGAAAAAGTATTAAATAAAAAACTTAAAGGTGATATAACTTAAACTAAGATAAGTTACTCTGTATTTATGGTGTTAATTACGGTTAGTTTAACAGTTAGAAAAATATTATGCTGATATAATTATAGGTTAATCAATTTGTTCAAATAAGATGGATGTAGACCTTAGGCGCAAAATACCTAAACATGATAACTCAGTTGGTGCAATGAAATCTAGTTCTGTCATGGCTTCCTTTCACTACTCAAATTTTCCTTCCTCATCCCACTTGAAACCAGATAGCAAGATCCGATTTTTTTTCTTTGAATTAAATAAACCCAGAAACAAAAAAGAAACATAAATAACAAAAACTCTCTGTTTACTCAAAAAAACAAAGAAAAAAGTGTTTGTTTCTCAGGAAAATTACCCAAAAAAGAAAATCATGCAAATTTTTTTAACAAAAGCAGATAATATGAAATTAAAGTGAAAAAAAGAAGCTTACGATGTTGTGGTCAGCAGTGGGGTACGAATGGGTGGTGAAGACGAAATAGAAAGTCAAGAAAATGCAGAGAACAATGGAAATGGTAAAATCTCTTGAGAGCTCAAGAAGATGATTTGATCTGATAAGAGTTGGGTGGAAATATGCAAAAGGAGAAAATTAATCGATTAAAAAAGTTTTGTAATCGATTATAATTTTTTTTTGGACAGTTAATCGATTAAGTGTCTTCGTAATCGATTAAATAGAGACAGATTAAACAAGAGCATATTGAATTATTGATGTATAGTTTTGACGGCAAAATAGTTATTTTTAATTAATAAAGGACAAAAGGATAAAAAATCTAAAAAATAAAATTATCCGAGGTTTATTCTTATTATCTATTTATATATTTGTATACAATGTAAAAGTAGTTCTTCAAATCCATATCATTATTAGTATTTCTTAAACATGAATTGCCATATCATAAACTTATAAATACAAATTAAACAGTTTTTATTTTTTATTTACATTTTTTGAAATTTTATTCTTAATCTTTTTATCTTCCTAAACTTTCTTTATTCTCCCTTCTTATTTTTTTCATTTTTATACAAATTTTCAAAATAAAAACTCAAATGAAGAATAAAATGTTTTTTATGAATTAATTTGTAACATCCCGAACGTTGATGAGGGCGGGGAGTGATCGCTGATGCAAAGAGGAACGGACAAGGAGCGGCTCCTGACAGGCTTCCAGCGGGGGGTTACATGCATGAATGAATCGAATCGACACCCGAAAGAGAGGGATTTCAAAGACTGTGCAGGTATGAGACTGCACAGTTTGGGATAGCTTATAAGAATTAATTGGTACTACCTATGCTAACAAGATGCATTTACTTTTCAGTAGCCTGGATCGGAAGAACTCCACAGTTAAGCGTGCTTGACTTAGAGCAATTCTGGGATGGGTGACCTCCTAGGAAGTTTCCCCAGGAAGTGTGTGAGTGAGGAAAAAGCACACTGAAAAGTCTCGTGTTAGTGTGTGGGGATATTCATTGATTCTTGACTCGGCCAGGCGTTACACAATTGTAAAATAAAAATATATTATGTTATTTAGATTATAGCCTTTGGACTAGTATAAAAATAACAAAATAATTACTACATATAATTCAATATATATTTTAATTATTTTTTATATAAGCAATTAAAAAATTTAATTTGTAAAAATTTGGAGAAACACATTTTTTGTTACATGAACAAGTTATAAATCTTGCTCATTTTATAATCCGACCACTATTTATTTTTTTATTTTTTAAAACATAAATAATGATATCAGTAACACATAATTTTACTATACAAGTTATAAAATTAAATTAATCAATATTAAATATTTTATTAGAAACAATAACAAATTATTTTATTTTTCAGATTAGCTTATTATTTGTTATTACTTATTTCTTATTTATTTTTCCAAAAAAAAATAATAGTGGCAGTTTGAAACCAATGCAATACTTTATTCAATTTTATTTGTATTTGATAACAAAAATTTTAGGCGGTTAAAATTGTCGCTATTATTTTTAAGAAATTTATCTATTCAACGATTTAAAAATTTAGCTCTTTTATAATTTTGACTTCTAAAAAAATAGCAAAGATTTCAAACCAATGCGATAATTCTAATTATTTTTTAAAATATTTTAATAAAAATCACGGAACAGTGACCATTGTGCCACTGTTCCAAGTCTTTTTTACCAAAATGCCTCGCTCACGCACTTTTTTCCCAAACTGCCACGCAGGTAAGTTTGCTGGGAGTAGTAGCGAACTAGGTAAGGTGATGTGTCAGCAGCCTGATTAATCCCAAGTTCGCTGCTGTCAGAGGCGAAATTGAGTGCAATTAATGCCTCACCTGCCAGGCCACGTGGCTTGCACACATGCGAGGGTCGCTGGCCACATCAGCGAACTCTGCGTAACGGCTAGCTTGCCACGTGGCTGACATGCACCAAGTTCGCTGGGGAAAGTGAACTTGGAGTAACGGCTAATTTTCTCAGCCTTATATAAACCCCCCTCCTTCCCCCCTCTCTCTCTCTCACACATTTTTCTTCTCCCACTCTCTTTCTTTGTTAATTTTCTTTCTCTCTCATTTGCATTCTTTGTCTTCACTTGAGGTTAGGCATTTATGATTTCATTAATTTTTTTATACAGTTTTTGATTGTTATTTAATTGTTGTTACTTGTATTATATATAGGATGAAACATTAGGTTAGATGATGTTTTGCTTTATTATTTTAATTATGATTGAAATTGGTTTAGTAATTGCATGTTAATGTTAGTAGTTAAATATTTTATAGTTTAATTAATATATTTAATAACTTTTTTTATATGCATTATTTATTTAAAGGATTTAGGTTAGATAATTTTTATATTAACGTTGTTATATTTTGTATTTCATAATTTTTTAATTATGCAATAAATAATAATATTGACTTAAAAAAAATTATTTAGTTCTAGGATTGAAAAATAGGTTAGAAAATTTTGACATTGGCTTATAATATGTATGATAATCGTATTAGCTGTAGTAATTTATATTAATGTATTATTTAATAATAGCTTTTTGTTTGATATTATTGATAGGGTTGAATTGTAGGTTAAAAAATATATATTCTAATGGTCTTAGTTTTTGTATTTAATAAATTCTTGATCATGCAATAATTAATATATTTGAATTAATTAACATTATTTAGTTATAGGATTGAAAAATAGGTCAGAAACATTTTGACAATAATGTATGTATTTATTTATTAGTAATTAGTATTTATTTTTAGATATTATATAATTTTTGTATAATATAATATATATCTTTGTATGCAAGTATTTATTTTGTAAATATAATGTAATTTAAATATAATATTTTATATTAAATAACAATATTGATTTATTTATTTCTTAGTAATTTGTATTTAATTTTTATATATTATTTAATTTTTGTATAACATCATATATTATTGTATTACACAATTAATCTTGTTAAATTATTGTATTTTATAATTTTTATTATGCAATTGTTGTTACTAATAATCAAATAATATTATTTTGTTATAGGTTTGAACAAACCATTGTAGAATTTTCTTTGTGTTATATTATTTATTGATTAGGCATTATTATCCAAATTTTAGTATGTCATTACTAGTGTTATTAATTGTTGTAAGTATATTAATGTGGTTATAATTTATTATTTAGTATGTAATATTCAATTATATATGAATTATAGAATAATTAAATAATGTTGAATATTTATTAATTTCTTATTTATTTTTTGTAAATAGATCCATGGAGCAGCAGGACCCGCACGAGACTTTCATTGACCCTGGTCCATCCTCGCGTTCTCTCCTGACGTTGCAGGACAAACACATCTCCACGCATGTGTGGAACACATCAAAGGAAGCAAATGCACGTGATTGTGTCCTCGATGTCAGACACGCTGCGTCACACGATCATTTGGATATACCCAAGAATATCCACCCTTACCTTAGGCAGGCAGGGTTTTATCATGTTGCGCGTCTGCGCAACCATGAGGTTAGTGATACGTTGACTTTATAATAGGTGAAATTACATTTTTTATGTTTAATAAATTGTGAAAAAATGTAATTTTAATTTTTTTGTCAGATTGATCACTCACTCATCTCGGCCCTTGTTGAGAGATGGCGGCCTGAGATGCGCACATTCCATATGGCGATGGGTGAGGAGCTGTGTGCCAATTGTCTAAATAATTTACGCATCACTCACTCACCCCTTCCAAATATCTATATTTTCTAAATAATATATATATATATATATATATATATATATATGAATGTGTTAATATTAGAATTTTAAGTTCTTATAAAAAGTTTGTTGAATACATTCTTTAAATCATTAAATATATTTAACAAGTTTACGACATGCCTTTATTTCCCTTTTATAACATTTTTTTGCTCATCGAGCAAGTTTGCACAGGTGCCAAAAGTGAACAACAGTCATAATTTGCAGCAAAATAGGTAAATGTTTTCTTTTTATTAAATTCACCTTATATTGTAGTATTTATGAATAGTATGATTTTCCACTTGAAACACAATTCACAAATCATAACACCAGGCATAACATGATAGTGTCAAAAAGAACCATTGGTGAGTATATTGTTAAGCAAGTTAATACTTTTTTCATTGTATTAAGCTAAATTATATTTGAGCATGTACTGTATTTAGATGTTTTGTGCTACAACTTTTTTCCATTATCCTTCTCTTAATATAGGAGGCTTCTCTTGAGGCACTAAAGAAAGAGCTTTAGGCAAAGCCACTGGAAAAACGGTTGATGATTTGCATAAGAAGGTGAATATTTAGCAAAAGATTTTATTATTCTTTTCTAATGGCCTTTTATGTAACCTCTCACTTTGAGTAATAGTAGTCGTGAATGAACAGAAGACACCACAAAAGGTGCAATTGTTTTTGGTACCAATGAGGTTGACGATTTGATCCATAGTCCAACCGTAAGTAAGTCCTTATAAGAGACGACTTTGAGAGGAAAACCATACTGAATTTGGTTTCTATGAACAGTTTGAAGGGAATCGTCACAGTAGCCGGTGATGCCCTGATCAATGGATAAGAGGAATAGATGGAGATCGTAATTATGGATGCGGTTTAGTTTGGCTTCACTCATTTTATTCTCTTTCATTTTCATAGTTCAAGTTGCCATGTACAAGAGGCTTCTAAGGTTATAAGCTTCTCAAAGCCATCAATTATACTTTAAGTGGTATATAGTTTTGATATTTTGCCTCAGCTCTCACCTAATGTAACTAATGACTTGAAATTACTGATTTTTATTTTTTAAGTTGGAGTTTGTGTTTTCCATTTCATTGACAATTTCTCAATTAGGAAATGTGCATTTTGGACCTATTAAAAACCTTTCTTCTCTTGGTAATCAACTAGAGTGCTTGGTGGAGTTTAGATTTAACATACACTGTTGCAAATAAAATTGTTATCAACTATAAAATTTTGCTTTACCTCTCATGCTAATTGGTAGATGACTATTTTGAGGCTTTAGTAAAGGTCAATTATTCAATATATATGTATTAATGATATTCTGGATGAGTTGACATCTTTTTGATAAATCTTTAATTAATATTTTGATTTGCTCATCCTAATGTTTATGGATACACTATAGCAAAAATGAAACAACTGAAATGTGACCATTAGAAGAAAATTGCATGATCCAGATTCAATGTTCTGATTCAGTTTTCTATTCAAGGTTATATTGTGTGTGTTGCAGTCAAGCTAAATTTAAATTCGATGAATAAGTTGTTGCACAATATATACCATACTGATTTCAGCTTTCTAGGTGTGTCTAATTAGTTCAGCTTTCTTTGTGATTCTTTTGCATTAATGAGGAGTAAAATCTGATTTCTGCAGGAATATATTGGTAATGTTCCTTGCATAGTTTTTTAACATATTCTATGTGGTGATTCCAAAGCGTGTACAAAATTCCATCAGACCAGGACTTAAGTGAGAGTCTGAGCTCATTGAATTTTAAAACTAAAGTGAGGGGCATTGAAGTAGGCACTATTAAGATATTGATATTTTAAAATTATTCCTTCTCACATATTCTATCTCTCTCTCTTACATATTTCTTTTTAGTTTCTACTCAAGAACTTTAGCACATGTATGGAATAGAATGTGGATTATGCACCAGGGATAGATATTGATATCAAACAAAAGGTAATGAATGATCTCTCTATAACACCTCTCTATATCCGTTCTTTTTAAGGTGTTGAATATTAATTGACTTGTCCAAATTTCTTTTAGATCCATATATATATATATATATATATATATATATATATATATATATATATATATATTATGATTTTCCCATATGAAAAAGAAAATATGTATCAGCCAGTTCAATTTTTTTTTTTTTTGATAACATCAGCCAGTTCAATTTTCCCAACGAGGTACAAGTACAAGTTTGAGGATAAATGACAATGATAACATTGTACCACTTCAACATCATAATATCAACACTTTTTTGTTTGACTACTTCAATTGGCACGCGAATAATATGATCTAAACTTATCTATTAACCATTTATAATAGGGACGAAATTTCTGGTTCTATTAGTTCTTACCTTGGCATTATAATAAGGTCAAAATTCCTGGTTCTATTAACCATTAAAAAGAAGGGTAATAGAACTATCATGTAATATGATAGTTGTTGCATCATGTCACAGACACAATATTTGTGGGGTCTACTAATATTTTTTTTTTTTTGAAAAAAACAATTTAATAAAAAAATGTGCATGTGTGTGCAGGAATGAGAATAGGATTCCTGTAACAGAACAATAGCAAAACCCTAAAAAGAATGGGCACAAAGCTTGTCTTAAATGTTCCTTTTCTTATCGTGTAGACTATTAGTGCTAGAGATGCTTTGGCAATGTCCA
The DNA here is from genome assembly GCF_033153095.1 of Gastrolobium bilobum. Classification (NCBI taxonomy): domain Eukaryota; kingdom Viridiplantae; phylum Streptophyta; class Magnoliopsida; order Fabales; family Fabaceae; genus Gastrolobium; species Gastrolobium bilobum. Next base: position 175,788 of record NW_026898476.1, read on the forward strand.
TATATGTGTATGCTTGATTGGTTGGTTGAAGAAATAAACAAATCACTTGTTGGCATAAAATGCACTGATGTCTATGACTTTGAGTCATTCAACGAATGTTTATATTAAACATTACTTCCCTTTATCAAGAAAGCTGTAACAATATGTAATCAAGCCTTTATTAGGAGATTCTGATCATCTGTAATCAAGCCTTTATTTAAGGCACCTTTATTAGGAGATTCTGTTTTAATATGTTAGGATTATTAGGAGATTCTGATCAGTTTGTAATTGCTCTTTATTAGGAGATTCTGATCATCTGTAATCAAGCCTTTTATTTAAGGCTCCTTTATTAGGAGATTCTGATTTTTGTAATCAAGCCTTTATTTAAGGCTGCAATCTGTAAATGAAAAGTGGGCACTTCAATTCAAACAGTTTTTGTTATGGTATCATGAGCCTATCGATCTAGCTTCCTTATTTTTCCTTCTTTCTTCAATTTTTTTCAGCCAAGAACCATGGCTGATAGAACATTCAAAATAACTGACCATCGGTCTCCTTTCTATACTCATTCATCTGATAGCCCTGGTATTCTCCTTACCACTGTCTTGCTCTGTGGTCAATCAAACTACGACAATTGGGCTAAATTGCTCAAAACTGCCCTCAAAGCCAAAAATAAGCTTGGTTTCATAACCGGAGATATCATCGCCCCAAAGGATGACAAATCCGACGAGTTTTTTGCCTGGACTCTATGCAATTCTATGCTGAATAGCTGGATCCACAATACCATTGATCCTCAATTACAACCATTTATTAAATGTTTTGATACTGCCAAAGAATTATGGGATGACTTGAAGGAACGTTTCTCCATCTCCAATGGTCCTCGTATTTTCCAACTAAAAAGCACCATGTCCTCCATGAATACCAACCCAAAAAGCACTGGATCCACAACATGCTTTAATCATGTGCACACCCAAATTCTGAATACCAACCTACTTCCTACCATGAACCGGGTTTTTGCAATGCTCTCACAAGAAGAAACTCATCATTCTATAGTCTCTTCCACTACAGAACCTGCTGAGGCCTTAGGCTGCAACGTCAACACTCCTTTATGGATGTCGCTAAATCTTCCAAGCCCAAAGTCGTTTGCACTCATTGTGGCAAACCATACCATGATGTCACTCAATGTTACCAACTTCATGGCTATCCCCCTCGCGATGGCTCTTCCTCTCGCCCTCACAGTCGTGGTAGAGGACGTGGCAGGCACAATGGTGGTCTTTCTGGTGGTCGTTTTTCTTCTCATTCTGCTCCGTTGCACATGCTTTAACCATTCCGGCTGATGGAGACACCAAAGGTATTGCGTCTCTGGCTGACCTTACTCCAGATGTGGTTCAACGACTGCTGACCATAGTTGATTCTTCCAAACCACCTTCTGAAAAGCTATCTGGTAATGCTTCTACACCTTCTTCTTGGCTTATTGACATTGGTGCTTCTCAACACATGACTGGTAACCTTGCCTATATGACCGATATTCATCCTATACCTCCTTGTCCTATTGGTCTTCCAAACAGCATGTGTACATATGCTGTTAAAAGTGGAAATATTCTTTTAACACCTTCGTTGGTTTTAACCAATGTGCTTTATGTTCCATCTCTTATATGCAATCTTATTTCAGTCTCCCAATTAAAAAAAATCAAATACTTGCTATGTCCTTTTCGCTAATAGCCATTGTATCCTACAGGACCGTCACTTGAGGACGACGATTGGGAAGGGTGATGAACACGAAGGGGTGTATGTGCTGAGATCTTCTACTGTTTCTCAAACATCAACACATGCGGTGCAAACTACAAATTCTTCTCAGTTGTGGCATCGAAGACTTGGCCATCCCTCTAGACACTATTTATCGTTGCTTCCGTTTATTTCAAATTTCAATAATACTGGCCATTGTGATGTCTGTTCTAGGGCCAAACAATCTCGCAGTGTTTTTCCAATTAATAAAAAACGTTGTTTGAATGCATTTGATTTAATCCATTGTGATCTTTGGGGGCCATACCGTACTATTTCTTCTAGTGGTGCCCGATATTTTTTAACTCTGTTGGATGATTATAGCCGTAATGTCTGGATATTTCTCATGCATGATAAAGGAGAAACGTACTTCCACATTCGCAATTTTTTTAACATGGTCTCTACTCAGTACAAATCATCGGTGAAATGTCTTCAAATCGACAATGGCTCAGAATTCTTATCTTCTCAAATGCAAACTTTGTTGAATGATCGAGGAATATTCCATAAACAATCAACAGAATGCTTGTGTTGAGAGGAAACATTGTCATATTCTTAATGTTGCTCGTGCAATACGATTTGATGGCCATTTACCTATTGACTATTGGAGTGATTGTATCTTGAATGCTGCTCATCTCATTAATAGAACCCCAATTAAGCTTCTTGGTGGTCTCAGCCCATTCGAAGTTCTGCATGGAACCGCTCCAACATATGATCATTTACGTGTTATTGGGTGTTTGTAATACTCTACAACTGTGCCACAACCTACAGACAAGTTTGCTTCGCGTTCTCGCCATTGTGTACTCCTTGGATATCCAGTTCACAAGAAAGGATGGAAGCTGTTGGATTTAGAAACCAATGTCACCTTTGTTTCTCGTGATGTTATTTTCTATGAGAACATGTTTCCCTTTGCATTGCAATCCTCTACTTCACCACCTGTACTACAACGGACACTACCCTCTTCTATTGAGAACCATGATGATGCACCACTTGTGCTCCCCACAGCCGAATCTTCCACGCCGGTTCCATACAACACTCCTCCACCAGTGTCTGCAGATATATCACAAGGTACTCAACCTTCTATTGGTGTCTCTCCGTCCATCGAAGCAACGGCTCCCTCGGCTCCTGCATCTCTAATCACTCAACGAGCAACAAGACAACGTCAACCTCCTATTTACCTCAAAGATTATCATTGCAAGTCTACTACTAGACACCCTTCGCATATCACCTCTCCTTCAGTCGCCTCAGGTAAGCCTTACAATATTGCCGATTTTGTTTCTAACCATAAGTTTTCTCCCAAGCACCAAATCTTTCTTGCAGCGGCCACTAATGCTCAAGAACCTTCCACATTTAAAGAAGCTATGAACAATCCAAAATGGCAACAAGCAATGAGACTTGAAATACAGACTTTGGAATCCAACAAGACATGGAAAATCACAAAAATTCCATATGGAAAAAAGGTTATTCCTTGCAAATGGGTATTTAAAATTAAATACAAATCTGACGGCACTATTGAGCGCTACAAAGCTCGTTTGGCTATAGCTGGAAACAATCAAATTGCCGGTGATGACTATACGGAAACATTTGCACCAGTTGCCAAGATGGTTAGCGTGCGCACTTTCCTATCTGTCGCTGTTGCAAAGGGCTAGGAACTTCACCAACTCGATGTTCAAAATGCATTCCTTAATGGCGATTTAGATGAAGAGGTATATATGCGTTTTCGTCCTGGATTCTCTAATGGATCACCTGGCTATGCTTGCAAGCTCCAAAGTCTTTATATGGCCTAAAACAATCACCCAAAAACTGGTTTGCTAAATTACGTCTCTCTCCTTTCCTTTGGTTTCCAAAAATCCAAAGCTGACTATACATTGTTCACATACTCTCCTGCTGATCATTTTGTTGCGGTTCTCATATATGTGGACGACATCATATTAGCTGGCAATAGTTCTTCTCTATGTACTAAGGTCAAGAATCATCTTCACACATGGTTCAAGATCAAGGACCTTGGTAAACTCAAATACTTCCTCGACATTGAACTGGCTCGCAGCTCCTCTGGTCTATTTCTTTGCCAACGCAAATTTGCACTCGACATTCTCAAAGAGTGCGGTCTACTCGACTGTAAGCCTGTGGAATTCCCAATGGAGCCAAATGTCCAATTAGCAAAAGCAGATGGACCTGAATATTCTGATCCTACACGCTATAGAAGATTAGTAGGACGACTTATATATCTTACTATAACGCGGCCGTAGCTCAGCTACGTTGTTCACTGTCTGTCTCAATTCATGCAACATCCAAAACAGATCCATTATGATGCTGTTATCCGCTTCCTTCGCTATATCAAAGGTAACCCTGGTCAAGGCATTCTCCTTCACAGCAATTGTGATCTTCAGCTTCGTACATATTGAGACTCAGATTGGGCAAGTTGTCCAATTACTAGACGATCTGTTACTGGTTACTTTGTCACTCTAGGTTCCTCTCCTATCTCTTGGAAGACAAAGAAACAATATACTGTGTCTCGCTCTTCTGCTGAAGCAGAATATAGATCAATGGCAAGTGCTACAGCAGAACTTTTATGGCTCAAATCATTTTTGCAATCTCTTGGCCTTCATCATCAACGTCTCATGCAATTGTTCTGTGATAGTCAATCTGCCCTTCACATTGCTTCGAATCCCATTTTTCATGAACGAACAAAACACATCGAATTAGATTGTCACTTTATTAGAGAGCATATTTTGTTCAAAAACATACGTACTGCTCATATTCGAACTGATGTCCAGCCAGCGGATATCCTCACTAAGGCACTTGGGCGAAAACAATTCCAATTTTTACTGTCCAAGTTGGGCATTTCATACCTCCATGCTCCAACTTGAGGGGGCGTATCAAGAAAGCTGTAACAATATGTAATCAAGCCTTTATTAGGAGATTCTGATCATCTGTAATCAAGCCTTTATTTAAGGCACCTTTATTAGGAGATTCTGTTAATATGTTAAGATTATTAGGAGATTCTGATCAGTTTGTAATTGTTCTTTATTAGGAGATTCTGATCATCTGTAATCAAGTCTTTTTATTTAATTCTGATCATATGTAATCAAGCCTTTTATTTAAGGCGCCTTTATTAGGAGATTCTGATTTTTGTAATCAAGCCTTTATTTAAGGCTGCAATCTGTAAATGAAAAGTGAGCACTTCAATTCAAACAATTTTTGTTACCCTTTTCTTTATATCTATAATATCATTCTTTCCCCATTTAAATTTTAAAATATTTGCTCTCGATTGATGTTGTTCATTTCATATATGGAAAGGAATAGTTTTGAGCAATTCTGTATAAAACTATGCAAATGATTATAGCAGCACTTCAATATCATTTATTCAAGTCAAAACAGGAGATAATTTATTCAATTATCTTGTCAAACTAGGCAATAATGTTTAATTTTTTTTTTATATTTAATATCCTATCATTTGTTCAAGTTTGGGCTATTATGTATTTTGGTGGTTATCGCAAGAATATCCCCTAGAATTGTGGTTATATTGAAATTACAAGCATACCTATTAGAGCTATAGGGAATGATGTGCACTTTTTTTTTGGCATACTGTATTGAACTCATGATTAATGTTATTCATCTCTCCTTACTAATAAAAATTTAGTATATCGAAATTGAACATCTTTTATAAGATTTACTATTTAACACTTTTGGTACGTTGTTTTACCATCTTGACTTCTTCAAGATTTAGATGTGTAGAAGTAGTAGTCGTGATAAAAAAAAAAAAAAAAATGCACCAAAATTACGAGTATATGCTAAAAGAAATGGCAACATGATATTTTTTTATCCCTGATATAATTAGCCACGATCACTAGCATGGCTAACTATAAAAAAAATTCGTTGCTAAAGAAATGTTACCACGCTCATTGATAGCTGTAGCGAGGTGGAAAGAAAATTGTGGATAAATTAATGCAACGCCAGAATTGGCCACAGTTTTTAAAAATGTGGTATATTCATTTTGTCATGCTTTTTATTAACTTTAGCCATGATTTCTACCGTGGCTAAATGGAGTTTTTTTTGTAGTGATAATTCTCACTAGTAAAGTTTGGTATGTCGATTCAATACTAGATAAAGCTATATACTTTCTAATATTAACCTCGATCTGGTTATGCCTTTGTTATCCCTTGCGTTTCTACACTATGTTTAGGCTAATTTCTTTGTTATATTTTGATTTAACATGGTATTTTGGTACTCTTTCATTTTATTGATAAAAAATCCATGTTTAAGCCTAAAAAAAAAAAAAACTGGAAGTTTTCGGTGAAAAATAACAGAGAGAAAAAAATTACATACTTGCTTATGAGGATTTCTTTAATCATATTTTTCTCTAACTTTATCTTACATCCTCACAACCTATGATGCACGGACACTGTCACGGGACACACCGACATGTTAATTTTAAAAAATAGTATATTTTGACACGTTGGGACACGTTTTGATATTAAATAATATTTTTAATATATATAATTTAATTTATATTTAATAAATATAATAGTCCATAATAAGTCATATAACCAATCAAATATTCAAATTTCATAACATAAATATAAACAAAAATAATTTTTCGTACCTTGTTAATTTTTCATGTCAAATTTCGTAACAAAAAAAATTGATTTATAAATTATATTTTTTAATTTTAGTTAATAAAATAAAATTAAGACTAAAAAAAAAACATGCTCGAGCGTGTCCGAGCGTTGATCACGTGTTCGAAAAAATTGACTGTGTGTCAGAAAAACGTGTCCGAGAGTTGACCATGTGTCCCAAAATATTGACTGTGTGTCAGAGTGTGTCCGTGTCGGACACGCCCAATTCAAAAAAAATTGCGAGTCCGTGTTTCGTTGCTCACAACCACAAGGTTTCAACTCTATCATTTTTTTTAATTTTTTTTTAATTTTTTTTGAAGAATCAACTCTATCATCTTTATAAATTAGTTTCGTGCCATTTTATATCCATTTTTTTTCCTTCTTTAAATTTGCATGATTCCAAACATTCGCTCTAATCTACTTAACGGGTATCATTACTTTCCTTTTCTGTTTTGGGTAATCTTAAAATACAAGTATCATCTTGAAAACTTAAGACAAAAGTCAAAAAATAAAAAATAAAAAAATAAACTTCAGTTTATAATCTTCAACTATCTTTCCGCAATAATTTTGACATTCTAAATTATTAAAGGATTTTATACTTCTCGTGTGATATAACATGAGAAATTTTCTTACATATTTTTTAATTTTCGTATTGATATGAGTCTCACATATAACTTTTTCTAATATATAGGTCCCGCATAATTTTTGTTTCTATGACATAAGAAGACTCATATCATATAACACGAAAAGTATAAAACCCATTATTAAATATATTAAAGTAAGATGTGTTGTACTTGTATGTATTTTATAACAATATTACAGTGTCCTTCAGATTTGTAAAAAGGTCAAATGAAACGAATGCTTTATTTGAAAAAAACAAAGAAGATATTGTTGGGTTTTGCTCTTTCACTAAAGCTCAATAGGGTCTAGAGTGTAAGAAGAGTCCAAGAAACTTAAAGCTCATTTTGCTTAGGGTTAGGATTTTTTGGAACCAATATATATTCTATGCTTATAGTCATCAGCCTCTCTGGTCTTTACTTGATGGTTGCAGAGGTTGAGGTAAGGTCATCTCCCTGAAAGTGAGAGAGTGCCCACACACTTTCCGTTTCCCCTTGAGACATAGTCTGAGAGATCTGCCACAATCTAGCTACAAGGAGGTTGTTCGTGCTATGGCGCTGAGGTGAGCTGCTCGTGAAGATGAATCATACAAGGAAAGATTCTACACGAGACCTGCGCACCAAGAGGTAATTGTGAAACGAGGATTATTCGATAAGCATACCATGTACTAGGTCCTTGATCGCTTTCGCATAAATCCAATAGTTCCTACAGATATAGCTAACTAAATTTTTTCTAAAAATGCAAGTTCTTTTGTTGTCCGATTATGTTACAAATGAACAACATCATTTTATGTATAAAAAAAATCATTTTATCATAAAATAACTGTTCGAAAAATTCAAGTAAAAAAAATAGAAGCATCGAATAATTAATTATTGAGAAATCATTCTAATCACAATAATGATTGAAAAAATAATAGCACAATAATGTGTGGGAATATTTTTCTAATCATGACTCATGAGACAACTCTAACCACCTCTGGTCATGTGTTGTATATCTAGTGCCTTGTTTGAGCATGTCTGTTGATTTGTTTTTGTTCCTTTTGTATTCCATTGTTGGGTACGGGATCCAGTTTCACATCAAATAAAAAAAGAGTTCTATACATTAATCCAAAGTTCAATTCCGAATAATGAAAGCATAAAACAAGTCTTAATTATCATACTAGGAAGAACAGGTACTCACTAATGTGGGACATTAAACAAAGTATCGGAGTTTATTCATTAAATAAAATATCCAAAGTTCAATTAGTCGCTTTTTCCCCCTCCTCATGAGGACCATTATTGACCACTTTTAAGGCCGACTATGGTTGTAGCCTTGTAGGTTCTCCATTAAATTCAGGACGACCCACTACCCAAAAATAAAAATAAAAATTTACCAATCGGTCAGTGTTTGTGACTTTCTGTGTCTTATTATCATTGAAAAGTATTATATCAATATTTCGCACGTCATATTATACTTAAGAAATATTAAAATTTTATACATTATATTCACGATTAAAAATGTAAGAGTTGAAATGTGAATTTAAATTGAAAATTATCAATTTAGATGGTTATAAGAAAACATTTTAAGACTATCACATTAAAAAGTTAGGCCCCATCTCATAACCTGGCTTCAACTTCCAAGAGTTTCAACACGTGAGCTGCTCGTATATATGTGTATTGTTAGTTTTTTTTTTTTTTTTTTATGAACTGGAGATATCTCTATTCGACTTTTTCCCGTCACCTTGTTCTTGGAACACAGCCTCAAAGACTAATTCCACATTAATTTTTCATTGAAATAGAAGGTGCAAAGATGAAGCTAATCCCCCATCAAAGAGAGAGGCAATTTCTGGCCCCAAAGTTTTTTCTAAGAATTTGTTTGAGTCTTTGAATCCCCGACTCGACTCAAGCAAATCCTTTGATTGCCACCTGAGTTGCTCTTGAGTTTATATGTATTGGTAGTTGCTCCTACACATTCTATTTAATTATTCATTCACCCAAGAGTAAAAGTAGAATTTATAATAAAAATAATAATGTAACCGATTTCATTCATGACAATCATACCCAGTAAATTAAATTTGCCTTTTGCAAAAGAAAAGGACATTCTAGATCGCTACAGAAGATACAAAGAGACAGCAGCATCCCACAATTTAAAAGGGGCCATCTCAATGAATTTAGTGTGTTCTATATATCGTTTTATTTGATTGCCAATAAGCACCCAATCATCCACCATCCAATGCCCTCTTACATTCACATACACAAACTTTTACAAGAATGGGGACATTTTAAAACCAACAAATCAAAAAAATAAAAACCCAATCACAAGTCAACACAACTTTTGGTGACGGCTAAAAAATAAAAAAACACAAGAATCAAATTTCATTTTAAAAAAAAAAGGTGTGGCCTGCATCAAATTACCAAACCCAGGACCAAGGGCACTGCTGTCACTTGACGAGCTCCTCCACAGTAGGGAAGGAAGGATACCGTGTGCACCGCTTAGAGAGAAAAACCGTGCAATCATCTTTGGGGCAAATCGTAGGCACATAAGTGATTTCATCACAGCCGTCCGTTCGGTCCCTCTTGAAATCAATCAATGTGGCGAACATCGCAATGAACAGAACAAGGTGATTCAAAGCGTACCTCTGGCCCACACATTGGTGGGGCCCAGCCCCGAAAGACAGAAAGTTTCTTTTAAATATTTGATCCTCTTGCCTCTCCTCCAAGAACCGGCCAGGATCGAACCGGTCCGGTTCGTTGAACCCCTGAAACGACGACTCGAACACCGACGGGAACACGATTGCTCCCTTCGGAATCGTGTACGACTCCGTCAGCGGGAACCTCTCCGCAGCGATGTGCGGCACCAGGGTCGCCGGCGGCCGATACCTCAGTACCTCACGCGCCACCGCCTGCGTGTACCTCATCTCCCTTAGCTGCTCCGTGGTTATCAGCGCATCCGACTCCGGCGACCATATTCCGGCGACCTCCTCCCTCACCCTGGCCAGCACCTCCGGATGCTCATCCAGCAGCGCCACCGCCCACAGCAGCGACGACGTGGACGCATCCTGAGCCGCAAAGAGGAAGTCAAAGAGGTAACCACCGATCTCGGCGTCGCTGGAGTACGGCGGCGCTGGCTTTCCGGCGAGCTTCGTCTCCTCGATCTCCCTGAGCGTGTCCTGCATCCAATAATCGATTAGGCACGAAGGCTCTTCCCCCTTCTCCATCCTCGCCTTGCTCATCTCCGCGCAGGTGGCTAGGGTTGCGGCGAGGCGGTCGACGGCGAGCCTGGCGTTTCGGAAGGCGGTGCCGGGGAAGTCAATGGGGAGCTTCATGAGTCCAACGTTGAAGAGGAAGTAATCTCGCTCGAACCGCTCTCGGGCTTTTGGGCCAAGGTATGGGCCCACGAAGACGGTCTGGGAGGTCTCGAGGTTCATGTCGCGGGCCGGGACCCGGAGTGGGATTGGATGGTGGGCCTTATCAACCCATGACTTAAGGTGATTGAGGATAATAATCTGCTGCAGCGAGGTGTAGGTGGAGAGGGCCTTGGGGGTGAAGTTGGGTGCGATCCGACGGCGGAGATTCTTGTGATCTTGACCCATCATATAGATGAGATTGTGGTCGCCGAAGAGCTTCTTGCCAAAGGGGTGGCCCACGAGGTGGAAGGCATCGGGCCTGACATTGGAGAAGACCTTGTGGGAGAGTTCGGTGTCTCTGATGAAGACGATGAAGTTGCCGATGATGTAGTTAGCGGATAACCCAAGGTTGGTGGACTTTGCCAGTGAGGATTGAAGGTCCCAGAACTTTGTTGGGTTTCGCACCAATGGGATTGCGTTGCCTATGAAGGGTAGCACCAAGGATGGGCCTGGAATGAAACGCTTCTTGGAGAGGTATGAGATCTGTTCTAGTAGTATGAGGAAGAGGATGAAGCATATGAGATATGGGGTTAGCTGGGTGATGGAGAAAGAGGTTGTTGATGTGAGAGTTGTCATATTCATATCCTCTGTTTTTTTGTGTTGTTTTTGCAATGCAGAGGGAGGATTTATCTTGATAGAAGCAGAGGAAGGGGGAATGTTTTTTTGGGAATAAAATAGGTGGGAAAAGGAAAACTTAATGAGGGGTGTGGTCAAAAATGGTGGTGAGTGTTCAAGATTTCAAGTCAAATTTGAGTTTTCAGAGGTAAAATAAAGGGGGTAGGTGTCGTCCTGAATGAAAGAGTAGGAGTGTGTTGGTGGAGATAGAGTAGCAGAATTGGTTCTCATATCAAGGTATAGTAACTGGTAAGTGGGAGATACAAGAAAAAAAAAAAGAGAGAGAAGAGAGCACGGCGAGGATTGGGGGGAAGGAGAGGTGGTGGTGGTGGTGGGTCTGTGGTGGGGTTGATATCCAGCTAGGTAACGGCAGGGCATGACGTGGGATACATCGTCTAGGACAAGAGTAAAAAAACATTGGGATATGTTTTTCTCCATGAGTTAAATTATCTCATGCAACACACGAATAAATGCAACACACAAATAAAGTGAGAGTAAGACTTATTTTTTTCTTTCTTTTTTTTAGTGAGTCTCATTCATCTTTCTCTGTGTTATATGAAATAATTTATCTCATATATAACACGAGAAAAACATTTTCCAAAAACATTTTACCTTTTTCATTTCAAATTACTTTCTTTCTGCCTTGTTGTCTGACTTCTATTATATAAATAAAATATAAATTATTTTAAAAAAATAAAATAAAATATAAATATACCCGATGATTGGTCTTTTCCTTTGTATCCTATTCTAGAAGTCTAGAAACCTCTTCTATTGCTGTTTTTGTGTTTTTTTTTTTCCTCGTGCTTCGGTTGGGTTTTGTCTGTATCTCGTTGGGGTCTTCTGTTCTTTGAATGTCACCTATTAAAAATTCCCATTATTCGAATAAGCTACACATCTTTAATATAATTCTTTCTTAATATTTATCACACAAAAAAAATCACCAATAATGTTTTATTACGGCTAGTCATTAGCTGTAACAAAATGGTGCAATTTACCTTAATCGCGTCTGATTATATAGTATTTTCTTTTTATAGTTTTGGATTAAATTTACATTTAATATTCAGTCATATATTTTCTTCCTTTCGTTGTGCCCGTAGAATAGATCTCTTGGGCTCCACCACTAAGTTATCTAAATGGATAATAACAAATCAATTTGTGCATTTCAAGCGCTACCACGTTATGACATGAGCCGTAGCTATTTTTTTATCTAGAATAGGAAAAACTACAAGGTATATTATTATTGACAGTGACGTTTTGCTTAAATTTTATTAAATAATATTTTTAATTAAATTTGATTACTTGTATAATTATACAGTTTATATTTTATAATATTATTGGATTAAGTGTAATGCTCTTATAACAAATAAAACTCTTATAATACAGGGAAAAAATTACAAATAACGTGACCAAAAAATTTCAAATATCTTTACAGTGAAATTTTAAAAAATTATTTTTTTTAAAGTTAAAATCGCCGTATCTTTAATTTTTTGTTTTTATTTTATGCTACCAAGTTAATGTTGGAATTCTTAAAGAATTCACATATTATGAATAAAAAGTTGAGTGAAAAGTCATGCTTATTCATCCGTAAAAAGTTATGTCTGTTCGACAGTGAAAAGACATGTCTCTTCACACCCAATTTCTTATTCATAACATTTGAATTTTATAAAAATCTCAACAATCTCCCACATAAATAAGAAGTTCACTCATCATGATTAAATGGTCTCGATTGTTGAACTTCTTATTCATGTGTGTGGGGAGATTCTTATAGAATTCGAATCTTATGAATAAGAAGTTGGAGTGAAGAGATGTGTCTTTTAATTATTTTACGTATATGACTTCCCATGGATGAATAAACATGATTTTTCACTGCCGAACAACCATGACTCTTCACTGACAATAAGCACTACTCATCACGACCAATCATGGTTTATAAATAAAGAAGGGAATCAGAATAAAGTATGACTTTTCTGATTTCTCTCCCATATTGAAACTCTATAAAAAAATAAATGTTTTGTTATCTTTTGCATTCATTTTGTGCGATTGATTAATGTTTGTTGTGTCCGCTGATATTGTTTATTCCGATAATGTTACCGTCGAAACAAAGGTAACATGTCCTATCATGAGAGGTATTTGTCCGCGAACCTTAGGTATCGTTAAGGTGGCAAAATTGCCTTAAGGACATAGTATTAAATACTAGGTTCGGGTTTAATTTTTTGCAATTTTTTGTGTTTTCTCTTATACCACCATCACTAACAATATAGATTTTTACACTACTATCATTAACAATCTTAAGGTAATTTTGCCCTCTTTAAGATGCTCAATATTCGTGAACAATTATCTCCAAAGATAGAACGAATTACTCTATTCTCGTGGCGGCACTTCGACATAGAATAACCTCATCAAACTCAACATATGCTTGACCAATCACACTAGAATAATGAAATGCAAAATGCAAAGAAAAACTCTAAAATTTTGATTTTTTATTTATTTATAAAAAATATAAGGTCACAATTAAAAGGACATATCCGTTCATCGATGAAATAACATATCTTTTCAAATCAAACTTTTTATTCCTAAAAATAATTAATTTAAAAATTAACTCCAATAGTTACGACTACAAAGAGCATATGGTATAAAAAATTTCTATCATTGATTGAGTTTGCATCTTTGCGATTTTTTCTTCTTCTTCCAAATTGGGCGGTAGTTCTTCCCTTGAACAACGGTGTTAGCATTCTTCAAGAAGTTTGAGTGCAACTCTTCCTTCTGAAATTCCCAATTCTATCATATTATATTTTTTCAAAGGAATGAATATATTAATTCAATTGCTTGGGTCACGTCAATATGAAATTTCCAATGTTTCAAACTTGATAAGATCTGAAATTCCCAATCGTGTACGACCGGTCTTCTTTCTAGAACACCATCTTTCCATTCCTTTGTGGGTTCTATTCTTTCGGCAAGTGATCTTCAAAGCTCAAAGGTTCCTTCCACATAGACACCATAATCAACCGCCGTTATTATTAAAGCAAGTATTATTTATCGTATTAGAGAAAAAAATATATAAATTAAGAAAAAAATATTTATTTTTTAAAATAATATAAATTATTAATGAATTTTTATTTAACAGTTTAAGCTTTTAAGTTAAATTAATTTTTTTACACGTGACTGTTGATGATATGATCATGATGTTCTTCTAAATAGGACGATTATAATATGACTATATGAGTATTCCTCTTAGAGATAGAGACAAGTAATAGTTGACCACGAACCTCATTATCAGAAAAAATGGGATCCACCAAAACCGATAAATTATCTGTGGGCATAAGAGAAACAGAATCATAACCAATTTTTTTTTTTTTAATCAATTGAGCCAACTCATATTTAAAACTAATCATTTTGTTTTATAACGTGTAATAGATTGATCAAGGAAAAAGTGGATGAATTTCACCTATTACCATGGTTTGGTTAGTCAGTGAGCCATTTAATTACTTATAGTGACACATGCAATTATAATACAGGGATAGTTGAGCAAAAGGGATAGTTGTTCGGTGTTATTTTTATTTTATTTTTAATTTATCTGATACCATCAAAAACAAAAAGAATCCAACAACGACAAGATGCACTCTTCTTCGACTAGCTATAGGATCCAACTATAGGCTAATTAAATATGGAAGAGGGATATATGCTATGACATGATTTCATGGTGAACACCTATGAGATACCTACATTTCAAATTAAAAATTCTAGGTCACTGATTCACAATTTAAAATGAATTATTTACACTTTACAGTTAATTTGTTACTATAATTATTTTACAATCTCACCTAAACTGAAAGGGACAGTAAAACAAAATTATTGATTTTTCATTAAAAAAAAAAAGATTATAGGCTCTAAAATTATCACGTGACGAATGACTTTTAAGTTATTCAAAATGACAAATTTTAAATCTCATTCAAAAGAACGAAAATTTCATTTATACTTCGATCGTTTGATGGAAGTTTTCCCTTTAAATACAGGCAGCTAATTAGAGGACTCTATTCTCCTACCCCAAATTTAGGTCATTAACGTCGTATTACTAAAAGTAAAACTCAAGTTTGGGGTAGAAACAGATTCCCATAAACTCAACTCTCATGGTCACAGCAGGCCCAAACATATGCATTAAAAATCCAATATGCCTTATTATAAAAGGATTAGTGTTTTTAATAACGTAGGAGATAATTTTATTTTCTATATATGTATAAAAATATGTGGGGTTCATAATTTTTTTTTCTTTCTCTTCTCTTCACATGACCTCACATGGGCTCCATATGATTTTATATGTGTGTATGATATAATTTTATTTCTTATAACATAAAAAATGTTAATTATTATTATAAATAAATAAAAAATGAAATGCCCGCGTATCATGAATAAATTAACAAAGAACAAAGCTACTTCAAGAAAAAATAGCAAATCAACGCAAGCGAGGGGCTGCTAGGCATTTTATTTTATTTTCCTTAATTGACACGCAACAAACATCTATTTGCCAATAATACACATAAAAATATTCATTATGAATGGTGATCAGAACTTCGTATTTTAAAGTTCAGAGAATAAAAAAATGGAATGGACTATAAAAAATCAAATAAATTGTGATAGTACGTACTGTCTTACACTTGAAAAATATAGATGAAACTTCTAAATAGATAAATCACAATTTGGAATTAAAAAAGAAATTCAAATTTTCTAAAACGGTTATTTTATCTATACGGGCTCTTTGACCCATAGGGTTTATTTTGAGATTTTAATATACCAATTTAGTATTTGATTTTAGTTATTTATTAATTGGGGTTGTTTAGTGACGTGATGGGGACCCAGCGTCACTGAGTGCCGCACCCCCGCGTCACTAACACATTTTTTTTTCAATTGAGTGACGCCCCTCTCTCCAGAGGCACTCATAGGATTGTGCCAAGTGGCACAATCTCGTTAGCCCGTTACGGTAAAACTTCGGAAGACCATAACTTTTGATTAAGTATCTAAATTAGATGATTTTTTTATTTCACATAACTTTTCGAGGTCTATGCAATGACACCTCATTTAACATATTTTATCTTTAATTAACATAGTTCAAATTTGCAATAATAATTTGAACTATATTTGTGAGAGATAAAATATGTCAAATGAGGTGTCATTGCGTAGATCTCGAAAAGTTAAGTGAAATCAAAAAAAAAATCATCTGATTTAGATGCCCGAGTCAAAAATTATGATCTTCCGAAATTTTACGATAACGAGACTAACAAGATTGTGTCACTTGGCACAATCCTATGAGTACTCCAGGGAAGGGACGTCACTCAATTGAAAAAAAAAAAAAAAGAATGTTTAAGTGACGCGGGAGAGGGTCACGACAGACGCGAGCTACTGGGTTCCCTCGCGTCACTCAACGACCTCCATTAATAAATATTGTAAATCAAATACCAAATTAAAGAATTAAAGGGTAAAAAACCTCAAATAGGTCAAAGAGTCCAAGTTTACTTGCTTGTGTTCAACAAGTCACTACCATTTATCATTAACATAATCCGTTAATATTGCTTAAGCAAGATGACATAACATTGCCAGAACCATGATTAGTGATAAACATGTGAATGATGTGATAGTGCTCTATTCCACAATATTGATGAAGCTTAAGAAACGTGCACTCTTTCAAGAACCAAGATCAAGCCATATTTAATTTATTTAATTTGGATAAATAATGTGATACGTTAAAGGGATAAAATATTGTAACAATCAATTAGTGTCACTATTAGTGTCTGTTTGGATCTTCTCTTTTTTAAGTTAGAAGCTGCTTATAAACATAAGCTAGGCCAAACAGGTTTTGGAAAAAGCTCTTATAGTGAAAAGCTCTTTTTTTTATAATGAAGAAAAAAGTTGAAAATTAAAAGTTCCTAGGAGGAGCTTTTTTAGTGCATGTTTGGATCCTTTTTATTTTAAGTTAGAAGCTACTTATAAGCATAAGTTAAGCCAAACAGGTTTTGGAAAAAGTTCTTATAATGAAAAGTTCTTTTTTTTATAATGAAGATAAAAACTGAAAACTAAAAGCTCATAGGAGGAGTTTTTTTTAAGCTTTTATCTGTTTTTCTTGAATTGTGTGCTTTTTTTTAATGAAGAGTTATAAAGATATAGAGAGAAATAATTTTCTTGAAATATGTATTTTTAAGCTAAATTTTTTATGCAATTACCAAACAGCTTTTAGCTTCTTTCTTTAAGCTCTTTTTTTGTCTGCTTTTCTTGAATTGTGTTATCTCTTTTTTTAAAATGAAGAGTTATAAAGATAGAGAGAGATAATTTTCTTGAAATATGTGCTTTTAAATATCTTTTAAGCTAAAAATTTTATGTGATTACCAAACAACTTTTAACTTTTTTTAAGCTCTTTTTTTTTGCTTTAGCTTAAAAAAGAGAGCATCCAAACAGGATCTTAATATTACTATCAATCAATTTCATCGTTAGATCGATTATGTTGATCCAACAGTTATATTTATTTCCATCTTTGTATGGTTATGATTCTCCATATTTAATGTGAAAGCATTTAATATGGAAAATCATAATCATACAAAGGTGGAAATAAATATAAAGTATTAAATATGGAAAATCATAACCATATAAAGATGGAAATAAATATAATCGTTGGATCAACATAATCGATCTAACAATAAAAATTATTGGTAATAACACTAAATTGATTGTTACAATATCTTTCCCCTGAGTTAAATACTCCAATTTGTTATTCATTTTTTTATTTGACTTTTTCATTATTAAAGAAAAAAAAAGGGAAAAATTCGAAAACTCTCATGTGATTTTATTTTGAATCACTTATTTTCCTTTTTTTTATCATTTATCTTTATGGGTTTTTATTATCCGAATCCATTCTTAATACTATCAGAAACTTGATAAATATGTCTATTTTTCCCTCAATACAAAAAAAAAAACCTTCAACTATTTTGTATATCATCTTGTTCCTTTAAGCTTGGTAAGAGTTTCTGTTTGCTAAACAAAGCAACAAAATTTCTCTATTGTTTCACAAAAATTTTGTAAAGTGCCTGCAATAAGATAAGGAATTTTCTTTTTTATATCCTCTATGCTGAAATTTACTTTTTAGAATCAATAAATAGAGAAAACAATTTCACCTAACTCTGCATAGACAAATTCATTTGGTATAGGATTTGTTTGAAACTTTCAAAGTTACCATCAAAAAATGTTTATCACTCTTACAATCAATTTAATTACCGTTGATTTTTATCAATTTAATGATTATAATTTATTAAAAATTAATAATATTTATTTTGTCATGCGTATTAATTAAATATTAATTTTCAATAAACTATAACCTTTAGATTGACGAAAATTAACGATGATTAAATTAGTTGTAAGAGTGATAAACTTTTTTATAGTAAGTATATACTGCCCTATGCTTTATTACTGTAAATTGTAGTTTCTTTTTGATAAATAGTCTTTCAGCAATTAGAGGAGGGATATTCTTACTATCAAAATTTTCTACTACCAACTCACTACATATCTAATCACCATTGGATCAACATTTTTTCATTTTTCAAATTTTTTTTTAGCATTCTCTCTCTTTAATTCAATGGTGATTAAATAGATAATAAGTTAGTAGTGAAAAATTTTGGTAGTAAAAATATCCTCCCCTCCAGCAACTATGGGTAACTTTTTTAGCTGAGTAAAAAACAAGGATGATGAGGTTTAGTCGTTTATATTTCTCTTCCTTTTGGTTCGATACCTCTTTATCACAGCAGTTTGATTTCTAATGATAAAGTCAGATTCTCCTATGTAAAGTTATCATCATTCATACTTTTCATTGCGCGTCTATATTTTTTTCTTTCTTGTAAAACACAGACTGATTTTGACATATTTTTTTTGGTAAAATGATTTTGACTAATTTAATGTAAATTTAGGATCAATTTATCCTAGTAGTGAGTATTTTGTTCCCGGTTGAAATTTGTTGTGAGAAGTAGTATTATGACATGTCTCTTTATCTCATTTTGCTTATACTTTTTTTGATAAATAAGCTACTTTTTTGCAATAATTTGATGAAATTTGTAGAAATTTCCATGCATATTATCTTCATGTTCATTATCTTTGATACAACTTTCAAGTCTCTGATCTGAAACGACAAGTTGAAATGGAACGACGAACTCATTAGGTTGGATTGCATCATATTATAGTATCTTTTTGTTAGCTATGATATTTCTATGGTGATAATTAATTTTGTGTGTTTAGAAGCTTTTTGAACCAATATATTCTTTTTGATTTTGACATTTGATTTATTTATTTTTCTATTCATTTTTTTTACTTTTAATATTTTTTGTCAGGACTATAAGTTTTGATATATTTGATCTTTTTCTTCTTCTATCTTTTTTCTACTTAGTCTATTTTCTTCTTCTAATAAAGGTAAAAATAGACCAATTCATCAAGTTTCTAATGATGTTAAGAATGAACTTGAATGAAAAATAATATAAAATAAATAACAAAAAAAGCATCAGAGTATAAGTAACTCAAAGGAAAACTTTGGGAAGTTGTATGAAAAAGTTTTGAATCTCTAAAATATATAGTCCTTAAATCGATTTCAAAATTTATGCGTATTAGAAAACATCTTTAGAACGAATCTCCATTTCAACAATTTTCTCCAAAGAATTAATTTCTCCCTTAACAACTGAGAAAATGGTATAGAAAAAAAAAAATGGCAATCCACTTAAAATACTAAATGTGTATTTAAGGTCATTTATGAAAAATAATAATACAAAATTAAAACTAACAATAAATTCTTCCTACGAGAAATAAAATAAAATAAAACAGTTAAAGCTTTTTAAGTCTTCATGTTCAGTAATTTTGTATATATACTTGTTTAAAAATAAAAAATTATAAAACATAATATTTAACATATTAAAAACCGTTTTTATTTTTATTTTTTTGACTTTTAAAGAGTGCTTTAAAAACTTTTATTAGTTATCTGATAAGGAAGTGACAAGTTATGTCGATCGAGTTTATCGGAAAAAATTTCAGTGCATGGGATGTATCCAAGTGAATACATTCTTTTTCCAAAAGTGGAAAATAAAATTCCATTTAAACCCTCACTTTTATTTTTATTTACATCTAAATTCTAGTTTTTTTTTCTCTGTTTGAACCGCTGTATGATCCAGGGATAGCACCAAAGTTTCGCTCGAGTTTACCAACATGACACTCTAATCTCTATCTTGAAACAAACATAAACCAGACAAAAAAAGCTTTAATGTTTTTATAATAAATATAGATAATGATAAATACTATTATAACTCTGAAATAAATTATAAAAAATACTATTATAACTCTGAAATAAATTATAATTAAAAAAATATCATGATTTTTACCCAAAATGACGTTTTAAACTCAACGTAGATAACTTAACTATATTGATCGCAAAAAAAACGAACCCAAAATTTATATATATATATATATATAAATATATATATTTATATATATATATATATATATATATATAAGAAAAAGTTATATTTACAAATTTTTTATTTACAAACTACACTATATCTGACGATAATATACTCTTAATAGAGTATTACCCGTCAGCTATGAAGCACCGACACTTCAAAAATTCTGACGTGTCGTGTCCGACACTCTCCGACACTCCCCGACACTCCAACACGGGTTATAGAAATTCAAAAGGTTACGTTACGTTGAGTTTTTAGTTTCAACTATTAGATTCGTTGGATTATGATTACCATTTTATTGAGTTTAATATAAATATTTTGGATATCTTATGCTTCTTTACAAAATTTATAAATATTATAAGTTTAGATTCATTTTTTTGTTAAATTATTAAATATTAAATATAATATATACTACATAAATTAAAAATATTATTTAATATCAAAATATATCCTAACGTGTCGAAATCTAACATTTTTTAGAATTAACGTGTCGGAGTGTCGTGTCGTATCGTGTCACGTGTCCAGTGTCAGTATCGGTGCTACATAGCCCGTCAGACAATATAATTTATAACTTTTTTAAAAAAAAAATTGTAAATATAACCCTACTCATATCTATATAGCCATGCAAAAGAAGATGGGTTTGGGCTTATTTTTCACAAATATTAAGAGGAAGATGCAGTTTATTTTTGAAATATATCCAATTGACTATTAATAATTTTGTTTTCAAATTAATTAATATTTTCACCAATATGAATATATAGTACATGCAACATAATTATATTTACATTCATATTTCTCATCCAACCGCTTATATGATCATCTTTATAATCATCTTTATTATCACTGGATCAAAATCAAATTAATAATTACAAAATCAAATCCAGTGAGGACCATTAATTTTATTTTGATCCAACAATAACAAAAATAACTATAAATAAATGAAAGGAAAGAGAGAGTAATATAACCTCCCTTCAATTTTTGTTATTGTTGGATCAATAAAAAGAATCAACAAAAAAAGAAGAATAATGTCGAAAAGAACATGCAAAACTTTCATTAGTCTATTTAAGAATAATGTCGAAATGAACTCAAGTAAGAATTCTTTGTCTATAACTCAAGAAATACAATAGAAGTTTAGATATTGAAATCCAACTCAGCTAAATTAAAAAAAAAAAGCCACAGTTCTGTTTAGCATGGAAAGTAAAAGATAGCAACTCCAGCCATATGCCATAACAATTTAAAGTCTTCTACCCCTTCTACCACTTTTTCTACGAGTGCTATCCGAAGGAATGGGAGTGACATCCTCTGAAAAATCAAGACGCATGCATCAATTGATAATAAATGCCATACAATTTTAAATCAATTAGAAAACAAATCTGAGTAATACAATGAATACAGAAACAAAATGAAACATCGCATCACAGAACACAAGGGAATTACTGCTTTATACCAATTAGCTATACAAAAAATATATAAATAACAAAAAATAAAAAATAAGACAATAATGAGACATTTGTGTAAGGCAAATCAAGTTCTTTAAGGTTTTGTTGTTAAAAAGGAAAATACCTATACGGCCAATTTTCATTCCTGAACGAGCAAGGGCACGAAGAGCAGACTGAGCACCAGGACCGGGTGTTTTCGTCTTGTTTCCACCAGTGGCACGGAGCTTGATATGAAGAGCAGTTATGCCAAGCTCCTGCTCGTAAAATAATTTGAATCAGAACACAAATTTCAACATCTTCACAAAAAAATAATAACATCCTACTTAATACAATGACTTCACGGGCCATTACCAGTACAAAATCATTCAAACATCTCACTAGAAGAAATCATCAATGATAATGGCTATAAAAGCCCGAAGATCAAGTTGGAATTCTATCAAATTCATAAAGAAGAAAGCAGCATGCCGGTCATGAAAGTTAACAAGGTTAATAGAAATCTTATGACCTTGCATCTGGCAGCAACATCCTGTGCAGCAAGCATAGCAGCATATGGAGATGACTCATCTCTGTCAGCTTTAACCTTCATTCCCCCTGAAGTTAGGAAGCAAAGACATAAGAATACATCAGCAGTTGTCCTATTTCCAATGATTCACCCAAAATCTTACGATAGCTAAGAATGTTTGGGTCGTGATATAGAAATGGGCACCAAGTAAAACTTTGCCAGTTGAGAAACTCAAAGATTAAGATACTGTAAATAAAATTTCATAGAGAAGGGCAAAATTTCTTATAAAAAGGGCAGGCCAAAATCACTAAGCACAACAATTGTGGGATATGGGGATGCCTCAGCTCAAACATAAAGATCTCACACAAAGGAAATAAATTGTTATGAAGAATGAAATCCACTGAAATTGAATTAGGGCAATTCCAATATCAATATTATAAAAACATGTGAAAATTAACTAAAAACAGGAAAAATGATAGCAACTAAATAATAACTAATATTTCTATATTTTTCACTTTAATAATGTGCAATAATTTAATAGTTCCTGTGATGTGAAGAGAAACACTCATACCAGTGATGCGGACAAGGGTTTCTCTCCCAGACAAATCAGTGACATGCTGCAATCACAAAAATCATCCAATTACAACCAGCCTTCAGAAAATGAAAATCCAAATGAAGAAATGAAAAAAAAAAAAAAACTGCATATACTAACAATGAAGGTGTCATTAAACGATGCAAAGATGCGAGCTACGCCAAAGACATGTTCACCATCTCTAACAGCTGGACCCAAAGTAACGGTTTCCTCCTTTGGTTCCCTAACCTTTCTCCTCGACTACAGTGAGAGAAAAAAATCCTATTAGAATTGAATCCATCTTGCATTCCCAAACACATAAACCAATCCTATAAAAAACCCAACATTCAAAATAGAAAATTTACGGCTCCACAGAAAACGGACAAGTCTATGGGTTTATGATCTACATACCATGGTTGCAAACTTGCAATGTAACGAAGTGTTTCGGATATTTGGATGAAGCTTTGGCTTTTAAGGTTGCTCCTGCAAAATCACCCTTCGCAAAGTGAAAAAATGGAGGCAGCGTTTGCTTCGTTTTTATACGATAGCGAGATTAGGGTTTTGCAAATGTGAAGAATCAGGATTTGCAAGATTAAACCCCTCAACCTTTCTTATTTACGGAATTGGAATTCTTCAATTAAAGTAGAGTTTTGGGCCTGGGCTCTTTGAGGCCTCTATTCAGCCCTTTTATTTAATTAATACGCAGTTGCTTTGGGCCAAAAAGAAACGAATCGGGTCCAAGGTTAAATTCGAGAAAGCCTTGCCAGCGAAGCAAACAATTGCAAAGCATTGCGAAAACTCAGCAACATAATTTATGACTATACGAGAATAATAATGATAACGATAACGATCATAACAAAACATGATTTCCAATGTTTCTTCTTCGATGAACGATGAGGGGAAGAACAGAGGAATAGCCACCGATAACCCTTACTATGGCACCTTTCAAGGCGTCGCCAATTACTATCCTACGGCGGCCCCACCAGCTCCCTACGGTGGCCCTCATGCTTATTACCAAGGACAAGGATACGTCGCCGTTCCAGGTACAAGCATAGATTTTTATTGGATACATAATTAACCCACGTGATTTTTCTTAGAGGACAGACAAGAACAAATGTTTAATTTTGTCTCCTTTGTAATGTATTCACAATGTTTTTGATGTTGTGCAAGTTTATGCCGTTGCTGAAGGAAGGCCCCTAAGAGAACACCGTCTTCCTTGCTGTGGACTTGGTCTGGGTTGGCTATTGTAAGTTCAGTTTTTCATTTTGTTCAAGTTTATATAACAAATGCTGACTTAAATGTAATTGGCTTCAAAATTTTATTATTTAAATTTAGTTATTAATTTCTGTCATTTAGGGGGCCTTACTTGTTTCATAGTTCTAAATGCTTGCAATTAAATAAGCTTAACATCATGTCTTGCAATTTCTTTTAAAATTCTGGATGAAAGGATGAGCTGTTAATTAAACACCACATTTCCCCTCATAATTGTGGAGATTGCGCAGCCATGGTACCATCTGAAAGCATTGTGTTGCTTATTCTGAACTTTGTATTCTTCTGCTGCCTATCGTTGTCAGTCCCTTGCTTTTTTTGAAAATGGGCTTTCCAATGTGCAATGGAATTGGAAAGCCCATTTTCATTGAAGCATCTTTTTTATTATTTTTTTGATTCTTTTTTGCACGCTTCGAGAAGGCAACTTACCTCTGGCATTGCATCTCCGTTTTGCACCAGATTATCTTCTTGTTCATCTTCTTCCTTTGAAAAAAAAAATTGGTCTGTGGCTGAATGGACCTTCATCCTGTACTCATGATGAATGTTGGACAAAAGAAAGCTAGGTGCTACATTTATACATGGCAACAAAGAAAGCAAGTGTAATGAATCATTTGATAGCAGAATATATACCAAAATCAAATTGAAGTGCTAAAGTTAAGCAGCTATGCTATCATCATGCGATGTTTTTATATCAATCAAATAACAGAGAGAATTTTTTTAGCTATAGATAACACAAAAATTATAAGAGAATGGATTAAAATTGGATGTCAATGAGTGTGAAGTTCAACAGCCACCTGTCCTGGTCTTTATGACTAGGGTGTGATAATGATGGTGGTGGTTGGATCCTTTGATAAACCGCCTATACCCATATCCATTTAAGTGCTTGCAGTTCCAATTCTCTAAAAGTTGTATATATGTTCTATGATGATATTAATCTAATTTTTATTGCAAGGTTTATAATTGGCTTCTTTCTTGGTGGCGTTCCCTGGTACATCGGAACATTCTTTCTATTATGCGTACGAATGGATTATCGTGAAAAGCCTGGATTAATTGCATGTACAGTTGCTGTAAGTTTTTAACGCAAATTATTTCATTTTCACTTGTTTCAGGTTGTCTTTAATGCATTAATGGTTGCAAGTCATTTAGTGCAATAGTTGGTAGGCGGCTAAAAAGACTTTGGAAGATATTTGTGGTTGTTGCACTTTTAATCTCTTAGATATGCATCATATTCATATGTATTTTTCCCTTTTTTTTCATGATAATACTAAGCAGTATAAGATGATTTGCTGCCAAAAGTCCATTTGCTTATCTGCTCTATTTCATGCAGAAATTGCAGCTTCCTTAAAGCCAGTCCTCTAAATGGAAAGTGATGTTTAAAAGCTAGTTTTGTTTCCCAGTTAATAACCAGGATCTAGAATTGACTTCAGTGACATATTTATGCTTAGTTGTCCTTTATAATTAATCTTGACAGGTGGATGTGTGAGTCTTTCAATCAGGTCAAGTTCGTTTAGAGTGTGTTGGTACCTGATTCTGATACTTGGATAATTGCAAAGAAATAACAAGAAGAAGATGAATAACAACTTTTATTATAATCAGGCTGAGGCATACACCATCGTGTCAACCCTCAGATTCATGACAGCAAATTAACAATGCAGTAAAGATTAAGGCCACTTCCTAACAATGGACTGGCCGATTATAAAAGAAGATTACACTCCCACCTATCCCTTACAGCAACCGAGGCATATACCTTCTCAGTGCTCTAACCCACATATTGACAATAATCTTTTTTGCCTTCTCTCCTTTCCCGTAACCAACTTATACTGCCCTCACCTCTTTTCCCATTTCTCCAATATCTTCCTCTCCATTCATCGCTTGCCATGTGTCCCCATCAGTAACTAACTGTGATGTGTCCATACCCTTCCTCCTATGGGCCTTTCGACTGTACACTTGGACATATGGCTTGAGAGGCCCATCAATACCCCCTTCTTCAAAATCCACCTTGTCCTCAAGGTGAAAATAAGGAAATGCAGCTTGAAACTCCTCTAATGGCTCCCATGTAGCATCACAATCATCCAACTCTGCCCATTGTACCAATATTTCACTCGTACCATCCAGGAGACGACGAGCTTTCAAAACAGCAGCCGGTTGTAACTGTAACTCTAAGTCAGCAGACAAGCACCTAGGCAGGGGTAGTACCACCAAAGAAGGATGAATAGCTCTCTTTAATTGAGAGACATGGAAGACAGGATGGACCTTTGAATATGAAGGGAGCTCCAACCTGTAAGCCACGGGTCCAATCTTTGCTGAAATTGTAAATGGTCCATAAAATCTTTGGCTTAATTTCTGATTAATTCTCCTAGCTAAAGACCTCAACTTATAAGGATGGATCTTTACAAAAACCGTATCACCAACCACATAATTCTCCTCCCTTCTCCCTTTGTCAGCCTGCAGCTTCATTCGCTGTTGTGCTTGACACAAATTCTGTTTTAGTTCCACCAAAATAGCATCCCTAGCCCACAACCATGTATCGACAGCTGCCACGGTTGTGCTGCCAGGTGTAAAAGAAATAAGAGATGGCGGGTCACGACCATACACCGCTCGAAATGGGGTCATTTGAATAGACCTGTTATATGTTGTATTGAACCAAAATTCAGCCCAAGACAACCACTTAGCCCACCCCTTGGGATGTCCACTAGCAAAGCAACGCAAATAAGTCTCCAAGGTACGATTGACAACCTCGGTTTGGCCATCCGTTTGGGGATGATAGGCTGAACTAAACTTTAATTTAGTGCCCGTTAGTTTAAAGAGTTCACCCCAAAACTTACTCATGAAAATTCTGTCACGATCCGACACAATGGACTTGGGAATTCCATGCAGCCGAATCACTTCCCTCAAGAACACAGCAGCCACGGTCTGAGCATCATATGGGTGTTTAAGAGTCATGAAGTGGGCATACTTGGAAAGCCTATCCACCACCACCAATATGGTATCCGTCCCCTTGGAAACTGGCAAGCCCCCAATAAAGTCAATGGACAACTCCTCCCACACTTGTTGAGGAATAGGCAACGGTTGTAACAACCCAGCAGGCTTCAAATGATCATATTTTTGCTGTTGACAAACAGCACAAGCTCGCACAAAAGCGGCCACATCCTGACGCATTCCCTTCCAAAAAAAAACACCAGCCACGCGCTTTAATGTCCTCAATTCCCCCGAATGGCCACCCCAAGGAGAGGAGTGAAACTCCTGGAGAATGGCAGCAAGATGAGGAGAGGATCGAGGGAGAACTAACCTGTTTTTATACCATAAACTTCCTTTGAGTACTTGATAACCCGGATGAGAAGTAGCATTTTGTACGACATCAGTGAAAATTTTTTTTGTCACTGGATCATGAAGGACCTCTTCAGACAGTCCTTGCAAGTCAGGGCTGGTGACCTTGGTGAGCTCCTTGCAATCCATAACACGAGAAAGCGCGTCCGCTGCTGTATTTTCCTTTCCGGGTTTGTAACGTATTTCAAAATCATATCCCATCAATTTAGCCACCCACTTTTGCTGTCCTTCGACCATTAATCGTTGCTCCGTCAAATATTTGAGACTCCTATGATCGGTTGTAATGACAAAATGACGCCCCAACAAATAGTGACGCCACTTGTAGACGGCAAACACGATAGCTTTTAACTCCCGTTCGTAGACCGAGAGTACTTTATCTTTGTCAGAAAAAGCCTTACTGAGAAATGCTATAGGGCGGCCTACCTGCATTAATACAGCCCCCATCCCCACTCCTGATGCATCTGTCTCCACAAAGAAGGTCTCATCAAAGTTAGGCAGTGCTAATGTTGGGAGCAACAACATCTCCGCTTTGAGAGCTTCAAAGGACAATTGAGCCTCCTCACTCCATACGAAGCTGTCCTTTTTGAGCAGCTGAGTCAATGGGTGTGCAACCTGACCATATTGTCTCACAAACCTCCGGTAATATCCCGTTAATCCCAAAAACCCACGAAGACCTTTCACATTTGTGGGAGTAGGCCATTGTGACATAGCCTCCAACTTGTGGTGGTCAGCCTTGACACCCTCCTTGGAAATAAGATGACCCAAGTATTCGAGTTCGTTTTCCACAAAGGTGCATTTTTTTTTGTTGGCAGCGAAATGATTTTGTCTCAAGACATCCAACACTATCTTCAAATGGTCACAATGTTGGTCTAAAGAGTTGCTGTACACCAGGATGTCATCAAAAAAAACCAAGACGAATTTTCGCAGATAAGGCTTGAAGACCGTATTCATCAGTGATTGAAATGTAGAAGGGGCATTCCTTAAGCCAAAGGGCATTACAAGATATTCATAATGGCCCTCATGCGTACGAAATGCGGTCTTCTCAATGTCTTCTACCCTCATTCGAATCTGATTATAGCCTGATTTCAAATCTAACTTGGAGAAAATCTCAGCCCCATGCAACTCATCAAGCAATTCATCAATAACAGGTAAAGGAAACTTATCAGGAATAGTTACCTTGTTCAAGGCCCTATAGTCCACACAGAAACGCCAGCTCCCATCTTTTTTTTTCACTAAGATTAAGGGACTTGAATATGGGCTGCAACTGGGTGTGATCATGCCCACTACTAACATCTCTCTGACAAACTTTTCAATTTCTTCCTTCTGATAGTAGGGGTAACGATAAGGCCTAATATTAGGGGTGTCTGCCCCCTGTTTCAGTAGAATTTTGTGATCACATGCTCTAGAAGGTGGTAGTTCTGAGGGGGGTTGGAAAACATCATCATATTGCAGTAGAAGCTCTGCAACCCGAGGATCCTCATCGGGAGTACCAGTTAACTCCATTGCTGAATACCCCAGTTCAATATAATACCCCTCTGTGCTCTTCTTCCATGCGCGATTCATGCTCTTGTAAGAGACCTGACAATAAGATAACTCAGGATCGCCTTGCAAGGTCACCATGCTCCCTTTCCATGGAATCCGTAAGGATAATTTCCCAAAATTAGCTTGAATGTCTCCCAGGCCTTCCAACCACGAAAATCCCAGCACCACATCCACCCCCTTAAGACAGAATATGTAGAAGTCTTGAATGATTGACACATTAGGCAAGACTAGAGTGACTCCCTGACAAACTCCCATACCTTGGACTCGGTGACCATCTCCCACCTCCACCCGAAAAGACCTTGATTGCAAGGATGGGATCCCCACTATATCTACCACATGCTCCCCAATGAAGTTGTGAGATGCCCCGGTATCCACGAGCACCATCACCTTATGGCCCTGAATCTCCCCCCATAACTTCAGCGAACGGTTGGAGGTGATACCCACCACACTTTGAATGCTGAGTTGAAGGGTCTCCAGTTGGTCCTCGCCCCCTGTCTCCTGAATCGGATCTTCATCTCCGTCGGCACCCCCATCGTCGCTCACAAGCATCACGCGCAACTGTGGGTTAGGGCACACGTGCCCAGGACCAAAGGGTCCTCCACAACGGAAACATAGGTTGCGACGCCTATGATCAGCCTCCTCTTCCGGCGAAAGTCGACGGAAATTGTTTCTCCGGCGGCCATCTGACGCGTTGGCTGTCGCTCCTGGTGGTTGAGTACCACCTGGTTCACTCGTAGCCCCCCCAACGCGATTAGGATTCGCGAGGGTGTGGCTGGCTGCTGACGACACCTGGGTATTAAGTGTGTTGGATGTAGGGCTTTGGGCCGACGTTACAGGCCCATTTTGTTGCCATCTACTCCCACCTCCCTTATTTCCCAACGCGGGCCTACTTCCCCCCATATGACTATTATGAAGCCCAATCCCTGTACGGCCTACTCCACCATCTCCCCTTCCTAACACAGCTTCGCGTTCTTCAACCCGTTGAGCCAAGATCATCATCTCCCCAATATCTCCAGGTGAGTGCAAGCGAATTTCGGCTCGAATTTCCGGTCTCAACCCAGTCAGGAATGCTGCTTGCATTAATTCCTCATCCGCTTGTCCTAACGGAGCGGACAACACTTCGAACTGTTTTCTGAACTCAGCCACCGTCCCCAATTGCTTCAGTTCCATCAACGCTTCGTATGGATTTCCAGAAGGAGATGCATGAAAACGTTGTAACACTGCCGTTCTGAAGATCAACCACTCTGCCAATGGGTTTCGCGGTTCCCACCACTGGAACCAACTCAAAGCTTCTCCCTCCAAGCAAATCGATGCCGTCTCCAACTGTTCCTCTGGTGGAATTCGATTGACCCTGAAGTATCGTTCAGCTCTAAAGATCCAACCGTAAGGATCCTCCCCTGAGAAGTAAGGGACCTCCACCCTTTTCATTCTTTCTTCGTTCCTCACTATTCTTGCGTTGTTGTCGTTGTTTCCTCCTTGGCTTCCACTGCCATCACTGTTAGATCCTCCGGGTCTCCCAGCTCGAGCTATGTCCTGAAGGGTTCTCATAACTTCAGCCAGATTTGTTTCAATCCGACGAACACCTTCTTCCGTTCCTCCTACCCTAGCTTCCAACGTCTCCATTCGGTGGTCCATATTTCTTGTCAACACCATTCACTATTTGTTTCCCAGAAAAGAGCTTTGATACCAAATGTTGGTACCTGATTCTGATACTTGGATAATTGCAAAGAAATAACAAGAAGAAGATGAATAACAACTTTTATTATAATCAGGCTGAGGCATACACCATCGTGTCAACCCTCAGATTCATGACAGCAAATTAACAATGCAGTAAAGATTAAGGCCACTTCCTAACAATGGACTGGCCGATTATAAAAGAAGATTACACTCCCACCTATCCCTTACAGCAACCGAGGCATATACCTTCTCAGTGCTCTAACCCACATATTGACAATAATCTTTTTTGCCTTCTCTCCTTTCCCGTAACCAACTTATACTGCCCTCACCTCTTTTCCCATTTCTCTAATATCTTCCTCTCCATTCATCGCTTGCCATGTGTCCCCATCAGTAACTAATTGTGATGTGTCCATACCCTTCCTCCTATGGGCCTTTCGACTGTACACTTGGACATATGGCTTGAGAGGCCCATCAGAGTGGAAAAGAAGTGTCTGAGATAGTGAGGTTATATGCATTGTTTTTTGTATAGATTGATGACTATACCACTACTCCCCCTTAAATCTGACTAGCGAGTGTGGGGTAGAGGAAATCCTTGTACGCAGCCTTACCTTTGCATAATTGCAAAGAGGCTGTTTCCTGGATTTGAACCCATGATCTTTCAGTCATGAAGGAACAGTTTTACCATTGCTCCGGTTCGTCCCCTTAGATTGATGACTATACAAGAGGAATAAAATCATTCATATTAAGAACTATGTTAGATGCATTTGGCTGTTAAGTAAATCGGTATGAACATTCTTTAAAAATTCTCCAAGGTTGTTTTACCATCTTAAGAAATTCCTTACTACAAATTGATGAGCACGCACAAAAATGGGACCCTTGTTACTGGGATGTCAAATCAATTGTCTACTCCTATTTTGAGTCAGATATTCTCAATTTTATCAACCGTCCTTTTCCATGGATAGTATTGACCCAAGGTGATCTGTTGTCTGGCTGCAAACTCACTGCAGCAAGGTCCTTTTTATTCTGCTGTTGGTATTGAGAGGTTCTTCGCTTGCCAATTGGTCACTTACCTTGGAAATGTAAATGTTGGCGGTCCAAAACTCTTCAGCATACATGCTAAGTAGATGGAAAATATTAAAGAGAAAATTACAATTGACATATAATACTGTTGGAATTGGATGACCTCACTGGCTTTTTTAACCATTTGTCTACTATCATAATGACGATACAAATAAGTGATCTGCTTTCTTTAGATGTTGGGTTCATCTATGATAATGTTAGATAGGTCTATTGCTGCATTATGCTGTTTGATAATACAGACTGATCCAGGGATTGTAATGTAACTAGGAGTAATGCATCTGACATACAGTCACATATCCAATGGCCTGCAGAGTGGGCTTTGCTTTCTTCTATGCAAAAATGGGTGTGTGAGCAACTCTAACTAGGAAATAATAATAATATAATAAACTAGAGCCTAATTGCTGCTGTTACTTTTGCTCTTCTAAAATTTTAAGAATAATGCTACTTGCACGCACAATCATCTCAGCATCGTTACATTTTTCACCATCTAATTACAACTAGTTTCACTTCATTTTGTACATATTTATACTCTGGTTTTGCCACCTTACACAAATGTGAGGTAGGGTACTTGATTCTGATGTACACCGAGCATTATTCATATTTTAAATCCAACACAGCACTTTCTCAAAAGCATCCTTTTTTAAGAGTAAACTCCTAAATTGGTTCTCTAAAATTAGGATATCACTACATTATTCTTTTAAAGATGTTCAAATATTTTGAATAGTCATCAAATTTGTTCTTATATTGCCCTCCGAATATATCCTTTAAGCAACAAATTTTAGGACGTTTTTATATCTGATAAAATAGTTTAGTAAAAAAAAATAGATAATATAGTGACACGTTAATATTTATAGGACATTTAGGAATTTGCTCCTTTTTAATTTATTATAATTATTGATTTGATTTGGATGGTTTTATCTTGCCTGTGCTCACTTCGACTATGTATTGAATTTACAGTCCCTCATTGCTGTGGTTGCTCTTACCGCTGGTGTAACACGTCAAGATCTTGTGAAGTTGACATGAAGCACAAAATTTATTGTACATTTTAACCTGCACAACATTGTGGAGCTTTCCTTCCTGTAAATTATACTTTGAAACTTGTGTGAAAGTAACAATGGATGCTGTTCTTGGAAATTCACGCTGGAATGCATTTTCTACTACATATTAGAGCAGATGGAGTTTGGAAAGGCATAAGAAAAATAAAATATATGTACTCGCTCTAACTTAATTCCCTCGGTTGATTCACATTGACAAGTGCATGATCCTGAGTAATTTTAAAACTCATAAAAATAGTGTCCAATATGTAATTGAATTTCATCCGCCGTACCGCATTAGGTTCTTTCTGTTTCATGTCTATTTTTTGTTCGGGTGGAAAATAAATTGAAATGAGTGGAAGGCAACATAATGTTGTTTCAACCAAACGATGGTAGTTCAGTTGGCGTCAAGAAACTAAGTAGGTGGTGATAAGAGCATATATTTGATCCTTTTCAGTACTATCTATCTTTGAAATGAGTTTAAAGTCTTAATTCTGAATTCGTCTCAAATCGAACTAATCGCGAAACGATGAACCGATTGGAATATCTCAAAAAATAAAATATGTCACAAAATAGTCACCGGAACGAAGCGGCGTGAAGCAGGAGAGGAACCCAGTAAAGGCATGAAAGAAAAGAGAGAAACCAATGATCTTGTGAAGCAGAGTATCACGACTAGGGCTTTAACAAGAAAGAGATTTTAGTCATGAAAATATTAAAATTGGGTTATTTATGTCCTATAAATTATATAAGATTTTTCCACGAGGATCCAAAAATACCACATTATTTCATGGGATTCTTATTCACAATTTTAATTTCCACTAATCTTATTTTTTCAGAAAAATTTAACAAATTCTTGTACCAAATATAAGTAATTAGGATTTTCAATATGAATTTTGTGAAAATTTAAAATTTATCTCTACCAAACGCCAGTAATATCTATATGGATTGGTTGTAATACCTATACGGATTGGTTGAAACGCAAAACAGTGAAATACTGAGAAAGATATTATTTATCAGCTTATCCATTTCAGATACAACACTTTTTAATTGTGATTTATATGGGGTTCTAATAAGTCCCTCTATTGAACCTGTTTAATTTCGTTTTCATTTCTGGGCTTGACGCCCTTGCTGTACCAAAAAAGAATTTAGCAAAAAATAAGAAAATACTCTTTGGATTCTTTGATTTAAAGCTAAATTCGAGTGTAAATGAATACTTTCAGAGCCCAGACTACATAAGTAAAAAAAACAATGCTCCAAAATGCATGGTTATTTAAAGATTTCGAACTGATTCGGATAAAGTAAAAGCTTAATTAAAGGCCCACGAGGAATTCCGTGGCGGTGGGCGCAATGTTCACATTGCGCGGACTACTCTTATTGCGCAAAACAGGCTTATTGCACATATGATCATACTAAGCTGCAAGGCAAAACTTAAGAACTAAGAAAGGACATAGAGATTCCATAAGGTCCACCGCATATGAGAATCAGTGAAGATGAGACAGTTCCAGTTTGCCACCACTCTATGAAAACAGCTTGGCATCTAGACTTGTTCATCAAGAAATAGCCTACAGGGTAATAATTGTGACGTAAGGGCAGCCATCCTGAATTACCAATAAGAAAATATGTCGCCTACAAAGGACGACATAAAGCACACTATAAATACGGAGGGAACAATTCCAGGTACATATCTCTTAGTAAAAATATATACACATCGCATTGATACTGACTTGAGCGTCTGAGTATCTTTGCACGTACCAGAGTTATTTCCTTTGCACCAGAGTCACAACACAACCAAATCAAGAAGCTTTTTTCTCCATAATACCAGACTAACTTGCTACAATTCTAAGCCCATAACTTTCAACCTTCAATCGTGTATGATTTGATCCATACAGTTTTGGACTGATCATATCACGGACATTGAGGATCAAATTGATAGTAAAAACACGTTGAAGGATTAAATTATAGATACAAATTGAAGTTTAGAATTTTGTAAGCTCGTAATATTTAATATCTTTATATACTTTGATAATAATTCAAACATTAAAATGAAATAAATCAATTTAGAACAAACTCTATATCGTAAATTTTCAATATCATTTATATATTTTTAAAAATATTAATTTCCTTATTTAACTAAGTTTTATTTTTGATTTGTTATTTATATTAACCACGACTCCATGAGTCACGAAAAAAAAAGTTAAACAAACACTATTTTCTGGTCGTGGTGAAAATAAAAACGACAAAATGGCATTACAAAGGAAAAAGATAATATCCGTACATGATGGGCCTTGAGAAGGTCCGGCCCAAAGAACGAGCCCTATTACTGTTAGTTCTTAATTAGGGTTTCAAGGCTCTTCATATATAAACAAAAACCCTTCCTCCTCCTCCTACTCCTTCGTCACAGCACCGCGACTGAGAAAGAAAGAGGCAGAGAGAGTGTGTGTGTTCTCCTTCTCTCAGAAATGGTTACATTCAGGGTGAGTGAAACTCATAGTAACGGTGCTTGATTTCCTTTTCGCTTTGGAATGGTTTTTGTAACGTTTTGGTTTTTGGTTTACAGTTCCACCAGTACCAGGTCGTTGGGAGGGCTCTCCCTACGGATTCCGATCAGCACCCTAAGATTTACCGCATGAAGCTCTGGGCAACCAACGAGGTTCGCGCCAAGTCCAAGTTCTGGTAAAACATATTATTCTCGTCAGCGCATCTTTGATCTATTTAGATTTTTCGTTTCTTTTCCTTTTCTTGTTTTTTTGTGAGATCTCTAATGTAATGAATTGTTCCCTCGGTGTATCGTTTTACGATTCCAGCAAAATCAAAGTTAATTGTTTTTGTTTTCAATTTTTGATTTATTGCTTTCAATTAGGTACTTCCTGAGGAAACTGAAGAAGGTTAAGAAGAGCAATGGACAAGTCCTTGCTATTAATGAGGTACAATCTCACTTATGCTCTAGTTTCCCTGTATTGAAAATATGGCTTGAGGAGTTGAAAACCATATCAAAATGCCCGGATTGAACGGGACATTTTTATTATTGAGTTTCCTTCTGGGGAATGTATAGTTTGATAAGTTCATGCTTGGCTGAGTTTTCATGCTTTTGTTGGTGG
Organism: Gastrolobium bilobum; assembly: GCF_033153095.1. Lineage (NCBI taxonomy): Eukaryota > Viridiplantae > Streptophyta > Magnoliopsida > Fabales > Fabaceae > Gastrolobium > Gastrolobium bilobum. The sequence goes on from NW_026898476.1 coordinate 211,792, forward strand.
TCAGTGGCATCAATGTAAATGTTTGTATGCCATTCACTCAATGTTATTATGAGTGCTGTGGAGTGCATCTGATGGTATAGACAAGATAATTATAATTGAGGAAAAAGGCATGCATAGCATTATACTTACTACAAAGTTTTCGTCTTTATATTTCATAATGGAATAAAAATAATGAATTTGTTATTTCTTGTCAAAAACGCTGAATACACCAAGTATTTCAAAGTTTGCCGCTGAATGTTTTTGTTGCTACATTATTGTGGTTAGTCCTTTGTGATGGTTAACCTTATTATGGATTGCAAATTTAATGGCAGACCTTGAGGATTTTGTATTTACCTTTTTTTAATGTAGATTTATCCTAAACTTACTTGTGTAGCCAAGGATTGATAATTTCCTATTGTCTGCAGTTTTTCTTTTCTTTTTTGCATTTCCCTGTTTGTTGTTTTCTTTTACTGTATTGTTTTTATTGAATTGTGTTTACTATGGTTTTGCTAAAATGATTGTTAATAATATATAATTTCATTTTAGTTAGATTATGCATGACCTGTTTCTTTCTCTTCTGGATAACCTATATTTTTTGTTATCTCATGTTATTTTCAAATAACCCTACAAAAGAAGTCATCTTTGAAAAAGGATTTTTTTTTTTTGCTGATTTAAAATGTATTCACTGATACTGTTTTCTAGTGCACTTCTCTGTTCCTGTAATGTATGTATTTGTAATGTTTAGAGTTGATGCTTGTTATGGTTTAATAATAATCTGTTTGGTTAGTTTGTGACATATTTATTTAATGCATATTGTTGCATCTTGCAAAGCTGTGTCTAGATAGTTGAAGATATATCCAGTAGCAATGGCTTGATGTTGGCGAACTGTGTGGGCTTTATTTTGTTGAATTTGTACATGTATGCAATTTTATTCATCTACAAGTGAACTTATTTTGCAGATTTTTGAGAAGAACCCAACCAAGATTAATAACTATGGGATATGGTTGCGGTATCAGAGTAGGACCGGCTATCACAACATGTATAAGGAGTACCGTGATACCACTCTAAATGGTGCAGTGGAGCATATGTATAATGAGATGGCTTCTCGTCACAGGGTCCGGTTCCCTTGCATTCAAATTATTAAGACTGCTACCATCCCAGCCAAGCTTTGCAAAAGGGAGAGCACCAAACAATTTCACAACTCCAAGATCAAGTTCCCATTGGTTTTCCAGAAAATTAGGCCACCATCAAGGAAGCTGAAGACCACATACAAGGCCAAAAAGCCCAACTTGTTTATGTAATGTGGTTGATCGATGAGTTACAAGTATGTAGGGTGTCTCTATCAGGCGCTTTCGGTAGAAGCATTCTGTTGGTTGTTGATTGCCAGAATTTTGTTTTGAGTATTTTTAGACTATCGTTATTGGGTTACGTATTTTCTATTGGATATTATCTTTAATCCTTTTGATAATTGAGTAGAATCAAACAAATTTGTCTTTCAATCTGGATGTTATCCTTTGCTTGAAATTTAGCATTATATTATTTTATTCCCTAGTTATGGTTGGCTGCGTTCCGCCTATAAGTCATATGAAGGAGTAATTATACTACTTCGAAACTATTTATGCAAATGATTGCTTCTCTTGGTGCATAATCTCCTTGCTCTTAGTTTTAGATCCTTTGGCAGTTATAGTCCGTTCTCAAATGTTGGGTGTAGTTCTCATGGTTGAATCAATCGAGGGTGGATCTTCCAACAACAAAAAAGTATAGTATTTTCTTCTGTTGAAACATTACTGACGTCAACCATTGGCAGTCTCATCTCCTATCTCTTGTACCTGATTTTTTTTTCGGAAAATTTTTGAGTGAACACAATTAAATTTGGATAGTTGAAGTAAATACAATTAGATGTCATGTTTATGTTCCTCCCATTAGAATCTTGTTCCTCGTATCCGTGCTTGTTGAACTGTTGATTTTGAAATTCGACTGGTTTTATTATTTTAAGCATTAACTAAGATTGGGAAGCGTTCTAGCTGTGGAGGGAACGTGCTATCTTGTGGGTGCGATTTGTAACCTTTCCTCCGAGACAAAACAGGAGCAAAATCAGTCATTGGGTTCACGTTCATAGGCTCCGGCCAATATAAACAGTTTTGTCAAGGCACAACTGATGTGGCCAGTTGCCACTTTAGAATTCTGTCAGAAAGATTACTAATGATGATGAGCATTTGGACTAAGTGTAGGCATGAGCAAAGCAACCGCCAACTTCTCATCTTTTTAACCTTTTGTAATGATTAATTCGATCATAATGGACGCAGCGAAACGGAGAAATTCTTAAGAATGTACTGTCTATATTACGTGTTTTTAAAATTAATATTTGTGTCCGGGTGAACCTATTTTTATTTTTATTTTTATTTTTTGTTAAAGAAAAAAGTTGGTATAATGGTATGTATCTTTTAAATTTTTTTCTGAGTACAACTGGAAAAAATAGCAAAAAGGAAAAACAAAATGTATTAAGTGTTAGCTAACATAATATATGAATTCAAAATAAAGTTAAAAAAACAAATTTTTTAATTTATTTAAAATTATAAATTAGAGTTGAGATTTTCAATTTATTCTTCATATAGAGTTTTGATGCTCAAACTACACTTTAAATAAATGACGGTAATGCTAATTAACGGAACACCGACCAAAATGTCACTGTTTATCAAGTTTTTTACCTAAATGTCACGCGAACAGTGTTATTTTCCAATCTGCCACGGGCCAAGTTTGTTATCCGATGTAGCGAACTAGGTTTGCTGATGTGTCACATTTCTAGTGGATAACAAGTACCAAGTTAAAAAAAAAAAAGTATGAAGGTCACTACATTGACCAAGTTCGTTACCCCGTGTAGCGAACTTGGTGTCCATTAAAAAAGTGACACGTGAGCAAACCGAGTTCGCTACACCGGGTAGCGAACTTGACCCCGTGGCAGATTGGAAAATAACACTGTTCGCATGACATTTAGGTAAAAAACTTGATAAACAGTGTCAGTGATTGATGTGACATGTCACTTTTGTATTTTTCGAATAAAAAACATTTATGCTGTTAAATTTTTTACTATCTAAATTTTTTTCCCAAAAAATAAAACTACACTCCAGAACACATTAATCATATTTTATATGGTATAATAATAGATATTTAATTTAATAAATCAGTTGAATAATAGATATTTAATTTAATATCTATTATATTTAATAATAGATATTAATGCATATCAGTTGGGGTATAGATCACCTTTCCTTCATTCTTTCTCCGACATACTTATTTCTATTTTGTCTTTGCTAATGTTAGGTCTCCTTTTTCTGAAGTGTCACACTCAAATTGTTTAGCCTATTTGTCATACTGCTTTCTTTGTCAAAGTGAAGCGCAACATTGAGAACACAAAGTTGATCACAATCGCAATGAAGCAGTAAGCTTGTAAATTGTGATGTCACTGTCCTCAACATTCTTATATGTATTTCCTCACGCTTGGATAAGTAAAGAACATGACGTAAAGACACTTATTTATAAGTAGTATGAGTTTAGGATCTTAATTTATTTGCCCTGGTTATAGTCATTTTGTTGTTTGTGTGTGTCGCCCTGCAATGCTTTGGATCATTGAACTCACACCAGAAGGAAAACAAATGAAGGATATTTACATCAAACATTAATAATATTGGGATTGTTGGTCTTCATTGCTCTTGAAACACGAATTCACTCTTCTACCTTACGCCAGAAGGACCTCCTTTAGAATCTACATTGGTTAAAAGGATGCAAATGTTTGGCACATTAATTGCTTCTGCTTTTGCCAAAAGGATTCCATTTTATCATATGATTCTTGACAGTGTGGATATTTGTACATTACATCCATAACATCTTGCGGGGATAGCTCAGTTGGGAGAGCGTCAGACTGAAGATCTGAAGGTCGCGTGTTCGATCCACGCTCACCGCAGTTTCTTAATTTTTTATTTTCGTGCCTATTAAGAAAAATGTGTCCCAAACTTGGTTTTTTGCAGTTTTTATTTTCCTTTCTTGCACCAATTTAAAAGTGTTGTTATAATAGGAAAAAAATCCACTTTTAAATCTAAGAAAATTTAAAATGGGTAGCAAATTTTATATTATATGTTTATCTCAATTAAGTTGAACTAGAGGTAAAAAGGAATATAAGTACACATGTTTTCCAGCTTCCTTCTCATGACAAAGGAAAAAGTTCAAAAAGACAAATTCACAACAATAAAACACCTTACTCAAGCTCATTTAGTCAACGAGACCATTGGATAGAACAAAAAACTTGAATGACACAACCCCTTTGAAATAATTATGCAAACAGAAAAACAACACAGCACTGTATGTCTGGAAAAAGCCGAAGATTCGCAGCTCAATCAATGGACACAAAAATACCCAATTTTCTCGTCAACGTGATTCTCTGAAAGCATCAAACATAATAGATAGATGTTTAGCAAGTAGCAAAGGCTACAGTAGTGTCATCTTCAGACCAACCCCACCTTTTATAACCAATAGTCTTCATGACCATGTGGACTTGCCTCATACATGTCTTGACATAAACGTTTATAACAATTAAGTGTCCATTAGAGAAATCAAACCTCATTCCCTTCGTTCACTTCCTACTTAATCTTCTCAAATCGAAAATAGTCGATTTGATGAACTTAATTATGACGATCATGAGATTGGAAAGCAATTAAAAAAATAGGACAAAGTTTGTTTCTGCAAGGTTCTTGAATCTTGGCAGGCTAAAGAATACGTTACCGTGTCATTTAATTATTTTTTTTGTTTGGATAACTCACATGTATTCTTCTTTACTGGAGGTAATTTTGTTCAGAGCGGATCCAGAATTAAGGTTTTAAATTATCCCACATGGTACTGGGGAAGATTGAACACATGCTCTCACTCCACATGCTCAGCTCTCATGCGCCAACTGAACTATCATCATATCCGTGTTATTTAATTATAAAAATCTAAAACTTTCTAGATCCACATAATATTGTAATATTCTTGGGTATCACATGCATTTAATTTTAAAAATATACTACTATAAGTCTATAAAAACTCACATGTACGAGTAAATTTTTAGTATTTCTGTTTTTTTTTTGGAAATAAAATCTTTAGAAATTTTTTTTATGCATCTTTAGTATTTCTTAGTATATACTCTATCCACTCAAATTAAAAATATATGGACTCCCGTGATATTAAAAATGAAGAAATGAATAGACTAAATACAATTAGTTAGATCATATATTTATATCACCTTTAAGTTTTTTATTTAATACTTTTTCGGTTAAAGATTTTTTTTTCTTTGACAAATTTCACGCTATAATCACATGTTCGATCAGTTTTGAATTTTTAAACTTACACACGCTCTTAAAGATCATTTTTATAAATAATTAATGGGGTTTGTTTAACGTGAAACAAGTTAAAATCTATTTCAGGAGTTTTTTTTTCGGTTGACTTCTACTTTTTGCTATTTAAAGGTCTGAACAATTAAGCACAGGTAAACTGGGAACTCTAGCTTAATCGTGATACCAATGAAAGAAAGATCAATGGGAAAAGGAATGAGTAACACTCCCACAAAAATTATAGTGCAAACTGTTTTAACATTGATATTGTTTTGTGGAACATCATATGCATGGAGTTTGGAGTGGTTACTATGTTTTGGGGGATACAAACCGGTTACTCTTCATTTTGAAAATCGAATGGCGGTTGATAATCCAGGATATGATATGAAAAAAGATGAAATGACATTGGTGTGCTACATGCAACGCAGTAAAATGTACGAGTTTAAACTGAATCCAAAGGCAGAATACAAGGTATGCAGTGGAACAGGATGGTTTAATGTTGCCCGAAAATATGAATGCAATGTAAGGTTGACTCAAACTAATTGGACCCATGATTTCACTTCATATCACAATAGCTTTTCTTGCACAAAAGACAAAAACTGCTACTGGAAAATCCGAAAAAACCATCCATACCTCTATTCTACAGCTCGAAATAAATATTATCCACAAAAGTATTATCATATTCAGTGGGGACCTATTTTTATTCCTTAACTGAAGAATTTTGAGAACCTTTTCTTCCAATTGAATAATTAGTTTCACGAAAGTGTGAACTCTTGTAATCACTGCCATTATAAATGTTTATGACGGGTGAAATTTATATTTAATAAATAAATACTTAATGCATGGTTGAATTACTTGATCTTGTTCTGAAAAAAGCTTATAGTGAATATTGTATATATTTATCTTGATATGTTAAGTAAATTTTTTAGGATTTGAAAATCTTTATAACTGTTATTTTTTTATTTTATAATTTAATTTTCTAACTCGATCTTAATCATATTTAAATAATTTATTTTATAAAAAAAAATGAAAATCATAGTGGAAAAATGTGAGAAAAATTTTAAAAAAAGAAGAAAAATCAAAATATTTATTAATAAAAATAATAATAAAATAACTGTTTTAAATATCACATGACAACTGTAGTGAAAAAAAAAACGTTTGTATTACATAATAGATAAATAGAACTTTTGTCCCCTTAACATTATTTAAATTTGACTACTTTGTGATAACATTATTCAAAGTGATGTCTTCCAAAGTTTCACATGAAAACAACTGCAAAAATGGACATGCCATTCACATTAAGAAAGTTGAGATAAAATATAATGGAAATGGATCATCTTATATTAAAAAAAAAATAAAATGATAATGTGGAAAGATCACAATCATATAAAGATAAATTAATGATTATGATTTTGTAATACTTATTTTAATAATATTTTTTTCTCTTCATTTATTACCATTAATTCATCTTCGTATGGTTATGATTTTCTACATGACTATGTCATGTTTTTTTTTTTTCTAACAGAAGAGGATCAAGATCCAAATACAATATAAATCTAGATACAATAAAAGTTTTTTTTTTTAAAAAAAATTCCACTGTTAATTGATTGTCCATCTTAATTCGGTTGGAGCATGGACTCGAATCCAGTGACTCTTTCAAGATATTTTTTGTATTTTCAAAACTCGAACTCAATATTTCTGATAAAAATTATAATTTTGTACAAAATACAAATATGTATAAAGGAAGATGTTAGTAGGTCCGGCAACTCCATAGGCAAGATGGTTCTAGTCTTCTAGAATAACATTACATATTATTCTATTTTAATTTTTAATTTTAATTTTCTCATATAATATAAAATATTGTTTTTTAATGAATATATAAAATATTGTTAGTTACAGTGAGTTGGACATATTTGGGCTATGCTAAACTAGCTGGGCATTGTAGCAGTGCTAATGTAAAGGAAATAACGGACAAGTATGCATTAAATAGTACAAAAATTAAGCACAACATATATTTTATTTTATTTTTTTGAAAATAAGCACGATATTTTTTTTTTTTGCATAAAAATTTGCTCTCGCAATTTTATATTGTATATTGTAACATCTCTTGATTATTAATTTAGGAATATTAATTTGTATATATGTTGAATTCTAATATCACATATACATTAAACTAATACAGTATATTAAGTCACCATAATAAAATATAAATATCACAACAAAAATATATTTATGTTCAATGATAGAACTTCGTAATTGAATAATATTTCTAGTTTGAATACACACAACATCTAATATAGGGAATTTTTTAACATAGTCCAATATCACGGTAGTTCTTTCATTAAAAAATTAACACATAAACCAAAAAACAATTTCTTCCTTCTCTCTCTTCTCTCCTCAACTTTTTTTTTCTTTCTCTCACTTCAGTCCCACTAATTTTTTTTTGCTCCTGGAGCACACAAACTTCGCTCCTAATTTAGGCTCGCTCATTCATTGTGAAATACACACATAATGTTAAAACATAATAACTTAAAGAAATCTAGCATCCCAAATATATTCGTAAGTATAAATTTTTCTATGTATTTCTTGACCTAAGAAACTGATCAGTGTCTCAACTATGCCCTTATATGAGAAATTCTACAAACTTTTTATGCAAACAAATGTGGGTACCTTCAAAAGTATTCCATAATCTTTTTAGAAAATTGTAATTAATAATACATCATTATTTTTTTCGGTAACGAGAAGGGGCTAGGCCTCAGGCAAAGAACAAAAAGAAAACAGCGAAACAAGAAAGCAGTTCTGACATCAAATATTCATCTCAGAATAAAAATCCTATTTAAATTTGACATCACAATGAAAATAAGAAAAATTAAATCACTGCGTAAGATTTTGTAAAATATATGTTATATGAATTTTCACCACATAAAATTAATCATAAGAAATTCACCGAAGGTAAATTTTAAAAGATAGAAAATTAAAGACATAAGATATAAATGAAAAGAACATAAAACAATACATGTAAGTAATTGCATATACACAGGTAGGATATTTATCATATATATGATATTGTTTATGAATATGTTACTATACAGATATACTGCATGTAATTGAAAATTGTGAAATTTTAAACTTACTTTAATATGAATTTTAATATATATACCTATACAAAGTGCAAAAATATAAATTAAATAAAGAAATAAGAGGAAAAATAATATATCCAAAATAACACTCATTTGTGCTTTATATATTAAAAAAAGAAAGAAATTATCCCACCTTCACTTTTATCTTTTCTTATTGACAACCTTCTTCACTCTTTTTTTTTTTCTCATCATAACTCTCAAGAGTTTCCTCCAAAAATTTTATGACCCCTCACTCTTTGATTTTTTCTCAATTTTAAATAATCACGAATGGTTTCCCCTAGCTTCTATTTATAGGAAAAATATTATCATTCAAATTGTAAATTCAATAATATAGTAATAAAATATTATTTATATAATAATTATTAATTAATATTTTCATATGAGATTTTTCGGAGTTTTGTTTGTCAATAATTTGAAATTAACAAGTTCACATTATCTATGTGCATTATATATTCCAACACGATCATTAAAACACAATTAAAAGAAAAACAAAATAATAAACTTCACATGCAATAATTCATAATCTTATATTTTAATTTTTTAACTTAAAAATATTATTATTATATATTGAACTGAATATTCAATGAACATTGTTTTTTAAAAGGGCCTTGAGTCATTTAACACGGGGTCATGCATCAAATATTAAAAAGATGCTTTTAAGTTATATAGATTAATTTTTACTTGTTGAATGATGTATTCTGATTTATTAGGTCAGCATAAATATATTTTTAAATAAACTTGAATACTTTTTATACAATTTTATTTGTTTTATAAAAAAATTTATAATTAAATCTAACAAAATAAATTAATATCAATTAAATTATTTTGTAATTTGCCAAAAAAAAATAGAATATTCTAAAAATTATAATGTTATGAAAAAAAAATATCGAAAGAGTATTTTATTCAGTTGCATTTTCTTGATTTGACTTAAAGAATTTAAAATTATGTATTACTAATAACATCGTACTAAAATATTCAAAAAATAGTCGTTAAATTATGAATATGTACTAACATTTGAATTGAAATTGGCAAGTTCACTTCATTGACATGATCAGAGAGGTTGACGGTTGTGCTAATTGGATGGTGAAACTTCTGGGAACAGTATTTTGTTACTGTTCGTAAAAAAAATTATCAGACTACTATGTTAACAGTAAAATTTGTCAAAATATCACGTGACATATTTCGCTACACTGTGTAGCGAAATATGTGTGCAAATAATTCGTTACACAGTGTAGCGAAATATGTCACGTGTCAAAATTGTTTCAATTTTGACACATGACATTTTTGGTTCTGAGCAGTCTGACATGGCATATTTCGCTACAGTGTGTAGCGAATTATTTGAACACATATTTCACTACACAGTGTAGCGAAATATGCCACATGACATTTTGGCAAAATTTACTATTGACATAGCAGTCTGATAATTTTTTTGGCCAACACTTTGGTCACTGTTACAAACTTTGTTCGATTATCGGAAAATAAATTATGATTGTACTTTTTTGTATTCCCCTCATGGCTTCTATTGTCTTTGCTTGCTGTCTTCAGCCCCTCCTCATATTAAAAAGAAAAAAAAAAGATTATAACCTAAAAAGAATATAATAAGCCTGCTGATGTAAGAATCTTACTTTACTTTGTTTTTAGAGTTAATTCATAAAAGTATTTTTTTTGGTCATAATTTGAGTTTTTATACGAAAAATTAAGCATTTGTATTTAAAAATTTATATAAAAATATGAAAAAAGAACAAAAAAGGGGAGAATACAAAAATAAATGAAAAATTAATAAAAAAATATATTCATATTTACAAGCTGTTGACATGACAATTAAAGTTTTTTTTTTTTTTGGTACATGACAATTAAAGTTTTAGAAGGGACATGATATGCATTTGAAGAACTTTTATCTTACATATGAATATATAAACGGATAGATAAAGATCAACCTATGTTTTCATATAGCCCCCATCTTTTATTATCTTAAAATCTTTTGGGTCGTATTTTAATGGAAAATAATACAATAATTGATATAAAGATGATATGATAAACTATACTCTATTTTTTTGAATTTTTTTATATCACACGATAAACTCAATTTTGCGCCTAAAATTTACATTCCACCTTATTTGAACAAATTGAGTAACCTATGCTCCATAGATATATTAGCATAGTATTTTTCTAACCTTAAAAAACTAACAATAATTAACATATAAATATAAGGTAACCTATCTTTTACTTAAATTATATTTTTATATGCTTAAATTATAAAAGTATTAAATATAAAAAATTATAACCATATAAAGATGGAAATAAATATAATCGTTAGGTCAACATAATCGATCTAACGATAAAATTGATTGATAGTAATATTGGTAATAATCCTAATTAATTGTTACAATATCCTATCCCATTATATAATAGATAAATAGAACATTTGTCCGCTTAACATTATTCACACTTTTTGATTTAACATTTTCTCAATGAGTTTGATTACTTTGTATTTTTTTCTCTCTCTCAAAATCCAATCTCGTATACTCTTGCTTGAACTTGGAAGACATTTTTTTATTTTCATTTAATAACTTTGCGCCGCAAATTCACAGCATTTAAAGTCCCATGTCCTCCAAGAAAATATTTTAAGTGCTCAGTTGCATCTACATTCATCCAATAAAAACAAGACACCCATGCTGACATAATCTTTGAGAAGAAAGGAAAAAAAAATAATTTTGATACTTTGCTTATGTATTCACAAGAATACATAATTGATAATTTGTTTATAATACATGTGTCTCATTTTGAATGTTCTTAACATTCAAAGTAACACATGAAAACAACCGTAAAAATGGATATGTCATTCACACAAAGGAAATTTTTTTTGTAAAAAGATATAATATAAATAAGGAAAATGTTAATTGAAAAAAAGGAGGTCAGGATAATCCATATCATAATTTTTCCTAAATCATGAAAGTTACTTATACTTATAAATTGAGAGCAAAAATTAAATTTTCATAGGTGTTTTATGATATTACGCCATATTTCAAACGTGGGTTTGGAGGAGAAAATAATCAAAATATTCTCTCAACAAAATGTATGTTGCAAAAGCATTGTCTGCTAACCAGCCACCTTTACCTTCAACATAAAGTTAAATTTCATGTTTCCAAAAAAGTTAAATTTCATTAATTATAAAATACAAAGAACGGAAAGATATTAATAATCAGAAGAAGAAAAATTAACTTTTTTGGGGGGGTTCGTGTTGATTAAATTAAAAGGGCCCTCATCTTTATGTTACTGTTTAAATAGTTTTGGATGCATTCATTAATTATTAAACTTGTGTAAGATAACATATTTTCACATGTAATAATCTCTTATCATGAAGAGTGATTAGAAGCTGGTTAGGAGAGAAAGTTTGAGACTTACATATAACCGTATTGAAAGTTTGTGTTTCGGAAAAGATCCCATAATCCTCGTTACATTGTAAATTCATGTGACCTTTTTACCACTTTTAAGGAAGATCCTCCTTTTTTGCCACGTGGAACCAACAACATCAATCCCCTGCTCTTTTTTGCATCTGCTACATCAGCGATCAGCAACGGCCCACACACACACCCCCACAGTACTTAATTAATTAATTAATGTTCACATTACTTTTTGTATTAACTCTAATGCAAGAGGACAACGCTGTCATATCATATCGCATACACCTTCTCCATTGACTCCCCCACTAAACCCGCATGCTAAAATTCAAGGGCACTTGAGTCTTTTCAAACTCCCTTGTCTCTATGCCAATATCTCACACTACACTAGCTTGTTGTTTACATTACCTTACCACATTCAGTTACCCTTAATTCAAGCATCTCCTAAATGAGCTTCATTTACAATTTTTCCATTTTTTCTTACAATTTCTAAAAATAAAGTTTCACAATTTATTTTTTATTTTCTAATAGTAGTAAATAATAATGTTATTTGATTATAAATAAATATATAGGGTTCGCTTTTTCTGCGGTTACTTCAGATAAGTTATCTGCAGTAAGTCCAATATGACGTTGTTTTAGGACAAAAATTATAGTGTTTTTGTAATTTTAATTTATTTTAGGGTTATTATAGTCTTTATAATTATAATTTTTTAATCTTTCAATCTTAAAATGATATCATTTTAAAAATAAATACAAATAACTTATCTTCGTTAACTCTGCATAAATATTTTTCTGAAATATATATATATATATATATAATTATGATAATTTTAGTGAGATGTGTTGGCGGGTGCATATAAATAAAACCAACCAACAAACACGCAGACCAATAAAAGAAGCCCGTCACAGAGGATCAGCATAGAAAGATCAAAAATCAAACGCTTTGAAACTGAAAGAGAGTGAGTGTGTGAGAGAGAGAGAGAGAGAGTAGAAGAAGAAGAAACAGAGACGCTGTTGTCTTGTCTCTGAGTGTGAGTTAAGAGAGAGAAAGAGAAACCCCATAAAAATCCAACCCCATTTTTCTCTCTTTACTTTCTCTGTCTACAATCAGCTACGTTTCACCGGTTTAGGACCGTGCAATGGAGCAGTACGGCCGGTCCAGTGAAGGCTCGCGGTCTGATCCGTCGGCGGAATGGACCGGAGCAGGGGGAGAAACCGGACTCGAAGGTATGTGTATCTCTGCATTTCTAGAAATTCGGTTCATTTTTTTTGTTTTGTGATTGGTGATTTGTGGTTCATTTTTCTCTGAATGTGGCGTGTTGTGAAGTGGGTTTGATCTTGAATTTGAAAAATGCAGAGCCTATGTGGCAATTGGGATTGGGTGCTGGCGAGGAATCGTATCCGCAACGGCCCGATGAGAATGATTGTGCCTACTATTTGAGGACCGGGTTCTGTGGCTTTGGCTCGCGGTGTCGGTTTAACCATCCCCTTGATCGTGGCGCGGTAAATTTGTCGTTTTGTTTTGTAACTGATGTGATCATGCACTTTTTTATCTCTGCAATTTTGGTTTGATCTTGCTGAATCACAAGGCTTTTTCCATTAGTGTGGTGTCAGTGTCACCGTCAAGTCTTTCAGTTTTTGCTTTATTCACTGAGATTGCGATGTTTGCAAGCTATTGTACACTCTGATTTAGTGTTTCTTCTTTCTTTCTTTTTGTAATTTGGAGATATCTATGTGTATGTGTTGCTTAGGTTATTGGAGCTGCGAGGACTGGAGGGGAGTTTCCAGAACGAGTAGGCCAGCCTGTGTGCCAGGTGCTTTATATGGTTCTGATAAATACTATGGGCGCACATATCAAATGATTGCCTTTCACAATTGACACTGTAATTCCTTGTTTTTGTACAAAATCATGTGTTCAACTGTCGTCTATATGTGTTAATGAGGATGGATGGAGTGAGATTTTATTTTTGTTTTGATTCTCTTCAAAGTTCATGACTTTCCTTTTGTATTGATTATATCTGCTGATGCATAAAGTGCAGTATTATATGAGGACAGGATCATGCAAATTTGGTGCTTCTTGCAAGTATCACCACCCTAGGCAGGCAGGAGGCACTGCTGCCCCTGTCTCACTAAATTATTATGGATATCCGTTGCGACCGGTCAGTATTGCTTTACATTTACTGCATAAAATTAAGCTAAGCATGTTTTTTGAGTTTTGGGTTGCACTTTCTAATTATGGAAATAGTTTCCTCTGAATTTGAATCTTTATCTTTTGTAAATTATAAATAACAATTAACAGGGTGAAAAGGAGTGTTCCTATTATGTGAAAACGGGGCAATGCAAGTTTGGCGCAACTTGTAAATTCCATCATCCACAGCCTGCTGGCAGCCAAATTCCAGCACCATCGCCAGTTCCCCCAGTTTCGCCTTTACCTGTACCATTACCTTCACCATTATATCCAACCGTACAGTCTCCATCTGGTCCTTCATCACAGCAATTTGGTGTTCTGGTTGCAAGGCCACCTCTGCTACCTGGGTCATTAGTCCAGAGCCCCTATGGGCCTGTGGTATTGTCCCCTGCCATGGTCCCTTTTTCTGGCTGGGGTCCTTATCAGGTAGGGCAAGCATTTCTTTTTGACTGCTTAGACAAGTTATATGTGCATTCGTTGAAGCTCTTGACTGTTGAGCTCTTGGTGCAGGCTCCTGGAACAGGCCCTGTCCTTCCTTCTAGTACTCCATCTGATGTTGGTTCGGCACAGCTTTATGGGATATCCCAGCTGCCCTCATCAGCAGCTGCCTATACTGGACCTTATCAACCTTCTGGTTTCTCAGCTGGTCCTTCAGGCAGTATTCAGAGGGAGCAGTCATTTCCAGAGAGGCCTAATCAACCAGAATGTCAGTATTACTTGAAAACAGGGGAGTGTAAATTTGGTCCATCATGTAGGTATCACCATCCACCAGACATGAGTGCTCCAAAAGGGAATGTGATCCTTAGTCCTGCAGGTCTTCCTTTGCGACCGGTAATGATTGCCTCTCAACATTTTTGTACTGTGGCACCTCATATTGATTGTTGAATTATATATGCATGATCCGTCTAACCTCTTTGACCTAGTAGAAAAATGCTTTGTTGTTGTTGATCCATCTTCCCTCTCCAACAAAATGTAGTAGTTTCCAGGGATTAAAATAGCTGTTGTGAGACATAATTAAATTGACTTCTTATCATTTAGTTTTCAATAGCTTTATGTAGGATTTGAAACTTGCTTTACTAATTTTCAATTCATCTTTGAGAACCAACCATACTAGGAGCCATTGTTCCTTGCTCTTGTGCTTTGATTGTTATTTTAAGATAACATTTTTCTTGGATGGTGAGCTTTTGTCTTTATTTATCATGTGTTATGCATTCATGTTGGGTTATACCACACCTGTACAATCTCTAAAATTTAGTTGAATGACCATTTGATGAAATGATGTTGGAATTGCTGGTGGATGAATGTTTTAGTCATAGAGTTGGATGATATCTGAACTCTGACATCTCTAATCTCTAATTTATTGGAGATTCTTCCGGCAAGATTTGAAAGCATGGAGGTAAAACTGTTGGTTTAATGGTGTCACATTGGATTTGATTGTACCTTTTATGAGAGTAGAATTCCCACTTTTTTCATATATTCATTTAGGTGTGCATCTTGTTCCTTTCTTTAGGTGTATGTTCGGTTAAATATTTCAGTTTGATCACTATGATTGTACTCCGGTAAATTCTGTCAGTAAGGTCCTCTTCAAAATCTTTCATTGTGGACATGTTCTCTGCCAGAGCATGGAATACTGTGTACTATAAACAGTTGAATCTTATTGTGACTCTTTTTAAAGTTTGTAAGATAAAACTGAAACATAATAAGGACTTGTTGAGGTGATCATGTTCTGTTGTATTTGAATGCAATGCACCTCTGATTAGTTTCTTTTGCATAATTACTAGGGAATTCTCACATTATATTTTTTTCCCTTATGTACAAGGGGACCGGAAGGTCACAGGTTCGAATATGAGAAACAATCTCTTTTTGCAAAAATGCAAGGGTAAGGTGCATACAATTGACCCTCATCCCTACCCTCGCAAAGTTGGGGGAACCTTGTGTACTGGGGTTTTCCCTTTAATGTACTCCTTAAGGTAGTTTCTGGAGTCCTGCATATTATAATGATCTGGCACCAATAGTGAGTTTTTGAATTTCATGTTTATCCTTTTTTGGCCAGCATATACATCTTTCCAATATATATGGAAGTTTTTATTTTTTTGATACAAGGAAATTTTATTGAATAGAGTAAGATCTTTTCTGTTTTAATCATCATAAAAATAGAAAAGGAAATGAAAAGAAAGATCTTTGTCATCATTTGAAATATATATCCTTTCAATAGCTTGCCTACAGATTAAAATTTATGAACTCCTGTGTGTTAACATGCCATTGATTACTGGGTATTGATCTTATGTTGCCTATTCGGCCTGTTACAATAGTATTATTAGCATCAACTTATTGAGGGCCTTACTTTATGTTGCTATATATACTTAATTACGGGAGTTGCATTTGCCAGAATTTTCTCCTCTCTCTTAAAATAATCTATTTTATTGGACTGAAGAATATCTCTTTGTAATTCTTCCTCACAAATGGAAGAAGTAACTACCTGATATGTTATCCATTGTTCTAGAATATAAGACACATCTTTTTTTTCTTTAGCATGACTAACATTCCATCATTTGGTAATCATATTACCCAAACTATAGCTGCAATTTAGTCTTTATTTTGTTCTTCTTTCTAACCTAAAATTTATTCTCCTTTATTTTTCATTTTATGAAGACTTTTGGTCTTGTATATTAGAATGATAGCTAAATGAATATTATAATATGCGTGATTTTTTAGCAAATTTGATATGGAAAGAGATTTTGGCCAGGAAATGGGTTTTGTCTGTTGCAATGCGTGTGGAGCAATAAAGCAGGAGAGCTACCATATCTCGTAGTTTAATGTGGACTATGCTGGTTTAGAATGCAGATATTTATATAAGATTTACTGAGACAAGATCTTGAAAATAATGTATAGTTTAGGCAAAGAACATCTTCTATCTCCCTCATGCCACCCTTCTTGTCTCTCTTTTTTCTTTCACCAGCACTGGCATGTCTGAAGAGATATCTTATGACGGTCCTCAAAATGGATACAAAGGAAAGAGTATTTATGAAGTTATTGATAAGAGTGTTTATGTAGCTATTAATAAATTGTAACGCCTTAAAAGTTATTATTCACTATATAGATCATATTAATTTAAGTTATTATTCACTATATAGATCATATTAATGTTTAAGTCACCTCTTTACTCTTTAGGCAAAAAACCTTTGGCGTTGGAGAGTAAACAAAGCACAAGCCCACCAAAATCTTGTGGTAAACTTTTAATTTGATTAAAAGAGTGGGCATCTTTTAAGAGTAATTTTGGAGTAGAATTGTAGGGAAATGACAAGAGAAGATGAGAGAGGGAAAGGTGAGGAGAGAATTGATTGGAAGGAAGTAATTTTTTCTTTTCCTATTCCATATACTAATCTATTGATACCAATATTTGATTAATAGAAGCTAACAAATACTAATTAGGACTAATTGATACCAATTCAATCTTTTATTAATGGAGGGTAGTAAATGTTAATTGATATGCCTAACTTTCCTTCCTCCATTGAGACACGATTTGTCCTTAAGTCAAATCCAGTTCAACAGGCTTGAGCAACAATGATGCCTGTGGACGAACTTCTCATTTCAGTTGATGTATAGTCCATTGTTGCATCCCGCCTACATCTCATCGGCTATTAGAAGTTTGATAGCAAGTTGCGTGACAAGGGATTAGAAGGCGGTAAGGGAAGCCAGGCTTGGTGTTGTAGAGGGCAGCGACTGAAATGGCCGGCTGCTGAGGTGCGGCTCGCTTAGACTCATATTCGCATGCCTACATGAATGTGCCATGTAAGTCCATATACCGATGAACTTGAACCATCATACGCAATTAGAGTTGCAAGCCAGAGATAAACAAGTTGTGTAAATGCTCCTGAGAGAGTTCACAAACGTGGATGGCAAGGTCCTCGAAGGTGGCTTGGTAATCAAGGACGGAGCCAATCTAAGACAGCATGGAGAGAAAGACAATGGGATCTCATACTCTGAGGGACCATAGTGGCGACGAATGGGGAAAACAAAAGCGTTCCAATTGGGTAGGGAGGTTATCAGTCGCCAAACCTTGATATCGAGTAACCACAGGTGCATCGAGATGTATTGAGGTTAGAAACAATCAATCTTTCGGGTGTGTTATAATACTGAAAATAGTGTTGCACGTTGGAAAGTAATACAGTCGGGTCACTCAAGGGAAAACACGAGAACATAAGGTGGATGTCCATGCATTGGCGTGGTGTTCAAAGATGTGGATTTTTGTGGAATGTGACCAGGAATTCTCATTGCTAGAATGGCCATAAATGGTGGTAGTGGTCGGATCACACCTAATGCTTTTCCATTGATGCCATTAGACTTTCTGCTGCCAGTTGGTTGAGAATCTAGACAATCCAAGCATAATTGTTCGACCATTTTGTTGATTCATTTATTATCTAATCAATACATATATATATATGTATACCCTTACCGAAACGGCTTACGTTATGGGTGTTTGACCAATAATGGTTTATACAAGCTAAATCTTCGAATCAAAAATTTGTCCAAAGAAATAAAGTACAATACATTAGTGATTTTTTAATCTCTATCAAGAGGATTTAGTCAACGACTCGACTATGTTAGGCACCCAGGGAATCACATGATATCAAATTAGCATTTATTACCTTCCATATGTAAAAGGATTAGGTTGTTATCAATTAATCCTGATTAGTATCAATCAACATTAGCATTTATTGGCTTTACTTTTTTTAGCATTTCAACTAACATTATTAAAAGGATTAGATTGATATCAAATATCAATTAGTTCTGATTGGTATCAATTAGAATTAGTATTTATTGACTTTACCTTTTTAGTATTTCAAATACTTGTTAAAAAAGGCTTCATGGCTTAATGGAATAGACAAGAAGAAAATTACTTCATTCCAATAATTCTCGGATTCTCTTCTCTTTCTCCCAATCAATTTCATTCTCACCTCTCCCTTCTTCTATGTCTTCTCTCTTTACAATTCGGCCAACTATAGAATTACCCTTTAATAACTCATGCTTTATGGACTCCTGCCTCCACCATTCCAACAACCTATTCTCAAGAGCGCAATGATCGAGTCCAAGCGGTTGAACAACTAGCCAGGGAAATAGTTATGTTAGGATTTCTTGGACTCTCAAGTCAACCAACTTACGACATAAACTCTTGTGGCATTATTGGACAAACATGAGCAACATCTCTTTACCGCTCTCCGACAGGAGCTACCAACACAACCACCATTGTCATCTGATCTAGCTTTGGGCATCCTTGGCCTTGCTCCACACAAGCCCACACCTTTGCATACCACGCCATTGCATAGGCATACCCTCCACCTCACGTTTCCATATTTCTCCCTAGGTGACTCAGTTGTTTGGCATTTCAATGTGGAGCACTATTTTCAATATTATAACACACCAAGAGGATCAACTACTTTTGACCATGATGCATCTCAATGCACTTGTGGCCACTTGGTACCAAGGTCTGGTGGATGATAATCTTCTGCCCAATTGGGAGGCATTTGTTCGAGCCTTTCGTTGCTGCTCTGGTCCCTTCGAGTATGAACATCCCACTGCATTCCTTGCATAGCTATCTCAAATTGGCTTTTTCCTCAATTACCAAGTTGCCTTTGAGAACCTTGCCAACTAGGTCCGTGGACTCTTGTAAGAGCATTACACAACTGGTTTATCTTTTTGCAACCATGAGTGTGCATGGTAGCTCAAGCTCATCGGCATGTGGACTTGCATGATGCATTCGCATGCCATTTCAACTGCCGCCATTGGCAACTCTTGTCGCCTCCCAATCTCTTGTCACACAGCTTCCTATCAAACGCCTGACAGAGGAAGAGATGCAGTCATGATGTGACAAAGGACTTTGCTTCAACTGCCATGAGAAGTTCCTCTATGAGCATCAATGTAAAAGCCTAACCTTTATATATTTGAAGGGTCTTTCCTTCATGGAGGACTACTCGCTACCGCTCGAGTTTGTAAAACGAGATCCACCTAACCCATTCATAGGCCGCCTCTCAATTTGAGGACAAAAGTCACATCTTAATAAGGGAAGGAATGTTAGGTGCCAAGGTCGTGATGTGATAACAAATTAGCATTTACTAGCTTACATTAATAAAATGATTAGGTTGTTATTAATTAATCCTGATTAGTATCAATCAGAATTAGCATTTACTGGCTTTACCTTTTTTAAGCATTTCAATTAACATTAATAAAATAATTAAATTGATGATATTTGTTAGAGATATATAAAACCATTAATATAACCTCACCTACCAGCTTAAGCTTCTGGGTGAATTGGTTCTTTACATGTATCAGAGCCTCATGTCCTAGGTTCGATCCTCACTGCATCCCGCTTTCTCTTGTGGAATTTCTTAGCACAGGTAGATGGGTGTGTGCATTGTCCACCCTTCAAGCCCAGTGGGCTCTTGTGTGAGGGGACATATTAGAGATATATAAAACTATTAATATAGTCTCACCCACCAGCTTAAGCTTTTGGGTGAATTGGTTCTTTACAATATCAATTAGTCCTTATTATTATCAATTAGCATTAGCATTTATTGGCTTTACCTTTTTAGTGAATAAATAAATAAAAATTAATTACTCTGAAACATAGTTATTAATCATGCCGCAATTCCACACTATAGCACGACAGTAGTAGGTACCGTCGCTACGCCTCGCTATGATTCATAGTAGCAGTTTGCAGTGTAATAGTGCCCCTACAGGGAAGGGGTTTGTCCTCAATTTGGTGTCTCAACAGTCATATTAAAAGGGTTAAATGGATTTTTAACCCCAATTTTTAATTTGTATCTCTTGACTCTCTTTTTGCGTCAACTCTCAACCTTGTTGACCAGAAAGCTCCCTCTATCACTCTTGAATCTCAGTGTTAGACGAGCCCATTCACTTTCGGTGGATGGCGACTAGTGATTTGTTCTCATCAACTTCCACCTCATCAACTCTTTTTTCTTTACCCATCAACCCTGTTCCAAGCCTTTTCAGAGGTCAGTGTTCTGTTGTAACCTTGCACGGTTTCTTTGTTCTCCAACCCATTTTTCTGATCAGCTTCTTATTTCAACCACCTCTAGGTTTGTAGTCTTGTTTTTCTTTCTTTTCTTTTAATTCCCATGCTTGCAAAAATGTGCTTTATTTTTCTTAAGATGTTATGTATTCAAGTTAAGAAGCATTGATCCCATAGAAAATGATGCGTGAGGATCGTACTTAGCTTATCTCAAGCTTTCATTATCTACATCATGATAGAAGTTGATAGGTTCCTCGTTCCCTTCCTTTTCCAATTATGTTGGTTCTGCTTCTTTTTTATTCCAATTCTTATCCACATTATTGGTTTTGACTTTTGAAAACTTGGCCAACTCAGCTAATTCTGTTGATCCTTGTAATTGACAATATTTAGATTCCTTATTTGAAATGATTGTGATGATATATTTAACTATGAATGAATGTCTTTATTTTTTAGCATTTATATGTGTGGTATACCTATATATTAGGTTCATGCATTGGACTTTGCTGTTGCACTATACCGCTATAGCTCTTTAGTGTTTTCGGGGGTTGGCTGCTAATGCCCGTTACCCGCATTTGATAACTATGGCAAGGACCAACTCTTAAAAAATTGGTTGAAGAGGCTTAGGCTAGCATGTCAACAACCAACGATCCCTAAATTAGCCGATATAAGTCCCAATAACTTTTTATTAATATTTTGTTGCATTTAGTTACCTAACAACTAAGTCTTATCCCACTAGGTAGAGTCTGCTACATGGATCAATCAAAAACCAAATTTTCATTAAAACCATTTAGAAAGCTCTTTTTTTAATAGTTTCTCCTAATGGTTTTCTAGCAGTCCGTTACTCGATTTCCTTGAAGGAAGTGTTTTAACGGTTTGTAGGGTATGTATGTTTCATCATGTTTCAATAGTTTTCAATGAACATCATTTCATTCTCTTTTCTTTATTATCTAAATTTTAATAGTCATTGATTTTCATGTCCTTTTTCCTCATTGTGTTTTTATTTGCACCATAATTTATTTCACCTTAAGCATTTTGCATGGCATTTCTGTTTTCCTTATCTGATCTAGATTTGCGTATGTGATCTCCAACTTAATTTCCATTTATACTTGTTTATTTTTTATCCGTAAAACTTAAGAGCTGTTTGAGCATTCCACATTCTTTACCTTATTTGTATATCTGAATTTTATTTCTGCCATGGAATGCCTTTTAGGTCAAATATGAAGCCTTTATGCAAGAATTATACGTGTATTATTTGGGTTTTATACGGAGTTGGTTGCTCCATGAGTAGGAACACCTAGTGCTTCATGTTTCTTTGTTTAGAGTAGAGGGTTCTCCTCTGCTCGGTCATATGTTTTGTTTCTCAATCCTTTGTTCCCATACTAGCTTGAGTTGTTCAAAAAAAAATTCATGGGTAATTTTTTTTGTCTCCTTGATTCCTTCCTGGGATTTTAGGTTAGTAGTTCTTCTAGTTTTTCATATTATAGACAGATTAGGAGTGCTTCCTCGTTTTCTTGAATGTGGCTATTTCCAAACATGATAAACTAGTCTTCATTGTTTCCTTTCAGCTGTTGTTGCTGTCTCTCTTCTTCATGCATTAGCGTTTTTCATTGGGCCTTGGTTCACAGAAAGTTTCTTGCTGTATGTTAATTTCATTTGTCACTCTATTTGTTGAAAGAACTAGCATTTGGCAATAATAAGTTTGTATGTTCAATTGGAATGTTTTTCAAATATATTTTTTGGCTGCTTTCTTGCTCATCAAGCATCAATGTTTGTGCTTGTTATCAGGGGGAACGACTTTGCACTCATTATGCACAGCGTGGAGTATGTAAGTTCGGTCCTGCTTGCAAATTTGATCATCCTATGGGATCTCTGAGTTATTGTCCATCTGCTTCTTCACTGGCTGACATGCCGGTTGCACCCTATCCTGTGGGTTCATCAATTGGCACTCTTGCTCTGTCATCTTCATCATCAGAATTGCGGCCCGAACTTATGTCAGGATCTAGCATGGAGTCTGTCTCATCCAGAATATCCTCATCAATTGGCTTGACTTTGTCGACTGGTGGATCTGTTTCTCAATCAAGCACTCAACCATCTGCTCAGAGTTCCAGTCCTTCAGCAGCGGCCATTACCACCACAAATAGCAATGTCTCTCACACCTAGAGCTAAGCAATGTGAATGCATACCTCATCATTTCTCCTTTTTATCTCAATTCTTCAACCAGACATCATTATTCAAGGAGGTCCTCAAATAGGTTTTTTTTTTTTTTTTTTTTAAGATATCCAAGTTCCACGTTCAGTTCCACACTTCACACCAATTATCTTTATGTTCATATAATCTTTTTGTGGCCATCCCTTTGATCTTGAATAAACAATGGCCAACCTTGAGAATTTTAGCAACCCATACAACCACCTTGCTATTGAATAACTCCAAAGGACTCTGCAAGTCCATTATGCACATGTCCATCCACATCTCCAATTTTTGGAGTTTGTTGTGATTATTTATGCTCCAATCTTTTTTGGTAAGAGAAAATTCTGTCCAGACTTTCATTGACCATGTGATAATGTCTCTTCACCTGAACCCTTTTTGAATTTGGGAACAATTTTCCATTTCTGCTTCGATAGTCCTCATCAGTACTTTTTCCAACTTGTATCTAGGGTTTACTGTGAAGAGAAGTAATCAGGAGAGTACAATGAGGCTTCACATTGCTATCTTATATGGTTTTAGATACACGGTGGTGTTGTGACAATGAAAAGCATGACTTGATACTTAAATTTATTACAGAATACGTATATGAAGAAACACATTTAAATTAACACATTTGAATGTGTAATAACCTTTTTTCTCCTTTTCTATCAGTTTACCTGATCAAGCTTTGATGTGAGATCAGGTAACTTTCCGGAGGGGAATTTTTATTTTTGTCACCCCCTCCCCCCTTGACCGAATTTGATGTTTGTTGTAAGATGATTGTATTATAAATAGATTACCACTCTGCTCAAGTGATAAAAAGGGTGCAGCTTGGCATGCATCAGTCAATGGAATTAAGAGCCAAGGCTTAGTGCATGTCTTCTAAAGACAAGAAACCTGGCTTGTAGGAATAGCCATTTTCAGGTCAAGTCTTCATGTGCAGTGGGTAGTGAATGTAAGAATCTGTTCACTTTCAGAGCTTAGCATGGGGGAGGCACTGAACCAGTCCTTCTCTTATCCAACTATTTTTTGTTTTTGAAAATTATTTTGCATTTTCCAAGCTTTTCTGAGCTGAGTCAGAACCTAAGTCAGAAATATTTTCCTAGATCCATAATGATGAAAGTTGTGGCAATTCTTCAATTAACGAAGGAGGTTTTGCACTTTTATAATTGGATCATTGGGTTTTGCATTAATGCTCTGGGATAAGAAAAGGAGGTTTAGCTCAAGTTGCTCCAACTCTTTTTTAGATTAATTTTTTGATCCAAGATCAGCATTCGGAGAGGCTGCTTACTTCATTTCAGCTAATCCTGCTCCTTAAAAGTTAAAAAATAAACATCATTGTTGTTTTTGGAATGGGGAATCGATATTAAGTGTGCTTGTTTTCTTAGTACTGGTGGACAAAAGAATACTTATCTGACACACAGAGTACCAAGCAAACTACTATCTACTGTATATAGCTTGATCATCAACAATTTAAGATTAGCCTCTGCTAATGCATTATTGCTTAATGTACAATCTAATTTTAGATCCTAAGACGAGACAACTACTTTAAATTGTATAAAATGAAAAATTAGACCTTCTTGGCCTCTTATCATTATACAGAAGGTTTCAACTGTTTCACTTAGGAAAATCTCGTGA
This sequence comes from Gastrolobium bilobum, assembly GCF_033153095.1. NCBI lineage: Eukaryota > Viridiplantae > Streptophyta > Magnoliopsida > Fabales > Fabaceae > Gastrolobium > Gastrolobium bilobum. Next base: position 236,715 of record NW_026898476.1, read on the forward strand.
GAAACATTTTCAAATAAAGTTATTCAAAAAATTATTATTATTTTAAAGTGTGCTTATCACCATTGTTTCCCCCAAGATAGGGAATATATTCTTTCATCTCTCATTTAATATGATTTAGTCATGTGTAGTGATTTTAACTGTTTATAAATTATTAACCACAAGGCGAAAAAAGAATAAATGAAACATAGCAAGGACACATTCCCTCCATATTAAACTTCCTATGCTGCCTGGCTGCCATGTTTCTAAGTTCCTAAGTCCTAACCATGATATTGCTTTAAAATGAGCATAGATCTCTTTGGACAATTAAACTTGAGCTAGAACCTAGCTACCGTTGGGAAATTATAGAAAAAGGGGAGAAGGAAGAAGAGGCAAAAACATTTATCTAATCGATAAATAGTCAGCTAAAGGGAATGTACTATTAAACAATGGGAAAAGTGTGTGTCATTTTAAAGAAGGTAAAGTTGTGTCATTTTAAAGAAGGTAAAGTTGTGTCATTTTAAGAAATAGAAAGAGATAGATAAAAGAGGAGAGAGATTTGACAAAAAATAAAAATAAAGGTGTGGGTCTCACTTCTTTAAGAAAGTGAAAGAATATAAAATGTGTCATTTAAAAGGACAAGCAATACGTTAGAATTGATCGTTATTATTGCATTTGACAATATATCTTTCCGTGAACCTAACCTTTTGCGAGATGCTTGTGGTTGTGGCATTACTGCCTTTATTGTACCCAAAAGTTTAGGCAACTACCCTTAAAGAAGAATAAATTATGCTATTAATACATATATGTGTCCGTATATAAGCATATATTTTTGTGTGTACGTGTGTGGGGGTCGCCACAGTAAAAGATACATCATAATCAATAGTTTTGTTTTGGGACAAGGATTTAAGCTACATATCATGATTTAATTTTGGATAAAGTTTGTATTTATTTTCTTTTCTCAATAAATCCAGTAATTTTTTTTTTACTGGAGTTGTATGGTTTAAATGAAATTTATTTTATAATAATAAAAATAAATAAAATTATCTGATAAAATTATTTTTTAGAATCCCGAAATGACATTATTATTTTAAGTTGCAGGAAATAACTTTAAAAATAATATTATGAGCAAGGAAGGGTGAGTATCACAAAATTGACTTTCCTTGATGTGAACTAGAGAACCAAAAGAGCTTGCCCCATATGTGTAATTTAGTGATTACATTAGTAGAAGAAAAAATTTCCCACTTCCTAGAACTTAAGTTACAAGACAGACGTACCAATGTGCGGGACATTGATCATATTGCCACTCCTTTAATAAAAATTTACCTGATTGCCACTTCTGAAAAAAAAATTGCCAAAATGCCACGCCTGAATCTCGCTGATCTGACAAGCGGGAATGGACTGGACACGTGTTAGCGTCTGAATGGTTCAATGCCTGTGCTTTTGCCACGTGTCAGCATTCTGTCATTCTAGCTGGGCAGCCCAGCGAGAATGGTTCACCATTCAGACGCTGACACGTGTCCAGTCTGACAAGCGGGATTCAGGCGTGGCATTTTGGCAAAAATTTTTTCAAAAGTGGCAATCAGGTAAAATTTTACCTAAAAAGTGGCAGTATGGTCATTGTCCCCCAAAGTGCATGCAAGTACACAAGGCACCCCTTCATAAAGGTACCTCAATGAAAAAGCTCAGAAGAGTGGGTATCCCAATTCAACATGCATCCTCAAAAGGAGGAAGTGATGGAGAACATGTAGTTGAAGAAACAGCCTGAGTCATTAGCCCATAGCTTGGACTGTCATTGATGGGACATGATGCATCCATGCACCCATCTTCAATCCTTAATGGATTGTTAAACATAGCTGACAGTTCACTGGAATTGCAATCCCATGATTGTTGATTACCCCATAATCCTTGACTAAGTTCACTTGGGTAAGAAAAATCTGCAAAGTTAAAGGCCATTGTTTGCATGTTTAAGGCTTCTTGAGAGAATGCAGTGTTGTCAAAATGTGATTGACCCTCCATGGTGCTTGTGTTAATGGAGCTAACCTTTTGGTGATAGCTTGAAGCACTTGCATTGCTCTTCCTGCTGCTTGAACTGTTGGTAGTGGAAACAGGTCTGAAACAATTATCAGGAACTATGCATTCCAGATAGCCTGAGTTAGAATCATTGGAGAAGAAGAAATTATCATCCTGAGGTGACCCATGTGCAGTTTCAGAACACATGTCATTGTTCAAGTGAGAGGGGTTTTCAATGTGGGAAGAACCAAGCTGAGAGAGGCTATTTTGATTGGTTGGTTGTGGTTTCTGAGTGTTAGTGAGGAACTGTGAAGCTGGTAAGAGAGCTTGAACATCTTTAGGAGTAAGAACGTTATGAAAATTGGTATCATCAGAGTATATGAAGTTGGTTCTTGCTTGGTTGCCTTTCATGGACAAAGCAGCTTTGTCATAAGCAAGAGCAGCTTCTTGAGCAGTGTCAAATGTTCCAAGCCAATGTCTTTCTTTAGTTGTAGGGTCTCTAATTTCAGCAGCATATCGACCCCAAGGGCGCCTCCTTACCCCAAGAAACCTTCCTGGCTCTGCTTGTTTTCTTTGGCCTTTTCTCTCACCAGAAGGAGATGTATTGAGTTGAAGAAGAGATAAATTCATTTGGGTTTGATTTGGTTCATATCCTTTGAGGGAAGCATTTGAGGTTCTAGAGGTGGACATGGTTAAGAAAATGTGTGTTGGATGAGCTGAGAAACTGTAAGCTAGCTAAGGGAAGTTAAATGGTGCCAAGTGAAGGGAGCATATAACAGAATGGGAGTGCAGAAGGTAGGAGCAGTGAAGGTTATGAATGAGTGAAGTTGTGGGAAGTCTTTTAAAGACTGTGACTTGATCATGGAGAGAAGGAAAAGGACATTTTGCAGATGTCATTTTTATAAAAAACCATTCTCCCCTTTTCACCTACATTTTAAATCTTTTTTATTTTTATTTTTATTTTTTGTATTAAATATCTAACCCTCCATCCTATTTACTTCAGAGTTGAACTAAACAGTGAAAGTAAAGATTCCCTTAACTTGTCAAATACTTTAAATGGAGCTCTCTACAAACTGCACTTTGAGTTTTTATTTCTTTGCATAAGACACTTTCTCCATAGTTCCAATGATACTTAAAAAATGTGTCTTCTGTAACTTAGTAATAAGCACAAGAACAGATTTAGTAGGTTAAAAAATAGTTCTATTACTTTAGTTTTTGAACTCGGTAACAATGTAAAGCTTAGTGAGCCCATTCTTGCATCTGGTACATGCAAGGTAATGGGATTTGATAAGGATTGACAAAATTGAATATTTATGTGTATCAATTCATGTGTAAAGACCAAGCTAATCAATAAACTACCTGGAAATCTGTCAGGTAAACTCTATTTTGTTCTTTTCAATACAAGAGACAATCGTGAAAAAGACACATACTAATACACCACAAAAAAAGGGCTTGACCCTATAAACTACTATTGTAATTTGTTATATATGAATACAGAAATCTAGCATAAAGTCTCTACCTTTATTTTTCACCTGAACCTGATAAATATTGACCTGACAAAGTTTGGTTTTGAGAAAATAATTTAGTGCCATCTTCGGAGAACTTTCCTTGGTGACTGAATAATTGGTATAAATGAAATATTATTATGCTGGTATCAATCCGAGGGGAGACCAGAAAAGAAAAACAACTGCATGGTTTTGTCGGCATTCTCCTTGATTGTCTCAAACCTTTGAAATTGAAGGTACTAAGCATGCCATTCACCAGCTGCATGTAATATGCACATGTGAATCCTTTTATGCAAAATAATCAACCAATTACATAGGGAGCTCTTGTTTGCTTCATGATTTTTTCAAAGGGTGTCAGACAGAAAATTATCCAAGAATTAGATATTGTATGAGTCTTCCCTATCATGGAAACAACCCCACACTAGAATACAAATATAGAAAAGGTTATTCTTAGAAAGACCCACTAGTTAAATTCTTATTTTTGTTTGTTCCATGTATGCTTCACATGTCAATGGTAGAATTTTCAATTCTAGTATATGGGTTAATATCTTATGCAGAAAGAACTAGTGGTACTAGTTGACTGAGGTCTTAGCTCTTCACTATCTATGCTCAAAAGCCTTGTTCAGTGATGAAGTTGGTTCATGAAAGAGTGTCAAACAACAACTCAACCTAACCCCTAAGCTCTTTGATGAACGCTTAAGATCAGATTCTATTGTAACTATCTCCTTCATGCCAAAAAAACCTTTATAATTTCCAGCAGAGTTTAGCTTCATTTAAAACTTGATCATTGCGCTCATGTTTCAGATCTTTCAAGCACAAATCCAATTTTGCATTCCAATATGTTCAGTTTCATTTAAAGATTTTAATCAAATTTTGGTAGTAGCCATGACTAGACTTTGGACTAACACAACATTATGAATGTACCCTGCAAAGTATTTAAGGGCTAGAAAGTAAATGAAAAAAATAAAATAAAAATTGTTCATGACACAAAACAGATAACAAAAACACTGAATACATGCTCCCTGCAAATTGCCTTCTAGGTATACCTATCACCTTTGAGCAATTTTCAACAAAGTCTGATAATGGGAATAGTGACCAAAGTGCCACGTTTGGACAAAAAATTTACCAGACTGCCACACTAACAGTAAATTTTGCCAAAATACTACGCGGCATAATTCGCTACACAGTGTAGCGAATTATGTATGCAAGTAATTCGCTACACAGTGTAGCGAAATATGCTACGTCAGAACGCACAGAACCAAAAATGCCACATGTCAAATTTTGCAAAATTCGCTACATAGGGTAGCGAATTTTGCAAAATTTGACATGTGGCATTTTTGGCTCTGACGTGGCATATTTCGCTACACTGTGTAGCGAATTACTTGCATACATAATTCGCTACACTGTGTAGCGAATTATGCCGCGTGGCATTTTGGCAAAATTTACTATTGGAGTGGCAGTCTGGTAATTTTTTTGTCCAAACGTGACAAAATGGTCACTCTCCCCTGATAATGAGAGACAACAGTACTGATATCCAAAAGCCAATAGAAAAATGGTATAGTCAAAAAGGGCAATGAAAAGCTTAAACAAAGCATGCAAATTGAAGTGGACTAAACCGCCCCATAAAACAAAAGCTATAGTGGGCCACACTTTTATTGATTCACAGCTCTTAAAAGTATAATTTTACTCTCTTTTAATTAGCCTGCTATGTCATTCTATATAGCATTGGAAATAGCATGCTACTAATCATATCAAATGGGTCAAACCGTTTTGTTGTTTTTAGCATATTTCCCAGTGCTGCACAATGCTTTGCCATTAGTAATATAGCATGTTGGCGCATGTAAACTTACAAAGAACCCACTAAAATAGGAGACCAAAATGAGAGAGAGATCACAAAAGGCTCAATTACAGTTGTTTGATTAATTAATCATTTGTGTTTCTTAAGAATGGACTCTTAGACCCTTGACTCTTCCACTAAAGATTTCAAGCAGCCGAAAGATAGAGATATGTTAGCTACAATTGGGACCCCATGTGAAAGGAATCATATTGGTATCATAATGTTCTTCCTGTACCAAGACAAACCGAGAATATGGAAATACATAAATTCAAAAATGAAGAAATAAGCATGGAGTTTTCTTCTAGCCATCTTAATTTTTCATGGGGAGCTTTTGTTGTTTGCTAGTTCAAAGCACGAAAGAACTAAAATATATATAATATATATAGAGGTAGGATCCTGACACTGTGTCAAATTTCAATTTTGACACCTCATCTGAGAGCCGTTAGATCAAAAAAGATCAACGACTCTGATTTGTAAGAATGTGACACCATTGATCTTTTTTGATCTAACGGCTTTCAAATGATGTGTAAAACTTTAAATTTGACACTGGTGTCAAAGGATCCTACCTCTATATATATATATATATATATATATATATATATATATATATATATATATATCAAGTAGCCTGAGATATATTTAGAGTTTATTTATTTTCTTATATTAATTGATTTACTTTTGAATGGTTATAATTCTCTCTTTCTCTCTCTTCCTTTATTATCATTGATCCATCTTTATACGGTTATGATTTAATAGCCAGAGATAAAGTTATTTCAAACAGCTTGAGAAACAATAAGCCTTATATATGGGCTTTGATTTTCTCACGTTGCATGAAAATTGTTTTTTCATATTGCGACTTAACTAACGGTGGACCTTATATTTATTAAAAAAAGAAAAACTTTGCAAGTAAATCAAAGGGTTACATTTTCCCTATATATACATATAGAGAGAGAGCTATACCCTCTCGTATAGTAGAAGAAAAGTTATCTTATGTTGTGAGACAAATAAAATGAAGCCCATCAATTAAAAAAAAAAAAAAAAAAAAAAAGAGACAATTCTTTTTATATGAATGTAATCTAAGAGATGAATGAATGTATTTCCATTCTTGGTACGGAAGGTTTTAGAAATCTAAAGAAGAAAGGTTAGTCAAGGTACATCTCAAAAGATGTGAGTTGAGTTGGCAATGATGCACATTTTGACGAGGTACTTTACATATCCCTAAAATAGATGGGTTTCTTCCATAATGGCCAAACAAAGCATAAAAGTGAGCTTTCTCCGTCTCTCTATTTTTCTCAATACTTTTTTTTTTTTTCTCTTTCTTTTTATACGTTTCTCTAAGGACATATTTTTACGTGTAAGAAAAACATCTTATTTTATATGATTCAACGTGAATCGCTTCAGTTATGTGGATTATCACTGGTTTTAACTACATTTTAATATTATAATTAAGGTAACACATTATGTGGTATTAATGTTTATTTTAAGTCCAACTGTCTAAAAACACCATAAAATATCTCATTTCTTGTGGTTTTTAGCGGGTAACTTTTATGGTAAGAAGAGAATTTTGCACATTCTCCAAAACTGGCACACACTTTTTGTTAGTTTTAAAGGTCCTCCGGCATTTAGGGAAAATGATAAATATGTTTACTTGGACTTTGACGAAAATTAGACCAATGGAGTTTAAGTAAGTGACAAATGATTCAGTAAGCAACTTTTGGTTCAAACTTATTCCCATGTTGGCTCTAGCTGCTTCAGCTCCTATCTGTTCAAACACCACACTTATGTCCTCCCACTTTGCAACCAAACAATCTGTCTTTCTGCTTTTGGAACCCATCCTTTTTTCGCTTTATTTGATTAATGTTCCTAAGTGTTTTGTATCTACGTTCATGACCACCACAAATACATGCCAATGGCACCCTATTAAATCTTTTTATCTTAGTGATGCTAAGGAAATTAAATAGAAGAAAGAAAGGGAGAAGAGAAGAGAACGATGAGTAATTAGAAAAATCAATCCTTCGTCTTCACTATCATGAGATAGAACTTGTTTCATATGAGAAAAATGAAGAACTGAAGGACCTAGTCTTTAATGCCTATTAAAATACCCAATCAGAAAAAACGTGTATTACGCTTAAAATAACAGCATGAACTAAAACGTTTTAAGAAATCCAAAAAGCTATATCTAATATCACATAAGCACCTTAGTATAATAGACTGAGAAAATTTTAATTTATGCTTAACAAACTTTTAATTAAATTTAAATTTAGTAAAATTATCAATAGACATGAACTAAGATGTACATAATGATATTATGGTACCCGTATAATAGAATGGTAAGACGAAGTTAATGCACATACGACACCTTTTATACCAACTTCCATAACTCCTCTAACTTCTGCTCTTGTTTGTTTCAGGGACATCTTTCCAAATACATTATTTGAGAAGGGGAAAAGCTGTATCGACAAACATTTTTTTTTTACAATTTTACAAACTTCACTCAATAGTGCCTTGCCGTTGAGATACAGTGTAATTTGTAAGAATTTGTAAATAAAAAAAATTGTAAATATAACTTTCTTCCCTAGGAATGTATAAAATTTTGTACGTGCATATAGCATCTCTCTAATTATTACGATGACATACAAATTTCACGAGAATGCAGGAGGCACGGAGAGGGGAGATTGAGAAACTGGTCCTTTTCAGTTGTCATTCCATTCCAAACAGAATCTGGAGAATCATCATATTAGTTTAGTTGCAATTTAATGGTGATTTCAACTATCAATATCCCTCTGTAGTTAAGGGGGGGGGGGGGGAAACCCTTGAAGTCATTACACAAAAGGATGGTTTCTGACGATTGATAGACACGAGACATTCAAACATGGCCTAGACCTATTAGCTTAGGATGCAACATATCGACATTAATAACTATGGGACGGAGGCTGTTTAATACTCTGATAAAGTAAAGAAAGGAAGAAGATCCTTTAACACCCCGATAAAAAGAGGATGTCTACTGTGCATGAGATACATTGCTAGGGTTCACAGATTTTTCACCTACTATCATTAACTTCTTTATTCTCTATAATATTAGGACCGTCTCTAAAAAATATTACAGTTTACAAGACAAAATAAAAAGCTACTAACACTCTCAAAATAAAATAGAGTAAAGACTCTTCTAAGTCCCTAACAAAAAATATGGTTCCTATTTTTATCTCTTACAAAAAAAATCAATTTTTGGTTCTTCTACAATTCCAGTTCTTTGAAAATGTGATTCCTCTGAAATTCAATAAAGACCCAATTTAGTCCCTAAAAAAGGATTAATATAGGTTTTTTTTTTTTTTTTTGTAAGGGACCATGTTTTTTATTAGGGACCCAAAAGAGACTTTACTCAATAAAATATAACAATTTCAATCCAGTCGCTTTTATGTTGACTTCATGTGAAACTTGAAATTTGACCTCCACTATAATTTTATCAAATTATCCAATCCACATGAGAGCAGTGTGTCAAAAATAATGATGTAATCATATTAGACATTTTACATCCTATTACAAATTCGTTTCTAACACATCATTATAGAATTACATAGGCAATTTATCTGTTTTAAACCAATTTAAGCCAACAAATGATGCTGGATGTGCACCTTTACGACTGTATCTAACCTAACTCAGTTGAAGAGGACCTCAGCTTCCAGTTGAATAAAAGAATTTGAAATCGTAAATGCACCAGCATCATACCATCACACGTCAGGCATGTAATTAGCATGCTTTACCCTTACTCTTTCTGAGGCAGCTTCTCACGATTTTTATCCTCTTCAATATCATCTCCTTTTGACTGAATTAGCTTCCTGCATGAACTGCAGCTAATCAAAGAGCAGTAAACATAAATTTCATGAAGGCTACCCTATTTAAAATCACGATATTTCACAAAGTCACAAAAAGATAAAATTCAAATGTTTGAAAATATTGTCAACTACTACAACAGTGGCGTTGATGATTATTATATCCCAAAACACATAAATATTGAACCAAAAAAATAAGCTGTCACCTCTTTATTTGGCTGTTACAGGTGCCATTAGGCACAGATGTTTCAGGAAAATATTATCCACTCAGTAATAGGGGAAACCATGGTAAAAGCCACAACTATATTCAATTAGATTATTGCCAAATTTCATGGTGATAGCAAAGAACCAAACCATTATTGCATAAGATTCTCCTTACCTATGAGATAGTTGCACTAAAGATGAATCTAGAAGCACCGGAATAGAGTGGGACTACTTAAATTCAGGCCATTTAATTGAATTTGTGGATATTTTCTTCATCCTTGATACACCAAAATTGTCTGAGGAGTCATGCCATATCATCTCCATCTGATAAGTAGCAGAACAAATTGTCATTGGGTATGCATTATAGAAATGACACAAAATATTGTAGAAGAAGCTCTAAGAAGGACTGTATAAGGATATATTTAAGAAAAATTCAAAAAAAGTTTTTTTGGTTTCAGCTGATAGATGATGTTTCCAGGTTGTTCACTTGTTCTTGAGGTCATAGAAAGTAGGGTTCAATAGCGCCCCACATTTAAGGACACATCATTTCAGGGGAATCTGAAGCAGATAATGAGAACTAAACATCATTCAGTAAATCAACCATATGCTAACATCTTCATTTGTCATTCTAGCAAGGATTAAAAATGCTGAAGAGAAACAAAAGACACACCTCTCCAACAATCACTTTGTCGCCTTCCTTTACACCAAGTTTCATGAGAGACTTAAACACACCACAAGCCTCAAGAACATGCTGGAACCTTATCTCTGAATCAACGTACCTGTTAAAAGATGCACTAGTTTCCATGAGACTAGCCATGAACAAGAGTTGCAATTTCAAGCATGATGCGCATCCTAATATGCATTTTTTCCAACACATATCAATAATCAATTAAGAGGATGAAGCTTACAATCTTCATATTTCGTCACAATATTCTAGAAAGGTTCTTGCATGGAGTTTCTTATGATTAAAAGAGTGATTTTCTAGTTTTGGCATCTTTCATGTAAAGTTTAAAAATCAATGCAAGAACCTTCAGGAAGCTGAAGAAATGTCCTAGCCTGATCATAAATGGTTTTGTAAACAAATACAGAATAAATGCAGGATAATGATTTCAGCACTTTATTCGTTAAATGTGATTTGAAATTACACTTAGACCTTAATAAGTAAAGTATGTTTAAGATTAACCGACATCAATGACAACTAAAAAAAATCATAGTAAGGAATTGTATTCTAGATCACGTTTTTACTCTTTAACCTACCGCCAATTTGTCATCTGGATAAAACGTTGCAATCCAGATCCAACCACATGCCAAATATTTGTATCCCCGTCACGAAAAATCTCAAAATCACTAATGGATGCACTTCGTTGCTTCTGTACTGCATCAGCCACATGGTTCAAGTCTACCATATCTCTTCCATCTGAAACAGGTCAAATTTGTTCAAATGAAAGAACTTATTAGAGAGAAAAAAGTGTATACAGAAGTAACTGATGATATGACAATAATATTCAAAATAAGTGTAAAACAAATTATAACCTTCATATTCCTCCTTGTCTTCTTTACTTCTGCGCAAAAGCTCATAAGCAGCACAGATAACTTCATGAGTACCTTCCCTTTTGATTGCGCTCATACAAAAAGGTGTGATCCCACGAGATTGCAACTTTTCTTTGAAGGATTCCCACTTTTCATATGCTTCTGGAAGATCCATTTTGTTATAAGCAACTACATAAGGCTTCTCAGCAAGTTCAGGATTAAACAGCTTCAGCTCTAGACGAACTGCATCAAACTCAAGATCAGGCTGCTGTGATGAACCATCAACAATATGTACCTGAAACCAAATAGAGAGGCAAGTTTTAAACATCAATTTTTAAAGGGACAAAAAGGAAAAGCAAACAAGAAAAATATCAAATTGCTATACTTTGAAATAGCATGTTTATCAATACCATACACCAAGAATGGAAATTTCAAACAGAGAAAAAAGTCATACATATATATTCTACATAGATGGACAATGTTCAAATTAATGGATGACCAATTGATCAATCATTCTTTGGGTCAACTGCAAATGTAAAATTCAACATAAAGATATTTCAGATATATGGAAAGTTTCAAAATTCACAATCCACTAATGATTGATTTAGAGAGATATAAGGTAGATACACAAACAGAAAAAAGAAAAGGTAAGATAATGGATGCTAAAAGATTCTATAAGCTCAGATAAGCAAACAAGCTGAAATTTTACTCAATCTATTTTAAACAGAATTGACATAGGCAGAAAGAGGATCAAAAGGTTGGAGTGGGCAAAATATAGATGATTTAAGCATCTCTAAAAGAATAATTTTTAGAAAAACAGCCAATGATGTCTTAAATACATTTAAAAAAGAAAAGAAAAGGAAATACATATAATTTAATCCTATTTTGTTTTCTTCCCCAGAGGAGCAGTGTGGTAACTCTATAATTGAATGTAGCTCCGCAGAATTGACGTTTCTTAAATGTAAGCTAGGTAAGTCTGGAAAAAGCTCCTCTAAGATCAGCAAGTAAGAGTGTAATGTATCCACCATCGACTTTTAGTGTGTTAAAGACCATGATATACTTTAAATTAATGTAAGAATGGATTCACTCTTATTCACTTTAAAAACAATCACACTTTAGTGGAGCCTTATCCGGTATGCCTAACTAAATAAAGCAGAACAAAAAACATTGATATCATCTTGATCAAAAGTGCCTACCAAGGCAGAACACCTTTCAGTGTGTCTCAGAAACTCGTGACCCAAACCAAAACCTCGGTGAGCTCCTTCAAGTAGACCAGGAAGATCTGCCACCACCATTGTTGAATCATAGTCAAAGGAAACAACACCCAGATTAGGAAGCAGAGTGGTAAAGGGATAACTTGCCACCTCCGGCTTTGCAGCACTAACAACACTCAAAAGCGTGCTTTTCCCTGCATTTGGGGCACCAACTATACCAACATCAGCAACAAGCTTGAGTTCCAACTCCAACCACCTGATCATTCAAAAGATACACATCATTCTTAGTCTGTCAATTTTGAAGCACAAAACAAACACAACAAAACTCATTATCCCACTCACTCACTCACTCACTTACATTTCTACACCCTCTTCACCATTCTCAGCAATCCTAGGGACCTTATTATTCCCAGTCTTGAATGAAGCATTCCCTCTGCCACCTCTTCCACCTGGCAACAGCAATGCTCTCTGACCAGGATACACCATCTCCAACAACACATTATCATGACCACCATCCCTGATCACTGTGCCTGGAGGCACCTTCACCACCATATCTTCTCCCCTGGCACCATCCTGCAACCTCCCCTGACCATTGGAACCTTTCTCTGCCCGGAAATGCATGCAGTTCCGAAACGGCAACAATGAATTCATCGACCCATCAACTTCAATATACACCTCACCACCTCTCCCTCCGTCGCCCCCGGACGGCCCCCCCTCAGGAACGTACTTCTCCCGCCGGAAAGCCACCACGCCCTTACCACCATCCCCGGCCTTCACGTAAATCTTGGCACGGTCGAAACACCGCATCACCGCCGGCACCCCCTTCTCCTTCACCTCGCCGTCGGATTCACCGCTGAAAAGCTCTGCACCTTCATCATCGCCTTCAGATTCAGATTCAAATTCAGAATCGTCATTGCCTTCGAAGTAGTCTCCATCATCGACAACTTCTTCTTCTTGTTGTTGTTGTTTTCGTCGTCGTCGTTGTTCCTGTTGTTGTTCGTTTTGTTGTAGTTCGTTGCGGAGAAGTTGGTTAATTGAATCGGAGAGTTTGATTTCGTAAGAGGAAGAGGAAGAAGAAGTGGAAGGAGATGAATAATCATCTCTGAGTGGGAGACGAGTGTAGGTGGTGGGTTCGCCGCCAGAGAGCAACACCGGCACCGGTTCCGCCTTCTTCAATTTAGGGTTCGGGAGAGGTTTGTCGTTAACGCGTGTGCGAGTGCGAGTGCGAGTGTTAGGGCGAGCTAAGGCATTGGGACAGAACCACACCGAGAGTGAAGTAGCCATTTTCGTGGAAAGCCTAACAGTAACATCTTACCTCTATTCTTATAACTTCCATTGGATAAGGCCACACGCGCTTTCCCTCCTCCACTTGACACGTGCTTTCACACACTGAATATTTGTTTCTAGGCTTTAATGTTTATTCCGAGATAAGTTATCTATATTTGTTTCTAAGATGATGTAGTTTTGGATTGAAAAATTAAAAATTTATAATTAAAAAATTATTATAACTCTGAAATAAATTATAATTATAAAAATAACTTGATTCACCTTAAAATAATATCATTTTAAGATTATTGTAAATAAATTATCTAAAGGGAACCCATATTATAAACATGTTGTTATATGGGAGAAGGATTTATTTTATATTTTTTCTCTCCTCTATAAATTTTTTTTATCTCTTCTCTATTTTGTGAGATATGAGATAAAAAATTCCCATGTAATATTTCTTGTAATATCGAAGCTCTTGCATGGTTTTCTTTTATAATTTTTCTTTTTTCATATACATATACAATATGAATCTTTCACGGGGATTATTCAAGTTTAATATCTTTACAACTTAATAATAAAGAGTATTGTCAGTTAGAAAGGGCAAAATGTTGTTTCGTTTTAGGGAAATACTACTCTCATTTTACATGAGATAGTTATCTCATTTTCTTTCACTTCAAAAATCGCACCCCTCTCTTTTTCTTTTCTTTTTTCTTTTTTTTTTAATGGTGGGTCCCACTTAAATTCTCTCAATAGCATGAGAGAACTACTCTCATATGACATGAGACTACTATTCCCCTTCATTTTATTCTTCTTAAAACTAGTTTTATTTATAAACAAAATACGGATGCTTAATGGAACCTCTAAAACATGTGAGCATTTGTTAAGTTTAATTAATTTAACACATTAAAAATTTGTCTTTAATTAGATAATCCGTATAATGTTCAATGTTACAGAATCATTAGTTCCCACCATCGTCCAATTTTGAGGGGTGGTGAAAGTGTACCCTTACGTGGGGGTGATAATTTGAGTTGATCCATCCTGACTCGCCCAGCCCTGTCAAAAACGGAGCGGGGTGTTGACCCGTCAAAAAATATGGGTTGAAAAAATGAATTCATTCCGTTTTATGGTGGGTTGACAGATCAACCCGCCAATTAAAAAAATTAATTAAAATTCAAAAATAAATTATATTTTATGAATTTTTCTAATTTTATTTTATTTTATTTCACACTTCTCTATATTTTTTTAGTTTCAATCTTAAATGTATACTAATATTTGTCAAACATTCTTTAGGAATTTATATATAGATAACATTTGTCATAAATAAAATTGTTATTCTTTATTTTTTCTAAGAAGTAGTAAGATAAAAAAAATTGGATATCACAAAATTTTAAGGACTAATGAAATACTACCTAATTGTAAAAAAAATAATAATAATAATTATAACCCGGCGGGTTGAACCCGTTTTGACCCACTTCTAGGCGGGGCGGGTTGAAAACCTCAACCCAACCCAACCTGCCCCATTTTGGCGGGTTGGCGGGTTGACCTGCCGGACTCAACCCATATTGCCACCCTTACCCCCATGTGATAAAACACTCCAGAATTCTTGTAGGCAATGGTGAGAAAACAAAATTATGGTTAGGAACTTGGTTACTTAATTTTCGGTGTCTTAAGGATCTAGTTACCGAAGAGATACTTGAAAACTCTATCATGTATAAAGTCTTAAGGGGGTATTTAGTACAAGAGATATTTTTTTTACTGAGAAAAAAGACTTTTAAGAATATGATTGGAAAATATTTTTCCCAGAAAAATAACAAAAAGCTGTTTGGTAGCCCAAAATTTTGCCGGCAATGTCGGGTTAATTTTACTGATTCTACATTTGGTTGATTGTAAAATATTGATGAGAATCTGAACTGAATTTACCAAAGTACCCATCATTTTTTAATATTGTATCTCAGTGCTTGCATAGAATTTTGTATTGGTGATAATTTAATTTCAATTTTTTGAAAACAGCATTAGTTGCTCGGCAAAACAATGATGTTAGGCATTTATTGACTAAAGAGATTAAAAAATAGAAGGTTCAAACCATGAAGTTGATAAATAACGTCTTCAAAATGGATAACTATTGATACGATCTTTGACAAAACTTGGTTCTGTTTGCAGGCATGTCTTGCAAAAAATGATTGTATTGTTTGTGCCATTTTTTTGCTTTATCTTGCTGATTTTCCTTCCAACGCAAATGGGTCTTTGCTATCATTTATAGATCCTTATGGTAGTCTCTTGTCTGATCGGTTCCCAAACCCATTTTGTGTGCTAGAACAAATTCCATTTGGAGTTGACAAGGATGACATGACTCTTCTCCTTTATAACATGCAAAATTTGATGATGGAGCAGATGAAGACGAGTTTGAAGATCGTGTTTATCTGCAAAATCTTTTTACACATCTCCTTATATATGTCAACATGGTAGTTTGGTCCTAAAACGTAAAAATCACATTCCGAGTTCTTGGAAAAAAAATACCATGGGTGGGGAGGGGTTTTTTTTTTTGAGTGTGTAGTTATAAATGGGAATGTTGGGGAAATAATTTCCTTGGGAATTTTTTACGTTTCCTGATACCAAACATGGTCAAATAATATTCCCAACCCCACTTTTCCATCATTCCCACCAAAATAATTATACCAAACACCCCTCTAAGAGTTTGTTAGGATTGATGGTTCTTGGGATTGGCAAATAATCTCGAACCTTGTTACTCCCGAAGTCAAAAGTCTCATAGCCAGCATGCTTCCTGCAAGCCCTGACGATGGAGAGGATATGATATATTGGATAGAAACTAGTGATGATTGTTTTTATGTAAAATCTACTTATAATGTGTTAAGGAGCAATGATTGTGATCAGTCATGGGTGATTTGGAAAACCTTTGGAAGCGGGATGGGCCTAGCAGAATTAAAACCTTCCTTTGGCTCCTTGCTGGTGATAATTTGATGACTAACCAGAAAAGATACAAGAGACATTTTGCTGATTTGTACACCTGTCTTTGATGCCAAACACATCCGGAAAGCTCTCTTCATGAAATTCGTGATTGTGTTTGGTCCCAAAAAGTGTGGAAAGCTTTGTTCTACCCATGCAAATGACACAGTTTCTGCTCAAATTCTCTAAGGGGTTGACAGGAGAAGGGAACAAAAATTTTCCAAAAAAATGGGGTGGGGAAAATCATTTGCCCATGTTTGGTAAGAGGAAAAGTAAAAATAAGGTTGAGAAAAAAAATTCCCATCATTTTAGTTTACACTAGCGAATCCCATGGCAGAATACCTTTCAAGACATGGTTTTATTTTTTCCCACACGATGGGAAAATAATCATTCTTCTCTCAGACCAAAATACCCTGACCTATCACCTTCATTCAGAATCATCAACCTCTTCCTCTCTCTCTTCACAAATAAGTCTTCGTTTTGTTCCTTCCCTCACCCCACCATCTCATCATCCACAACAACCCCAAACTTCACCCCACCAACTCCTAGCCACCGTCAAAGGCCACACCAACAACGTGGTCGCAATCAGTAACAGAGCTATCAAGTCCCTAATCATTTTTGGTGACATGTTATTCAGTGCTCACTAAGACCACAAAATCTGAGTTAGGAAAATCGAAACCAATAATCGAAACCGGAGATATCAATGCGTAGTCACCCTTCCCACCCTCGAAGATCGGTTTTCTAAGCTATTTTATTCCAAGAACTACGTTGAGGTTTGAAGGCACAAGAAGTGCACATGGATTCATCACCATGACACTGTTCTGCTCTTGTTTTGTCCCATGACAAGTCTCTCCTTTACTCACGGAGTTGGTGAGAGAGAGGAAGCAAAGGTAAAATGAAGGCAAAGAAAAAATGATGCTTTGGGGGTAAAATGAGACAAAAAAAGATTAGGGTAATTTTGTAATTTTGATACATATTTTCAGTAATATTTTATCATTAACCAAACATAGTATCAGTAAAATTAACTCAACATTCTTGGAAAATTTTTGGCATACCAAACACCTTTTAATAACTTAACTGGAAAAAAAAAGTTCCCATCATATTTTCAGAAATCATTTTTATCTGTAATTTTTCTCTCTCTATCAAACGCTTCTTAGAAGAATGGATAAATAGGAATCTGAAAAAAAGAGAATGATGGCACAAAGAACAGAATCTGGCCTCTCCTTTTCAGTGTAACCTGCTGGTGCTTATAGAAGGAGAGGAACAATTTCATTTTTAACAGGAGCAACCTGCCACAAAAACTTCATTGATCTACGCTCCTTTTTATTAATTTCTTTTTGGGGAAAATGTTTCTGCAGTTAATGCAGATAGGTTATCTGCATTTATTTCTAAAACGACGTCGTTTTGGTATTGAAATTTTAAAAAGTTATAAATATAAAGACTATTATAACCCTGAAATAAATTAAAATTACAAAAGC
Source organism: Gastrolobium bilobum (assembly GCF_033153095.1). NCBI lineage: Eukaryota > Viridiplantae > Streptophyta > Magnoliopsida > Fabales > Fabaceae > Gastrolobium > Gastrolobium bilobum. The sequence goes on from NW_026898476.1 coordinate 254,535, forward strand.
ACCATGATTTCCGTCTCAAAACGACGTTGTATTAGGCTTACTGCAGATAACTTATCTGCAGTAACTGCGGAAAAAACGAACCCTTCTTTTTTACGACTTAAGAGAAATATAAAAAAAATGGGTGAAAATAATTTATTTTTTTTAATAAAAGTGAGCATTAAATTGGTGTTCATAAAACACTGAAATTTTTCTCCAATTTAAAATGATTTTTGGCGATGACAGCTCCGGGAACAATTATTGCAACTTCTGGAATGATGAATTAAAACGAAAGTAGAGAATCTATTACAATAATAACAAGAAAACAAAAATAATAAAATTTATTCTTAATTTTCTATTATAAAAACAATTTATGAAAAACAAATTTGTAAAATAATAAGATAAGAAACTGGTAACTAGTTAAGTTTTGTTTTAAACTAATTTCAACAGCATGAAACAAATAGATACTATTGTTTTGTATTTTATTTAAAAAAAAAAAACTATGAAAGTTGAAAAACCTAATGTTGTGTTGAGCGGATTACTTAATTAAAGACAAGATTTTAATGTGTTAAAATTAATTAAACTCAACAAATGCTGACATGTTTTAGATGTTTCATAAATCAAGTAGAGTTTTGACAGCATCATAATAAATGTAAACAAAAACAAACAGTGACAAGAAAATTACTTTGACTGGCATGCCATTTAGTATAATCTACACTCTCACATACTTTAATTTTGAAGAGTAAATATTATTTTTGGTCCTCAGTAAATTTTATGATGCCCGTTTTAGTTCCTAACAAATAAAAATGCCCATCATGGTTTCTAACATGATGGGCATTTTGAAGAGTAATCTACACTCTTATGATGAAGAGTAATTTTGAAGAGTAATTTTGAAGAGTAAATATTATTTTTGGTCCTCAGTAAATTTTATGATGCCCGCTTTAGTTCCTAACAAATAAAAATGCCCATCATGGTTTCTAACATGACTGGCATGCCATTTAGTATAATCTACACTCTCACATACTTTAATTTTGAAGAGTAAATATTATTTTTGGTCCTCAGTAAATTTTATGATGCCCGTTTTAGTTCCTAACAAATAAAAATGCCCATCATGGTTTCTAAGAAATTCAAAATGAACCCATTTAGTTAAAATCGTAGTCCCTCACAAATTTAAAAAAGACCCATATTAGTCCCTAAAAGAACTAAAATGGGTCAATTTTGAATTTTTTAGAAATCACGATGAGTCTTTTTATTTGCTAGGAACTAAAACAGGCATCGTGAAATTTGTGAGGACCAAAAATGGTATTTATTCAATTTTAAATTATACAATAACTTCCTCTAGCGGCGTGTCCTTTTTTTTATTTTTTATAGTTGAACATTTAGTTGAAAAATATTAAGGGAAATTTTAAATTGGCACCATTCACTCTTAATTTTTCTTAATTTAAAGTTTTTCAATAACTCTTCAAATTTTTAGTTTGAATTTAATCAAATCAAATTTCAAATATATTTGAGATAAGACATACAAAAAGCATATTTCCAATCAAATATATGAAAAATTAAATATTTCCTTTTATATATTTATGATTACTCCAATTAATTCAAATTGGGTGATACATTTATGAGTTCGCTTTTTTTACGATCAATATAGATAATTTATTTATAGTGAGTCCAAAATAATATCGTTTTGAAACGGAAATCAAGATATTTGTGTAATTATGATTTATTTCATGATTATAATAGTCTTTTTCATTATAATTTTTTAATTTTTCAATAAAAAATGAAGTCATTTTGAAAACGAATATAAATAATTTATCTATGTTCACTTTATAAACATTAAAGCCAATATTTATGGATTTGATGTTTATCATTTTAAATGATATAAGTTATATCATTTTAAAAAAGAGATAAACACAAAAAATAAAAATAATGAAAAAAAAATAATAAACATTTTTCCCAAACATTAAAGCCTACGTTTATATATTGTATATATTGAGAGAGAGAGAGAGATACAAAGATATTTTGTTACTGTTTGCATCCAATCAAATTGAAGCCCTTTGAGAAGAGAAACAAAGTGAAGGTGTGTTTTTTCAAAAACAAGAGCGCGTTGAAGCACACAACAATGGAAGTTCCCAAGGATCAAATCGCAACTCTTCTCGACCATGGCCTCTACAACTCCGCTCAGATGCTCGTAATCTCTTTTTTGTTTTCCCCCCATTCAAATTTGCATTTTGAATATTGTTGCTTTTTAATTTATTTTTTTTCGTTTTTAATTTTTAATTTTTTGTGTTGATGGTCTAATCCGAAGTTGCTGTTTTGAATAGGGTTGTTTTCTTGTTTCTTCACCTGCTGCAAATGCTGAATCCAACCCACACCTCAAAACTGAGAGCTTGGTCTCTACAAATTTCCTTTTTTTTTTTTTTTTTAAAGTTCTTACGTTGGTTATTTATTAATTTTTTTATTATATTTTTTGTGTGCAGGTGCTACTTGGTGATTCGTTCTTCCGTGAAAGGGAGTGGCGTAGAGCCATTGTAAGAGACCGTGATATCTCTTTCCCCCCTTTTGCATTTGCAGTTGGTTTTTTGTTACTATCTTTCTCTTAAAGCTTTTAGGAAATGGGTAGTTTAAAACTGTTTACTTTTTTTGGGGAGTGGTGAAGTCTTGTTAATTTTTCATCTCTTCTGTTGTTGATGAACAGCATACCTACAAGCAAGCTTTGCATTACTACAAGATGATTCCGAAACAGAACATGGCTTCTTCTCGGAGTGCATTGTCATCAAACAGGTCTTCTTCTCCAAATTCTTGCAATGTATCAGTAATCAATGAGAATGAGGTGAACTAGTGTATAGTGTTTCTTTGGTTCATGATTGTTCGACTGACTTGATGTGCTTTTAAGGTTTTGCATGTCCAGGTTGTTTATGAAGTTTCCTTTTCATTCTCTTTGACAGGTGAAATTCAAAATTGCATCATGTCACTGTTTTCTGAATGAGAACAAAGCAGCTCTACTTGAGGTTTGTTTGTTTTCTTCCCCTCTACATTCTACAGACCAGACACAAGAGAGTGCATGCCCATTAACAAAAAATTTCCTGTTGGTATATTTTGAGGTGAAGGAATGTCAGTTCTCTATTTATGGAGGGATTAACAATGAAGATAATGAGCCTTAAATTGCTCTATTGTGTATATTTTTCAGTTCTGAATGTGGCATTTTTTTTAATGAAAAATGGAGTTTATGGGATTGTGCATTACATTTTTTGTTTGTTTTCAATTTTGTCATTCCTCATGAGCTTTTTTGTGTCACTTTCTTGTTACAGATGGAAGGAATTCCAAGCAAAGCTAGAAATCTACCGATGAATTTGTTATTAGGGAAGCTATATCGAATTTCTAGACATAGCCGAGCTGCTGTTTCTATTTACAAAGAATGTCTAAGGTTTGTAAAGTAAATTTCTCATACACTGAGTGAACCTTTGATATGGCACCAATAGTTATCTTTAAAGGCCTTTAAGGATTTGTTTTATCATTTTTTAATTTACATTTGTCCTAAGTCCGTTGCATACTGAACTTCAACCTTCAGACATGACGTCCACTAGTGTCCTTATGCTGGAACTGATAGCATTAGTAGCTCATATCGAATACACATTTTTAATGTTTGTTCATCAAGCGGCATATTGCTTTTTATTGTCTTAGACACAGCACACAGTTATTAAATCCTTTACGAACCTGCTGAAGTACAGCAGTGCAGGCATGGCATTTTGATATAGGGTGAGAGGGAAGAACTCTCACCTTCAGATGTCCCATACAGCCATATAAAAAACCTCAATTTAAGTTTGTTTATGTATGGGGGAATAGATGGAAAATATGATCTCTCTCTCTCTCATTTTATGAAGCTCCTTTCTGTTTCTGAGTTCTGACTGTTTGCTTTCCCTTTAGGCAGTATTGAATGCGTTATGGACTTTTGGAATTGGCTATTTGCTTTAACTTTTTCTTTCCTCTATGTGCATTTGCATCTTTCATATGATCTATTATTAATTTGGTACTGGATTTTAAATTGAACTTCTTTGTTGATGTCTTTTTGCCAGACATTGTCCTTATATACTTGAGGCTATCGCAGCTTTATCAGAACTGGGATCTACTGCAAAGGACATCATTTCATTGTTTCCTCAGGTATGTTGATAAAAGCAGAAAGAAATTTGTATAACTGAAGCTAAATAGAAATTCAGCCCTTGGCGATCCTCAAATTGATCCTTTGGTTCACAACAGAATTGGGGAGCCATTTAATTACCTCAGCTCTTCCTCTCAGGCAGTTAGGTACTTAGCAACAGAATAAACTTTAGTCCTGCAGGTTGCTGTGTCCTATATTGCTGAGGAAGGTGGAGGATGAGGTATTTATAAGACTCAGCCCTCCGAGTTAACAAAATCATTCTTAGGTGGATTTTGTCTCCCTTCCTTTTGGTAATTGATTTAATTGGTGGAAAGAAGATGGAAAAATTGCTAAATTCTAATTTTAACCTTGTTCTCTGGTCCTATTTTTCTTCTATTTCAACAAGTGCTTTAACCTCATTTTAAAACTATATCTGTTTCCTGTCCTGATGATCTTTGTGGGGTGTTAAATTGTTAATTCTATCCATCTGAGTTACTGTCAGCTAACCACTTTATGATCAGTCTCATTTGAATACCTTAACTAGCATTATGACATTTCTTCTGTACATTTAATTGCAGTGGATTTATTAATAACTCATTACCTTTTATCACGGATTTTTTTATAACTTTTTTTTAAGTTGATCAATTTGTAAAATTGCAGTTCAAATATGATTTGAATATCCTCCAAGTAGAGGTGGCAAAGCGGGCTGCCCGCCCCGCCCCAGTCCGCCAAAAAGCGGGCTAGCCCGCCCCGCCCCGCCTTTGAAGGTGGGCTAGAAATCTCAGCCCGCCAAGCCCGTGACATTTTACACTAAAAATTAAAAAAAATCAAAATCAGCCCGAGCGGGCTTGGCGGGCAGCGGGTTTGAAAAACTCAGCCCGTCCCGTCCCGACGGGCTGAGCCCATTTTGCTAGCTCTACCTCCAAGAATATAATTGGTATGTAAACATTTGATTTCAGACTCAGAGTAGAAGTGGGAGGGCTCCATTTGATCATACAGACTCAAGTCGTTGGCTTCAAGTAAGTTGTACATAATAATTCAAATCCTTGTTTGTCACTGTGCTTTAAAGTACTTGCTACCGTTTATCAATTTAGAGATTTTTCCATTTTATGATAAGCCTCTCTATAGATGGCATCATTCTTAACCTGCATAGTATATATGCTAAATGTAATCCTTCGAAAAGTGACAAAAGGTGACTGCTAGTCTACTGAATGAACAAAGATTAATATTTAATATTTAATATTTAAGGACTATTTTGATGGTTTGGTGGTATATCTAATGTATTGAGCTTGACAAATTGATATCCATATCTCAATATAATCATCATTTGCAATGTAAAATCCAATTATTCCAAATGGATTCTCTTTTGCATAATATTTATTAATTGTCTTGCTAGATACTGATTCTTTGCTGGCAGTATGATGTTCTTGCTTTTCTATGCATGATAATGATTTGGGGTCTTGCATTTGAATTGCTGATTTGCTATACTTCTTTATACTGTTCTTAGTTCAGTTACTTGGTAAAACTTGTTGTGGGCCTCTGCACCTAACATTTTAAGTTTTTAGGAGAGTTATTTCTTGACATTGTATCATTATAACCAAGTGGTCAATGGTTTGATCCTTGCTTCCCCCTTACCTAGATTGAATTTCAATCTGCTTCAAGCTTTCAAATCAAAAATGCTTTTTACGCGAGGAAGCATATTAGAGATAAAAACAATCATTCTTGAGTTGCACCTAACAGCATAAGCTTTTTTGGAACAGTTGGTTTTGGACAGAACTAATAGTTTATTCTGATTTTTTTCTCCTTATTTGTTGCTTGGTTCAAAAGAATACCTTCCCAGTATTGTAGTAAATGAAGTCCAACCCTTTTCTTTTCTTTCGAGAATTAATGTCATATGTCCATGTATTTTGCAATGGACCTGTAAGTAACATTTTAAGCATACACCAAAACTGCCTAGAGAACTGTTATTCTATATTACGTGGTCTTATTTCCTAAAGTAATTACCATAAAGATAGGCATGGGATAATTGGAAAATTAGTTTTTCATGTATTCACATTGAATTTTCTTTGAAATTTTGCATCATCTGTTTCATGGATTGTGTTCGTATACTGCCAGGCAAACCCTTGGAACGTGAAATTTCTGATTAATTTTTTCCATTTTACTTTTTTGCAGCGCTATGTTGAAGCTCAGTGTTGCATGGCTTCAAATGATTACAAAGGTGAGATATTATATTTTATATGGAATCATATGATTCCATGCTTGTGTTGCTGAAGGATCTCATTGGTAAAATGTGTTCTATGGGCATAGCCCTTAGGCCAATTTCTGCCCCCCAAAATTTAGAAAATGATAAATCCTACTGTAAATTGGTATATTGTTTATGCGACTAGTTAAATGTAAAAGAATACGTTGTGTATTGATCTGTGTCAGGGAGTTACAATATATAGAGACCCTAATGGGCTTAAGTGTAAGGCCCAAACCTACCCAAACCTAATCCTAATACAGTCAGAATACAGTCAGACTATTTACGGATAAGACAGAATCCAATCATATCTAATCATATCATATCTAATATTCTAACACTCCCCCTCAAGCTGGTGCGTATATATTATGAGCACCAAGCTTGTTACAAATGTATTCAACCCGAGGACCTCTAAGAGCTTTAGTGAAAACATCCGCTAGTTGATCAGAGGAGTTGACGAAAGCAGTCTTGATTTCTCCTGATTGAATCTTTTCTCGAATGAAGTGACAATCAATTTCTATATGTTTGGTCCTCTCATGAAAGACAGGATTAGAGGATATATGTAGCGCAGCTTGATTATCACAGATGAGTGTCATGGGTTGTTTCTGTTCACAAAGATGAAGCTCCTGAATCAACTGCTTTAACCAGACTAACTCACAGGTAGCATTTGCCATTGCACGATACTCAGCTTCTGCACTAGATCGAGCAACAACAGGTTGTTTCTTGCTCTTCCACGAAATTAAGTTTCCTCCAAAGAAGACACAATAGCCAGAAGTAGAGCGCCTGTCCGAGGGTGATCCTGCCCAATCAGCATCTGAATAACCACAAATTTCTGTATTTCCCTGATCTGAATACAACAAACCTTTTCCTGGTGCTCCTTTGATGTATCGGAGGATCCTCACAGCAGCATCCCAATGTGAATCACAAGGGGAATCAAGAAACTGACTAGCCGTACTAACAGCGAAAGAAATATCTGGCCTAGTCACAGTAAGATAGTTGAGCTTCCCAATTAGCCTCCGATAACGTCCAGGATCAGATAACGGCTCCCCCTGTCCGGGTAATAACTTGACATTAGGATCCATAGGTGTATCAACTGGTTTACTCCCCAACATACCAGTTTCTTCTAGGATATCCAAGGCATATTTCCTTTGACAGATAGAAATGCCCTGTCTGGATTGCGCCACCTCAATTCCCAAGAAGTAACGCAGCTTCCCAAGGTCCTTTGTTTGAAATGTACTAAACAAATGCTGTTTTAACTGACGAATTCCGTCTTGATCACTTCCGGTGAGAATGATGTCGTCAACATAGACTAACAAATAGATACACTTATCAGGAGATGTAATCCTATAAAACACAGAATGGTCAACTTTACTGCGGATTAAGCCAAACGCCTGAACAGCAGAATTGAAGCGACTGAACCATGCTCGAGGAGACTGCTTGAGACCATATAAGGATTTCCGAAGACGATACACCTTTCCAGACTCCCCCTGAGCAACAAAACCAGGTGGTTGCTCCATGTAAACTTCTTCTTGTAAATCACCATGAAGAAAGGCATTTTTGATGTCAAGTTGAAGGAGTGGCCAGTGACGAACAGCAGCAAGGGCAAGAAAGAGGCGGACTGACGCCATCTTAGCGACCGGAGAAAATGTATCGCTATAATCAAGGCCAAAGATTTGAGTAAAACCCTTGGCAACTAAACGTGCCTTGAGACGATCAATATGGCCATCAGGTCCAACTTTCACAGTAAAAACCCAGCGACAATCAACTATAGACTTCTCTGGAGGAGCAGAAACAAGGTCCCAAGTGCCATTGGAATGAAGTGCAGTCATTTCATCAAGCATTGCTTGGCGCCACCCTGGATGGGAAAGTGCTTCACCTGTGGTCTTAGGAATAGAAATAGAAGAAAGACTAGAAACAAAGGTGAAATGAGGTGAAGAAAGACGGTCATAACTCAAAAAGGTATAAAGAGGATAAGGGTTACGAGTAGTATGGTACCTTTTCTTTGAGCAATGGGAAGAGTCTCTGATGAAGGATCCGGAGGGGAAGAAGCAACAACAGTGGGCGATGAGTCAGCAAGAGTCGAGTCGACAGGAGGCACAGTTTTGCGACGCTGATAGGTGAGAAGTGGACGGTCCTCAGGTATAGAAGCAATAGGTTGCTCATCTGGAATAGAAGCACCTGCAGCTGGCAAAGACAAGTCAAGAAAAGGGACAGGAAGTACATGATCAACTTGTGACATCTGAGATGGGATAGAACTAAAGGGTTGTTGATCAAGAAAAGTGACATCAGCGGAAACTAAGTAACGCTTAAGGTCAGGAGAATAACAACGATAACCCTTTTGAAGACGAGAATAACCAAGAAAGATACACTGAAAGGCTTTGGATGTTAACTTATCCTTACCAGGAGTGAGATCATGAACAAAACAAGTACAATCAAAGACATGTGGAGTTAAAGGATAAAGAGGAACATCTTGAAGCAATAGATTATGAGGAATGTCATTGTGGAGCACAGATGAAGGCATGCGATTGATGAGAAAACAAGAGATGAGTACAGCATCTGCCCAGAAGTGAAGGGGAACCTGCATATGAATAAGAAAGGTACGGGCAGTTTCAATGAGATGTCTGTTTTTACGTTCAGCCACCCCATTTTGTTGTGGAGTGTGAGGACAAGTAGTTTGATGTAAAGTACCTTGTGTGGCCAAGAAATTAGAAAAATCAATAGAAACATATTCCTTAGCATTATCACTACGTAGAATACGAATAGAAACACCAAATTGAGTCTGGATCTCAGTAGAAAACTTTTTATAAATGGAAAATAACTCAGAACGATTTTTCATTAAATAGGTCCAAGTGCAACGGGAAAAATCATCAATAAAGGTAACGAAATACCGAAAACCTAAGACAGACTAGGTACGACTTGGACCCCAGATATCTGAATGAACAAGAGAGAAAGGGGCATCAGCTCGTTTATTGACTCGACTGGCAAAAGAGGAGCGTGTATGCTTCCCTTGTTGACATGACACACAATCTAAAGACTGAAGACCGGACAAAAGAGGAACCATTTTCTGCAACTTTGAAAGACTTGGATGACCAAGGCGACTGTGGATAAGTTGTGGAGATTCTGTGAGAGAGCATGCTACTGAAGGACGAGGCACATCCAGATAATAAAGCCCCCGTGACTCACGACCCACTCCAATCATTTTCCCCGTACCCGGATCCTGCACAGAAACAGAATGGTTAGAGAAAGTAATGGTGCAAGTGAGGGAGTGGATCAACTTACTAATAGAAATTAAGTTATAAGGGATGCCAGGAATGTAATAGACATATGTCAGGGCCAAGGTAGAGGTCGGACGAGCTTGTCCAATCCCACGAACTGGGGCTTTGGTTCCATCCACAAGGGTAAAAGACGGTAAATGATCAGAATAAGTAAGAGATGTAAAGAGTTCCTTATTACCACAGAGATGATCGGTAGCACCGGAGTCAAATATCCAAGTGCCAAGTGATGTAGAATGAGAAACACAAGCAACGGGATTACCAGTATAAGGCTGAGACTGAGGAGAAGCCTTCCTGAGAGGGGTTTGGAGTGCAGCATAGTCCGAACCTGAACCAAATGATGCATTGTCTGACTGAGCTATATTTGCAACAATAGAAGGAGAGTTAACCTCCGAGAGATCAGGAGATGCTGCTGCCATTTAAAGATAAAATATAAAAGCCGTAAACGAAGGCAAACGATATCCAATCAAGAAGAACCACGCGTCTAAGGTCAGACCCACAGAGAAACAATCACAGATCCAGAAAGGGGAGGAGAAGGCGAGCTTCTCTGTCCAAGACCGGCCGGAAAAAGCCGCCGGAATAGTGCTCACGCGCCGGCAGAAGGTGGCGCGTGAAGCCCATGCGCAGTGAAGACAGGTGGCGCGTGGGAGATGCGTTGCTGACCGGACCACCACAGACCTGGTCGCCGGGAAGAGAGGGTCCTGATCGCGTGAAGTTTGGTCGGAAAAGTCGCCGGAAAAAGTTTCCGGTTGCCTGAACAGTGATTCTGACGGCGGGCGGTGGTTCCGGTGGCCGTCGGAGGTGCTGATGCGTTTGGAAAAATCACTCAGAGGCTGTTTACAGCCCTAGAAGGCTTGTCGGAAGGACGCACGGCAAGAAAGAGGACTCCTAAGCAGTGGGCTTAGGTTTTTAAAGCAAAAAAAAAAAACAAGGTTTCTAAGCGGAAGCGAGGGTTCCTAGAACGAAAGAGCTCTGATACAAAGTTAAATGTAAAAGAATACGTTGTGTATTGATCTGTGTCAGGGAGTTACAATATATAGAGACCCTAATGGGCTTAAGTGTAAGGCCCAAACCTAATCCTAATACAGTCAGAATACAGTCAGACTATTTACGGATAAGACAGAATCCAATCATATCTAATCATATCATATCTAATATTCTAACACGACTCATTTTTTTGCGTTAGCTTCTTGTTCTCTTGTTTTGATCAAACCTGGACAAGATCGTAAAGAAAAAAGAGATTTTTTCCTAATCTGTTTTTACTTTGTAGTTTATATTATCATCTGTGATGTGTGTCTGATGCATGCAATTTTACTATGTTTCCAACGTTGGCAGGTGGCTTGGAACTCTTTGCAGATCTTTTACAGCGTTTCCCTAATAATATACACTTACTACTTGAGATTGCAAAGGTTAGACTTGTTGCAATGTTTTAGAACTTTGTAATATACCCTTTCAACCAGGAAGATTATGCACCCAGTTCTAAGTTTTCTGTGTTGGAATCTCGGGAAAGGCTGGCTTTCTAAAGCTAGTGTTGTGACAGATCATCCTTACTATTCCTTTGAGTTGACTGTTTGGATTTTTTAAATTTTAAATTTAACTAATTGCTGACCCTGTGCTAAGGATTGCATCCTTTCCCTACCATGGTGGGGATCCCTTTCCCGTATAACTACTTTTGTACATGAAATTTCCTTGAATTGATTGTTTAACATGTAAATTTTGATGTATATTGTAAATGAAGGTTGAAGCTATTATTGGAAAGAATGAAGAGGCCATTATGAATTTTGAGAAGGTAATATGGAGTTATAGCTTATGATGTGAATAGATTTTTCTCTTCTTCCCGACCTGGTTATTTAATGTGTTTACTGAGCTTATAATTATATTGATAATTTGGTGATCACAGGCCCGATCAATTGATCCATTCATCATAACGTATATGGATGAGTATGCAATGCTTCTAAAGCTAAAGTCTGATTATTCAAAGCTCAACAAGTTAGTGCATGATTTATTGAATATTGATCCTACAAGACCAGAGGTTTTTGTAGCTTTATCTGTTTTATGGGAAAGGAAAGATGAGAAAAGAGCATTATCATATGCTGAGCAGGTCGGTATTTTCATTTGATGCATGGTGGACTGAATTATTTTATCTATTTGAGAATTGCTTATAAATTGACTGATTATTTTGTAATTAGAGCATTCGGATCGATGAGAGGCACATACCAGGGTATATAATGAAGGTAATAAAATGGATTTCCAACAGATCAAATGTGGGTCTATTTACTTCATATATGTTTGTAGAGGATGATAATGTATATTTTGCGAATTTTATCTGACATGAGTTTATTCAGGGAAATCTATTATTGACAATGAAACAAGCAGAAGCAGCTGTGTCTGCCTTCAGAGGAGCTCAAGAATTGAGACCTGATATTCGCTCATATCAAGGTTTATTTCATACTTGGAAAGATATATAGTTGCTTGAATTGCATCTCTTGCCTGCAATGACATTCATGTTTTCTGCTGCCATTATCCACTGCAAAGTGCCAATAATGGAAGTGTAAAATTACCGACTTTGACATGAATCTGAACATTCCAGGTTTGGTTCATACATATTTGGCTCTCTCTAAAATCAAAGAGGCTTTATATGCTTCCAGAGAGGCAATGAAAGCAATGCCTCAATCGGCAAAGGCTTTAAAATTAGTAGGTGATGTGCATGCCAGTAATTCTAGTGGCAGAGAAAAGGTAACTTGTCAGCTCTTTAAAATAAGTATAGTAGACTACTATCTTTATTTAATTTTCTTACGTGTGAAATTTAATTCATTCTTCATATAGGCAAAAAAATTCTACGAGTCTGCATTAAGGCTGGAACCTGGTTACCTTGGAGCTGCGCTAGCTTTGGCTGAGCTTCATGTTATCGAGGGCCGAAATGGGGATGCTGTGTCTCTGCTTGAGCGATATCTTAAAGACTGGGCTGATGACTCTCTTCATGTGAAACTTGCTCAAGTTTTTGCTGCCACTAATATGCTGCAGGAGGCTTTGTCACATTATCAGGCTGCGTTAAGGTTGATCTCATATTCTGAAAGCATCTGTCAGGGTGTAAATAGTGCAATTTTTTTTAAGGTGTTATAGAATAATTTAGTTTGGCGACACTTGGATTAAATGGCTTCACTCTGGAAAAATATCGAAATAATTGTTTGGCAACTGGGAGAGTATGTGCTATGTTTTTAGTTAATGACATGGGTTTCAATTATGATTTTCCTTGGTACAAAAACTAGGTATTATAATAAACTTTTTCTCCCCATCCATTTATGCGATCAAGTTCTTTGCATTTAAACAATGGATCCCATCCTTGTTGTCGGGAATATCCATGTGATGCAAGCCTTTTTGTTCAAGATTTTATTATGCTTCTAACCTTTTGCAAAAATGGCAGGTTAAACCCCCAGAATGAAGCAGCAAAACGGGGTTTAGAGCGTTTAGAGAAGCAGATGAAGGTTTGCTCTTTTTATTTTTTTCATAATGCTGATGCTTGATTATATTTCTCTCAACGTCTAATCACACACATTACTTGCACTTCATTCCTACTGGATTATGCTTGTTTTTTTCGAATAGATGCATGGTCTAGTCCAAAATTATAATTTGATTGATGAGGGAAATATCAGAATTTATTGCCTTGAAAAGTTCAAGTGAAGTTAAAATTTGTGATTTTGCATCCTTTGTAGGGAGTGGATCCTGATGCACCTGAAGAAGATGAAGACAATGATGTTGAAGATGCTGATGGAGATCAAGACGAGACTGAACTTTTGTGAGTATGAGTGTCCAAAGGAAGTCTGTTATGATGAGAAAAGTACCCCCGGAAATGGTTTAATGTTGAGATGGCATTAGCAGTAGGGTGAGAATTACATTGGTGGACTCCAAGCTGGGCTTCAGTCTGTCGTACAACAGCAAGAGTTCACATCAGAAAACTAAGAATTTGATTGTTGCCAAATGGTGCATCTGGCGGTCATACCCTCTGGCTGCATAAATATGAATGTATGGATTAGATGGTGAAGTTCCATGTCAAGAATGAGTGGTGGGGGTTGGACTTTGGCCACAAGGTTGAGTTCCAGTTGTTAAGGCCAAAGATGTCTTAGCTGGAAGCATGTGTTATCTTCATTGTAAAATTATTTCTGTTCTCCCTTGTTTTCTGTTTGTAAAAGCTACGTTATGTTTTGGTCACAAATTTAGTGAAAATCATAGACAGCCTTCTCTCACTTTCTGTAATGTAACCTTGTAAAACCATTTCACATCTATTTGTTTTTAACACAAGTCAAAGTGAAAAATATCTTCAATACTCTGGGAAATACTGAAAATTCTGTGCATCACTTACTGAAATAGTTAAAAATAATCCAACCAATTTCATTTATTTTATCTATTATTTTATGATTAATGTTAATGTTACATCAGTCTCATTATTTATTATTATTATTATTATTATTATTATTATTATTTTTACTTTTAATAAAGGAATATCTACTCCTTTAGTATTGAAAATATTTTCGTCAAAGTGAGATTCCAAATATGGCTTTTATCTATATTCTTTGTAGTCAAGCTAAGAGAATCAGTAATAATGTGCAACAGCTCAAACGAGTGGCAACAAGTTAGAGCCAAAAAAATTATGCCTACAAAAAAGTGTTTGGTGCCACAATTTCTCGTTGAGTGTTCAAGCTCCCTGCTATTTTCGGTTTAAATATATTTTTGATCGTTGTACCTAACTATAATTTTCAATTTGATCTTTATACGATTTTTTAATTTAATCATTATATATATGTTTTTAAATTTGCTCTTATAATACCTTGAGATTGATATAAATTTACTCTAAAACGTAAAGACTAAATATCGTAATTTTAGTCTTTATGTTTGACATTTATTTTTAATTTAAACTTTTACATTTTTGTGTTATAACTCTAACAAACAATATTATAATAATAACATTGAAAATATTTTTTACATAAAAAATAAATGTTACGTATCAAGACTAAATATATTTTAACAATTTATTTCCACTCATCCAATGTTCCATTTCAAATTCTTCAAGTTTCATTTTGAGTAGCTGTTACAATTTTTTGTTGTTGACATTATTATTCAATCTGTATTATATTAGTAATTCTTTTAAACAATGGTTTAATACAATTTTTTTTTTAAATTTTACACAGTTGATAAAATACGAAGTCTTTATTTTATCTTATTTCATTAATTGAACCTGATTGCATAATACTTACCAATGAATCATTTCATTTTTTCCTATTTATTTTCTTCAACATCTTGTAAAATTTAAATGTTAATAATTATTAAAGTAAATAAAATAAGGGAAAATTTAGTATCATGATATGTCATGTTGGGAGATATAGAATATGTGTTATTTTAAAAAATAAATAAATTAAGTGGTATCTACTAATGGTTTTTCTTAGATATTCCAATCATTTCATTGTTTAATGACTAATCTGGTTTGCTCCGAAATTAAGCCATCCCAAAATAATACCAGAAAACAAATGTGGGTTTTATAAGAGTTATGTTGTAGGAAAAATGGTTGTGTTATGTTATAGAGATTCATTTTGTGTGCCGAATTTTTTTTTGCTGCGGGCTCCACAAAATATTATGTGTGTAGGAATTTTTTTTTGATAATGTTAAATAATAGATGATAAATTCAACAAATATATACTACTTATACTCCACCTGATTAATATCAACTGAATTATCATTATTTAACCACATCTTATAATTTGTGTCATATCAAGTTTGTGTTTATGATATGACACACATGATCTGCATCATGTAACATCATACTCGTAATAAAACCCCTTATTTATTGATGAATTAGATTTAGGGCTTCACTTTGCAAACCGTTCGAGTTTGGTGCACTTCGAAGATGGCGGCCACAGGTGCTAAACCCGCTTTCACAACCGTACCTTCTCCTTCAATCTCTTCTTCTTCTTCTTCTTCTTCCCTGAAAAACATTCTCAGATCGACGATCCCATTTTCCTCATTCCCAAACAACCCTTCTAAACCCCAACGTCGTTCTATTCGAATCTCAAGTTCCCTCACCAACCCAACCCCCAAAGCCACCTCCTCCACCACCACCACCGTCTCCACGACCACCACCACCACCACCACCGAACATTTCATTTCCCGATTCGCCGCCGACGAGCCTCGGAAGGGTGCCGACATCCTCGTAGAAGCTCTCGAACGCCAAGGCGTCACCGATGTCTTCGCCTACCCTGGCGGCGCCTCCATGGAGATCCACCAGGCACTCACGCGCTCCGCCACCATCCGCAACGTCCTCCCCCGTCACGAGCAAGGTGGGATTTTCGCCGCCGAGGGTTACGCCCGATCCTCTGGGCTCCCCGGCGTGTGCATCGCGACCTCCGGCCCCGGTGCGACGAACTTGGTGAGTGGGCTCGCTGATGCGATGCTTGACAGTGTGCCACTTGTTGCAATCACCGGCCAAGTACCCCGAAGAATGATCGGCACTGATGCGTTCCAAGAGACACCGATAGTTGAGGTATCAAGATCTATCACTAAACACAATTATCTTGTTCTGGATGTAGATGATATTGCTAGGATTGTGAATGAGGCGTTTTTCTTAGCAACTTCTGGTAGACCTGGCCCTGTTCTAATTGATATACCTAAAGATGTTCAACAACAGCTTGCGGTTCCCAATTGGGACCAACCAATCAAGTTGTCTGGGTACATGTCTAGGTTGCCTAAGTCCCCTAATGAGGCACTGTTAGAGCAGATTGTGAGGTTACTCTTGGAATCAAAGAAACCTGTTCTGTATGTTGGTGGTGGTTGTTTGAACTCAAGTCAGGAATTGAGGAAATTTGTTGATCTTACTGGGGTGCCTGTTGCTAGTACTTTGATGGGACTTGGGGCTTATCCAACCGCCGATGATAATTCACTTCAAATGCTTGGAATGCATGGAACTGTTTATGCTAACTATGCTGTGGATAAAAGTGATCTTTTGCTTGCATTTGGGGTGCGGTTTGATGATCGCGTGACCGGAAAGCTCGAGGCTTTTGCTAGTCGAGCCAAGATTGTTCACGTAGACATTGATTCGGCTGAGATTGGAAAAAACAAGCAGCCACATGTGTCTATTTGTTCGGATTTGAAGTTGGTCTTGAAAGGAATTAATAGCATATTGGAGCGCAAAGGAATGAAAGGTAAACTTGATTTTAGAGCTTGGAGAGATGAGCTGAATAAGCTGAAACTTAAATTCCCATTGAGTTATGAGACGTTTGAGGAAGATATTCCTCCACAATATGCCATACAGGTTCTTGACGAGCTGACAAATGGAAATGCTATCATAAGTACTGGAGTTGGACAACACCAGATGTGGGCCGCTCAATTTTACAAATACAAGAGACCCAGGCAGTGGTTAACATCCGGTGGTCTTGGTGCTATGGGGTTTGGATTGCCTGCCGCCATTGGAGCTGCTGTGGCCAACCCAGGTGCTGTGGTAGTTGACATAGATGGTGATGGAAGTTTTATGATGAATGTTCAGGAGCTGGCCACTATAAAGGTGGAAAATCTCCCTGTGAAGATATTGTTGTTGAATAATCAACACTTGGGTATGGTTGTTCAATGGGAAGATCGCTTCTATAAATCTAACAGAGCTCACACTTATCTTGGGGATCCATCCAACGAGAATGAAATATTCCCAAATATGTTGAAGTTTGCATATGCTTGTGGTATACCAGCAGCTCGTGTGACAAAGAAAGAAGACCTCAGAGCAGCAATTCAGAAAATGTTGGATACCCCTGGCCCCTATCTTCTTGATGTCATTGTACCACATCAAGAGCATGTCTTGCCGATGATTCCTAGTAATGGAACCTTTGAGGACATGATAACTGAGGGTGATGGCAGAACAAGTTACTGATTTCCTGAGCCAAATTCATCCTGATGGTGGTTTTGTATAAAATTGTAGGTTATCAGCTTATAGTTTTTTTTTATAATGTTGGCAACTAAGACAGACTGTTTGTTCCTACACAATTTCCATTTCATTATATGTTTCCTTTGTTATTTGGTTGATTATTTTGTTACTTGAAATTGTTTTTCTCTCTGCCTCGGGTATCTGGTCGTATTTGATGTTTACGAGTGAAATGTCTGTAATATTAAGCGCTGATCTGGTAATGAGCTATGGTAAAGACATAAATTTGCTTATTATCATTATTAGTGGAAGATCTTATTTCTTATGGTCAGATGGGCGTGTTTGGGACTTAGGTTGAACTGGTACTTGTGATCTTATGGTTGTTCTATAAGTGTTATGACTCTTATCATACATACTGAGTTCTTTGTCACTTTTAGGTACTAATATTGACAGTGATATGGCTTGGCTGTCCGTATTAGTTCTTGAACTCCAACAGTGTAAGACTACCTTATTGTTTGGAAATTGTAATTGTCCGTAGCAGATCTTTTGATTGCGTCCTCAGCAGAGAGGAAGAAGCTAAAAGTGCTGTATAATAGAGTTTTTTTTTATGTAGTTGCTTGGTTGGAATTGATGGCAAACAATTTTATGTAGTTTTACATATTAGGCCTTTTCAGTTTATTTTTTTGTTTTATTTTGATGGCTTTGCTATTTTTTTCCAAGCTACTATTTACATGAGAGAAAATTCTTCGAAGAATAAGATAATATTTTTACAATCAATGATTAATTTGCAATTTAACACAACGTTGGAATGGAGACATATCAGAGAATTGAGCAGATTGAGCGTTGCCTTTGAACGTATTTTTCTTAATATCTTTTATTTTTTAAGATGGTCAGTGGGCTTGCACAATAAATGCCATAAGCTTGGAGTACTTGTGGCTAATTTTTTCCCCTTTGGGATAAAATGAATGGGTACTTAAATGAAGGAAATGGCTCAAGAACTGATTGTCTCTTCCTATGCGCTTGCTATATCTATGGCTATTGACAGTTAGCACGTAGTTGCCTCCGTATGTGCTTTGTGTACATTATTATTGTAAAGTAGAAATGAAAGAAACATACCTTGATATTACCTAGTAAACTTCGATGGTCTGATGGCAAAATGCTTGATGCAAGTTGTAAAATGCTAGATTTGAAAATGGAAGAAATATTTCCAAAATAAATAAATGAAAGAAAATGAAAGAAAGACCTTGATGCTACTTTCTAAACTTCGATGATCTGACGGTTAAAAAACATACAAAACAATTTAATAAAAACAAAAAAATAAAAAAAATAAAGAATGAGATTGAGGATTGCACCACATAGATTTTATTCTTGAACTTCAGGGGATAAAATCCCTGTATTGTTGTCCTTTGGCTTATATAATTCATATATTTAATAAAATAATTATAGAAGCATTTTAATTATTACATGGCTTTGGAGTAGTGATTAATGTTATATGTATTTCCTATAAGACACAGGTCCAACCTTCACCTATGTAATTGTCTTTAAAAAGTTTACGCAAAATTTCAATAATTAGTTCAACTTTACAAGTTTTCGGACCCATTTTTATTTATTTTTTATTTAATAGGTGAAATGAATAGACCATACTGTTTGATAATTCAGGTTGAAATGAGTAGACCATAATGTTTGATGATTTAGATTATGAATAAACCTTCCAGACTCGTTGGGCTTCGTAAGAATGGTTTTTGGGGCAAATTTTATCTATGAGTAAGATTAGGCCCAAAGACGATCTTAACCATTGGATTAAGATACCACATTTTGGGGATATCTATCAGTAATCCTTAGGGAGCATTATTCTCTCTATTGAGTAGTATGTTTACTTGTGTCATAGTATTGTTCCATAGTTTGTCAGGCCTTTTAAACATGTGCTAAGGGCAAATTGGATGCATGCCTAATGTATACCAGTATATGTTCTCCAATAATCTGGGGGCTATTTTGTGTCTACACTATGTTTGGAGCAACGAAATAAAAATTGACTTGATTTATAAACGAAATGTGTAATTTATTTAAAGTTATAAAATAAATTTTGATTTGATTTTGAAATAAAACTCTTTATTTAGAATGTTACAAAATAGGAAATTATTTAATTTGATTTTGATTTTTTTTTTTAGTTAAGTATAAAATAAAGATTTTCGTATTGATCAGACCAAATACAATATGGGATAACCAATATGTATTGGGTCAAATCACACACGGTTGAGACGGGTATGATGTTCTTTGTCTAGGGCTTGGAGTTGTTGTTGAGGAGCAGTATGCCTTTGTCCTTTGCTAGCGCGGTGAGTCCGGATGGGGGTACTTGCGAAGACACTCTGATGCTTAAGTCAGTATCAGAAGCAGGTGTATGTATGTGAATATTGAAAAAGATAGATGTACCTGGGTGTGTACCCTATGCTTATATAGCAGTTATGATGCCGCCTTCATAAGGCAGTATGGCTTCTGATTGGTCATGTTTGGGCTGCAGGTCAGGCTAGGACCTAAGTAGCCTTATCTTCTTAGTATCAAGCTATCTTGATAAAGTCGCGGCGAGCTGGTGTTGTCCTCTGTTTATTAGTTCAAAGGCACGGTGAGCTTGCCTTGGTTCTTAAGTTAGCTTCCTTATTTCTGGATTTTATATCAAAGGGCAGTTTCATGCGCGATGGGGGCATCGCGTCTTGCCATGCGCGCGATGTTGACCATCGCACTTTATTATGGACCCTTCATGAGATTGGGCTTCCTTGTATGTTATTGGGCCTCTAATGGGCCTACTATATTTTATTCAGATCACGTATCATAATAAAATTCGTACAATTTGGGTAGGTTTGATATATTTTTTAAAATCATATATAAGATTAATAAAAATCCAGTAATTTTATTTGTTAAGACAAATAATTAATAAAGTCAAAACACTAGGCTTAATTTTTCAGGATATGAATAAGAAATTTGGTTTTCCTTATAGCATATTTTCATGATTTCTTCAATGGGTTCGCTTTTTCTACAGTTACTGCAGATAAGTTATCTGCAGTAAGTCCAATACGATGTCGTTTTGGGGCGAAAATTATGGTATTTTTATAATTTTAATTTATTTCAGGGGTATAATAGTCTTTATATTTATAATTTTTTAAGATTTCAATACCAAAATGACGTCATTTTTAGAATAAATACAGATAACTTATCTGCATTAACTGCAGAAACATTTTTCCCTTTTTCAATATAATACACATTCCCTAGAACCTTGTTTTCAGTAGTTTTGTGTCTCCTTGCATCTTGCTTCTAACCAGTAGAAGGAACAAGGTTCAAACCTAATGGGGAATTGTGGTCACGATTTTCCTTTGGCATCGTGGAAGATATCATGTTAAGGCTCTTATTGGTGCGATTTAAGAGTAGATTTTTGGTGCAATAGGAGTAGGTACTTTCTTATCAAAAATAGAAGAAAACAAAATATGGACGAAAATAATCATAAAAGTAAGGATAATGAAAATATGTTATTTATTTTTTTTTTTTATAACAATTATGTTATTTTTATTTGTATTTGGTAAAGAATGTACCAAGTGGTCAGTACATCCGTATTATCGAAAATATTTAATACAATGGGAGCTATCTTTTCAATAATAATAATAATAATAATGTGCTGTAAAATATTAATTTATGAATAACTTGAATTTAGATTTTGTAACCGTTAGCATTAATAAGATAAGTTATCTGCAGTAAGTCTAATACGATGTCGTTTTGGGGCGAAAATTATGGTATTTTTATAATTTTAATTTATTTCAGGGGTATAATAGTCTTTATATTTATAATTTTTTAAGATTTCAATACCAAAATGACGTCATTTTTAGAATAAATACAGATAACTTATCTGCATTAACTGCAGAAACATTTTTCCCTTCTTCAATATAATACACATTCCCTAGAACCTTGTTTTCAGTAGTTTTGTGTCTCCTTGCATCTTGCTTCTAACCAGTAGAAGGAACAAGGTTCAAACCTAATGGGGAATTGTGGTCACGATTTTCCTTTGGCATCGTGGAAGATATCATGTTAAGGCTCTTATTGGTGCGATTTAAGAGTAGATTTTTGGTGCAATAGGAGTAGGTACTTTCTTATCAAAAATAGAAGAAAACAAAATATGGACGAAAATAATCATAAAAGTAAGGATAATGAAAATATGTTATTATTTTTTTTTTTTATAACAATTATGTTATTTTTATTTGTATTTGGTAAAGAATGTACCAAGTGGTCAGTACATCCGTATTATCGAAAATATTTAATACAATGGGAGCTATCTTTTCAATAATAATAATAATAATAATGTGCTGTAAAATATTAATTTATGAATAACTTGAATTTAGATTTTGTAACCGTTAGCATTAATAAGATAAGTTATCTGCAGTAAGTCTAATACGATGTCGTTTTGGGGCGAAAATTATGGTATTTTTATAATTTTAATTTATTTCAGGGGTATAATAGTCTTTATATTTATAATTTTTTAAGATTTCAATACCAAAATGACGTCATTTTTAGAATAAATACAGATAACTTATCTGCATTAACTGCAGAAACATTTTTCCCTTCTTCAATATAATACACATTCCCTAGAACCTTGTTTTCAGTAGTTTTGTGTCTCCTTGCATCTTGCTTCTAACCAGTAGAAGGAACAAGGTTCAAACCTAATGGGGAATTGTGGTCACGATTTTCCTTTGGCATCGTGGAAGATATCATGTTAAGGCTCTTATTGGTGCGATTTAAGAGTAGATTTTTGGTGCAATAGGAGTAGGTACTTTCTTATCAAAAATAGAAGAAAACAAAATATGGACGAAAATAATCATAAAAGTAAGGATAATGAAAATATGTTATTATTTTTTTTTTTTATAACAATTATGTTATTTTTATTTGTATTTGGTAAAGAATGTACCAAGTGGTCAGTACATCCGTATTATCGAAAATATTTAATACAATGGGAGCTATCTTTTCAATAATAATAATAATAATAATGTGCTGTAAAATATTAATTTATGAATAACTTGAATTTAGATTTTGTAACCGTTAGCATTAATAAGATAAGTTATCTGCAGTAAGTCTAATACGATGTCGTTTTGGGGCGAAAATTATGGTATTTTTATAATTTTAATTTATTTCAGGGGTATAATAGTCTTTATATTTATAATTTTTTAAGATTTCAATACCAAAATGACGTCATTTTTAGAATAAATACAGATAACTTATCTGCATTAACTGCAGAAACATTTTTCCCTTCTTCAATATAATACACATTCCCTAGAACCTTGTTTTCAGTAGTTTTGTGTCTCCTTGCATCTTGCTTCTAACCAGTAGAAGGAACAAGGTTCAAACCTAATGGGGAATTGTGGTCACGATTTTCCTTTGGCATCGTGGAAGATATCATGTTAAGGCTCTTATTGGTGCGATTTAAGAGTAGATTTTTGGTGCAATAGGAGTAGGTACTTTCTTATCAAAAATAGAAGAAAACAAAATATGGACGAAAATAATCATAAAAGTAAGGATAATGAAAATATGTTATTATTTTTTTTTATAACAATTATGTTATTTTTATTTGTATTTGGTAAAGAATGTACCAAGTGGTCAGTACATCCGTATTATCGAAAATATTTAATACAATGGGAGCTATCTTTTCAATAATAATAATAATAATAATGTGCTGTAAAATATTAATTTATGAATAACTTGAATTTAGATTTTGTGACCGTTAGCATTAAAAAGATAAGTTATCTGCAGTAAGTCTAATACGATGTCGTTTTGGGGCGAAAATTATGGTATTTTTATAATTTTAATTTATTTCAGGGGTATAATAGTCTTTATATTTATAATTTTTTAAGATTTCAATACCAAAATGACGTCATTTTTAGAATAAATACAGATAACTTATCTGCATTAACTGCAGAAACATTTTTCCCTTCTTCAATATAATACACATTCCCTAGAACCTTGTTTTCAGTAGTTTTGTGTCTCCTTGCATCTTGCTTCTAACCAGTAGAAGGAACAAGGTTCAAACCTAATGGGGAATTGTGGTCACGATTTTCCTTTGGCATCGTGGAAGATATCATGTTAAGGCTCTTATTGGTGCGATTTAAGAGTAGATTTTTGGTGCAATAGGAGTAGGTACTTTCTTATCAAAAATAGAAGAAAACAAAATATGGACGAAAATAATCATAAAAGTAAGGATAATGAAAATATGTTATTTTTATTTGTATTTGGTAAAGAATGTACCAAGTGGTCAGTACATCCGTATTATCGAAAATATTTAATACAATGGGAGCTATCTTTTCAATAATAATAATAATAATAATAATGTGCTGTAAAATATTAATTTATGAATAACTTGAATTTAGATTTTGTAACCGTTAGCATTAATAATGTAATTATTCCCTATTTATACTTTTGTAATTATCACAGTAATTGAGCATTAACTTCTTCATTCATAATTGTAAACCTATATATGAACGATGCTTGTAGTGGAAAAATGATTCGTGAATGAGAACCAGATTATATATTACTATCAAATGGTGGTAGCTCAGTTGGCGCATGGGAGCTAAGCAGATGAGGGTGAGTGAGAGCATATGTTCGAATCTTCCCAGTACCACTTTTGGGAGGGGTTTAAAGCCTTAATCATGAACCTGTCCCGAATCAGATTAGTTGCGAAACAATGAACCCATTGGAATATTTCAAAAAAAAAAAAAACAATTCTATACTACTTCCTTTTAATTTATCTTCGTTTTTCTCATGTTGTCTTGTAACATATGTTTCCTCATCTCTCTCCCTTTGTTTCATAACGCAAGGTAAAAAATTACATGTAAAGTATATAATTTTAAGAGTCTTTTGAATGAGGAGTTTGAAAGAAAAAATATTTAATTCCTTATCTTTAAATTGAATTGTTAAATGTATAAAAACAAATAAACAGTGACCGGGGATATATATATATATATATATATATATATATATATATATATATATATATATATATTAGGTTTTCATTATTATTGTCTTATTAGGTTTTTGATATAATAAGATATATTATACCGACATCGACACGAGAGATGTCGACACGACACGTCGACACGTTAATTTTAAAAATATTAGATTTTGATACGTTAGGATATATTCTGATATTAAATAATATTTTTAATATATATATAATAGTTTACATTTATATATATAACATCCATAATAAGTCATATAATCAATCAAAGATTCAAATTTCATAACATAAATATATAAATAATTCATGTTTTATTAATTTTTCATGTCAAATTTCATAACAGAAAATATTTGATTTATAAATTAATTTTTCATGTTTAGTTAAAAAGATAAAATAAAACAAAATTTGGATCTAAAAAAATAAAAAACGTTGACCGCGCATTGAAAAATGTTGACCACGTATCGGAATGTATTAGTGTCCAACACGCATTTTTCAAAAAAATTGCATGTCAGTGCTTCTTAAAAATAAGTTGGGTCAAAATTAGATATTGATTCATTTAGCCCATATACAACTAGAAATATAATTAGATTCTTTTAAATTGATGATTTAATTTTCCCAACAAATTAAATAATATCATATAATTGTTAATTAAATATGTAGCCCATAATTATATCAGAAAATAAAAAAATTTGACATGTAAAATGAAATATGGATCTTGCTTGTTTCAACAAATGATTTCCATATAGAGAAACTTGGTTTTCTGAATACAATGAGTACTACTTACTTTGAGTCAAAGTTAAGTTGTTAGAGAAATATTCGTTAATGTGGTCTTCACCTATCAATTTAAGTTATTGGGTTGAAATAGTTGTTTTACATGATATCAAAGTATCATTGATAAGGTGGTGACAACTTATTGCCATTTTATTAAAATATTAATAACTAAATATTATAGAATTTCTTAGTATGAATAGATAGAGCCTAATTTATTGTCTATCTTTAAAATCAATATGCTCTCATATAAAGAAGCGTGTTAAAAAATATATAATATAATATTCATCTAATAACTAAGGTTTTTGAACTGAATTAGTTCTTTACGTATTATCGAATATCTGCAAGTGATTATAAGTTAAATCCTTACAAATAATACGGTGAAGCAATATTCAATAAGGTGAACAAAGGTTTAGGTAATGATAAATGCTAATTCATTTATAATTTTTTTCCTATTGCATCTTGCATAAAAATGTACATGCGATTTTTTTTCCTGATAAAAATGCAAATATCAGTTTATTTATCATAATCATGTGTATGAATTAGTGTTCTAATAATGATTAGCTAGTGACTGTTTTTTATGAAAGAATATAGAAGAATATGTAATCCAGTTAATCATGTATATATTGTTTTCTTTCATAACATAGCTCCGGGAAACAGATAGTATTCTTTCATAACTCGAGGAAACAGATAGTGTAGGGAGGTGGTTCAATTCCATTATGTCCGTAGACTCCATACCCATATTACATTTTTCTCCAGAATACAGCCAGTTTTTCTTATCTCTCGTTCTCTCTTTTGAGAGCATTTTTGGTGGGACAGTCGCGTAACATTTTTGGTACCACATTAGTATTATAATTATATATTTTAAAAAGTACATAATTATAATATTAAAAAGTTGATTTTCAATCAATATGTCATCATCGTTTCATTGGTGGGATGTATCCACGGGTGTATTGTAAAATTTTTCCTCTCTTTGTGTTTTCTCTAACTTCCGTATGTAACTATTTGATGATGTGATAGAGGAACCATGTTACAGACACGTCACACGTCGCATTCACTTATACCAGTAAGTTTATTCCATTCTGTGCATTTGTACCTCATCAACTAACGGAAAGAACAAGACATGGTTTGTAGCCTTAATGCCTTATCACATGGATAATTATTTGGACTTTATTAATTTCATGTGACATAAGAGAAGCTCTTTTATGTCATAGGGATAGTTATGAATGAGATTTACTCACTTAAAGAAAAAAAGAAAAAGAAAAAAAAGCAACACAGAAGTCGATGTATGTGTAGGAGAGAAAATTATTCTCCTACAGCATAAGATAATATTTTTACTAATTATTTTTATCTTATATTATGCCACTTCATTAAGTAAGATTCGATTTTGTTTTGTTATTTTATAGAAATCACAATGCACTATTCTTTTAATTAACAAGTTAGCAAGTGTGAACAATAAAAAAAAATTGTGTGTCGGACACTGACATGTCTCGACACACGTCCGACACGTGATCAATATTTTAGGACACACGGTCAATGTTTCGACAAATTTCGACATACTTTTTCGACACGGAATCAACTTTTTTTGACACGCAGTGAATGCTTCGACACGCATCCTATACGTTTTTTTTACAACTAAAATTTATTTTATTAACTAAATATGAAAAATTAATTTATAAATCAATTTTTTCTGTTATGAAATTTGACATGAAAAATTAACAAGGTAAGAAAAATTATTTATTTTTATATTTATATTATAAAATTTTAATATTTGATTGATTATATGACTTATTATGGACTGTTATATGTATTAAATATAAATTATATTATATATATTAAAAATATTATTTAATATCAAAACGTGTCCCAACATTTTTTAACATTAAAGTGTCAGCGTGTCGTGTCATGTCATGTCTCGTATCCCATGTCAGTATCGCTGCGACATATCATAAATGCAACTGAAGTTTATATAGCTAGTTATCTCTTGACATTGCATCAGAAAATTAGAAAATTTGAATCCTCTGGTTGGATGTGTTTCAAAAGTGTACCTCGTTAGATGATCCAAGCAGGGCTGCTTTTTTTCTTTTACCTGAAAAAGATAAAACAGGGTTGAAGTATGTATTTGCTTTCTGTTCACAACATGGGTATACTCAACTTACATAGCTAACAAGTTACTGTTTCATTTTTGTGCCCTCCCCTTCCTTTTGTTATTTGAATCGAATTATTACTGTAGAAAACATATATAGCTTCCCCTCCCCTTTCTTTTTTTCTTTTCCCCTTAGTTATTTGATAGAGAAGAATTTTTTTTTTTACTCAGAAAAATACGATTTCTGAGAATATTGTAGGAAAATAAGTTTCTCTAGAATATTACCAAAAAGTTATTTGATAGACCAAAATATTCTCGAGAATGTTGAATTAATTTTCTTGATGCTATGTTTGGTTGTGTTAAATTTTCCCTTGCCATGGGAATCCTAGAATACTATCCCATGAGTGGTATTCTTAGATGATATTCTCATAAAATTTTACACACAAAATAAAATCCCGAAAAAATCAGATTTCTACAAAAATTTTAAAAATCTTCTACCAAACATGAATGAATAAAATTACCACCCTCAATTCTGCGAGAATCTTAAAAAAAAAAATCCTTCTCCCAAACGCCCATTAGTTCAATCTCTGCACATAGTTAAACTTTGGGTTTCTCTTTTCTCATGTCACATGAGATAACATCTCTCATGCTATAGACACAACAAGTGATAGGTCCCACCACTTATTAAAAAAGAAAAAGATAGCATGGATTTTGATACCTCACAACATGAGAAAGTAATCTCCGTCAACATAAGAAAATGATTTCCCTTAAACTTTATATAGTCTGCAATTCCATCCAATTTATTATAGGAAAAAACTATTCTCGTGTCACATGTGGTAAGTTTTCTTCCTATACACCATTTGATAACCGTACAATATTTTTCTTTTCTTTCTTTTTTATTTTTTAGATAGTGGGTGAGATTTCTTCTGTCATACAACATGAGGCTAGATAAACCCTTTATTACAAGTAGCAAAAATAAAACGCTACATTCAATACAAAAAGAGAGAGGCTAATTAATTAGACCTTGATCGGTCAAGTTAATTAGCCTTATTATTACAAAATTAGTAGCATAAACTCTATACTAATATACATACATACTATAATATATCCGGCCTCTATATATAATCTCATCAGTACACATGTAATGAAAACAGATTTTATTAGTGCCTGATGAGGAAGGTGAGGAGTGGTTTCTCAAACCCAAATAGCTCCTGCTCTCCTAAGCATTGGGATCAAGGAACGGTTTAGGTGAAGACTCATAACTTCATTGGCTCCACCTACAAGCTCACCACCAATGAACACAGCTGGGACAGAGGGGCTACACCCTAGCCTTGAAAGTGCTTGTTCAATGTCTCTCCCTTTTGGTATCTCATCAAGTTCATGAACTGTTGGATTCACCCCAAAGTCACATAAGAGGGTTTTGATGGTGTGGCACATGCAGCAGGAACTCTTGCTGAAGATCACCACTGGCCTCTCTGATGCCATGTTTTTCACCCTGTCCATCTTGCTTCTAAGTCCACAAATGTAGTCTAAAAGTTTGATATAGGATAGAACAATGACAAAAAGGTTGAATAATGATGAATTAGAAAGTGGGAAAGCTAGTTTGGGAAGGCAAGAAATGAGAGGGTGCTAAGGAGAAAGACAAGTCAATGTGGATAAGTGAGGAATGTGAAGGAGGTACTTGAGGTGTGCTTAAGCTAGAGCCAAATGGGGTTTGCTTATATAGGGGTTTGAGGAAGGTAGATTATGATTTGTTGGATTGGCATCATCACTAAGCAAGTTCAGCAAAGAGAATGATAGAGTGGCTGAGAAGTAAAGAGGAGAACGTTCCATTAGATATATTTGGGTCGGTTTCTAAATTTTATTTGATCATTTGTTTGAAAGTGATTGATCAAAGTTTTCCTTTTACTCTTAAAGAATCAATACCTATGCATGCATATGGAAACAAAGGCGTGTCCTTGGTACGGCTTCCAAAAAATTTTTGTGCATATCCCCTCATAATTTTTACCTTTTCTTTCATCTACTATTCTTGTACCCTGATTGCATATATGCAACCTCCAATTGGGGAATAAGGAGTAGTATGGTAAAGTAGGATTTGCATAGAGCCAATAATATATTGAAATAACTACCCAACTTAAAATTTTATTTAAAAAGTTCAGAGAGTTATGTTTAGTAGTTGTCTTCGTACCATTATAACTTTTTTTAATGTGCTATATTATTAGGGGCTTCTGCCTTATCTATCTTGGAGGCATCTGCTGCATTGGAAGAAAAGTTGAATTTATCCTATTGGGACCTCTTTTTTTGGCTATTAAGATACGCATCCAATTCTAGAAAGGGAAATATGAGTGTAGTGAAGGGATGACTAGGAATTCTACCAAAAAAAAAAAGGATGACTAGTTTTGGCATAGGTATTGCATTCATTTATTACAACAATATATATAATCATTTACTCTAGTTAGTAAGTTCACTTCTATTAAAAGGATTTGGGAGAACCGTCCGTGAAAAAATTTGACAGTGCTCGATAGAGATTAAATTTAGATTACGATTGGAGGATACTCTTGAGTTTACTCAAAAAAAAAGTAAAAAAAATTCACTTCTACTTTTATTTTCTAAAAAAATATGACAATATGGGTTGTCGTGTCTCTCTATATATAATAATAACTATGTTTAACAAATCTTTTTACAACATTTTTTTTTTCAAATGCTTGTTTCTGATAACCTTATTGTATATGTATGTCTCTGTTGAATGGAAACCGTCTAATCTTTTCCCAATCATCACACAATCAATCACATTTTTGAATACATGAAATAAATTCACTGATAAAACAAAACCAAACCAAACAAAAAAAGGGGGAGAAAATCC
The DNA here is from genome assembly GCF_033153095.1 of Gastrolobium bilobum. NCBI lineage: Eukaryota > Viridiplantae > Streptophyta > Magnoliopsida > Fabales > Fabaceae > Gastrolobium > Gastrolobium bilobum. The sequence goes on from NW_026898476.1 coordinate 284,756, forward strand.
TTAATTTTTCTATTTCTTGGAATTACATAATTGTGGCGCTAGACCTAATCTACACAGATATTGAGATCATTTGAGAATTGATTTTCTGAATCAATTTAACTTAAAGAGGTCGTTTCTTAATCTTTTATATCACATGTCGTCGTCCCATGCCATGAATGCGAAGAAAAGGCCCTACAAGAAAGAGTAATTAGATGCCTATGAGGTCCCCAGCATTATCCACTACCCCCACCTTGTTTCTATTTATTTTTTTTTATTTTTTTTGAGATATTCCAATTAGTTCATCGCTTAGTGAATAATTCGATTCAAGGCGGGTCCGAAATTAAGCCTTTAAACTCCACCTTGTTTCTATTTAGCATCTTACCCTCAAGGATCAGAGCTTTTGCCACATAAGTTGATTTAATTATTCATTAATATTGGTATATGAAGGTAATCTTTTAGATGAATCAAAATAAAGGAAAAAAGCTATACAATGAGCCACAGCAAGGTGGTAAACAGTCTAGTGTAGTTAATATTCAATAACACAGAGATTACCTAGAAATATAACATAAAGTTATTTACATATTTTCATCTAATAACTTGAATTTTTGATTTGAAATAGTTTTGACCATTATATATCCTCATACTCTTACAGTCGAACTGGAAATATTAGTCTTGTGAACAATTTAAATGGAGCCAAACCAAAGGGTATATATGTTTTAAAAAAATTAGGGGGAAATAAAAAAAAAAATTCTTTTGAGGAGGATGGACAATATGGTTTTATTGCTGCAGCATACTTTTTAGCTTATCTATTACGACTAAAAGATTCTGGGAAATGTCAATATAATGCATGCATGCATGCTTGGCTGTGTCCTATATGATTTCTGGAAAAATCAAATAAAATTAAAGCTACTTACTTGCCTTCTTTCCAACTCAGTGTTTGGTTGTTGCTGAACGAATCTTGATGATGCGTGCAATTGCAATTGATGTCACCTCCAACAATACGATAGTGTTTCATATACCCGACCTTGTGTGTTTGTAAAGTTTCACAGCGCCACGTCTTGCCGTGGGAACTACAAATGTGCACACCAACATCTCGTTTAGGAATAACTTTTAAAAAAAAAAAAAAATTATTGATTAAAAGTTTTTAATCCAAATATAAGGTTACTACCTACAAAATTAAGGTATTTTAGTCTCCAGTAACCTACACGTTCTTGATTATTAATTTTATTAAATATAAAACTATAAACGAATTTCGACATAGTAGTTTAAATTTATCAAAAGTTTAATCCTCGTGCTGTCAGTTTTTTAATAAAATTAAAAGTTAAATTTCAACTATTTTTGAGCCCTTTAGAATTGATCCTTGACACATTTAACTATTTCTAACTTGCTTATGCTACATTTATAAGATATACGCATTATTGTATTGTATGTATATACATACACAATAATAAAGCCCAATATTGTAGGCATGCATCTTGCATAAGTGCATGCATGATTTATATCGTAAAAACATGAATAGTTTCATTTAAGGGAATTGTGTTTCTCATGTTACAGGAATTCCTCTCAAGAATACATGGTTAAAAAAAAATAACTTTTATATTATAATTATATATGTACTTTTGGAAGTACATAATTAAAAGACGGTTGCAGGTATTTCTGTAACATGAAAAAAAAGGGATCCTTCATTTAATCATGGCACCGTATAAAGTAACCTGGACTTAAAAAGTGATTTATGTCATTATACAAAATTTAATCCTTATAGTCTCAATTTTTTTAATAATTATTTTTTTCAATATTAGATTAACATCTACACTTTAAGCCCTTTAGAAGTAGTGCTTAACACATTTAACTACTACTTGCGTATACTCACATTTATAAGGTATTATTGTATGTATATATGATATGCTTCCAACATACTATGTTTTAAAGATCAAAATAAATATGGATTTAATCTCAATTGATTCAAAAGACATATAATTGTGATAAAGATTGTTAATCCATTCTCAGGCTTACTTTCATTAAAAGTCTCGTGTTTTGCAGGAAAATTTACACTAAAAATAGATTAAATTTCAAGAGCAAATGAAAGAGAGCTTTAGTCCAGCCGCGACATCAGCACCAACATGCAATTCACCTTATGTTTCACTGCGCTAGTATCGCCAAATTGGCGTTACCAGTGCCAATTACATCAAAGGTCCCTGTTGCCCCGCCCTACTAGCGTGTGAGTGGCGCTAATGGGGTCAGAACTGTGAGTTTTCCATTCCATTAGCGTGGTAATGGCACTATCAGCACCAAAGTATAAATAAACTTCTATTTTCTAGCGCTAGCAGCACCAGAACCGCGCCAGAAGCACGTGACCCTTTTTAAATTCTAATTTCAACTATATCTGAAGATATTCTCTAAGGGATTTGGTGTTGATTTTCCAAGGATATAAAAAGGGAATCAAGCGTCAGTTCAAAGAAAATTGCACGAAGAAAGCTAAGAGAAATTGCTGGGAAATTTAGAGTTCAGAGAGAGAATGAAGATTGAAGGAGATTGAAGCAACACTGGAGATCATCTTCTTCTTTCATCTTCATGACTTCATCTACTTTCTTTTCTTTCTTTATTTTGTTTAAGCCAGCTATGTCTGACTAAGTTTTCTTCTGTAGTTAGGGATATGGATTCAACGTGAATCCTTATTTTGGGTTAATTCGTTCACTAATAAATTGTCTCTAATTGTTTGTGTTTACCTTGAATTTCACATTAAAATTCTTTTATGAATTGATCACTCGTATAGGAATAAATTAAAGAGGGTTAGGATTCACAATAGACATATTGAGATCTTAATCTCAACAAGGGTAAAACATCAATTCTTGCATGATTTAGACATAGACTTGTAGGATATTGAACTTCATAATTCATCGCACTTAAAGTTTAATGTGAAAGGGGTTTCTAAGACATTAAGATTCCAATTGGCTAAAGGGTTAAAGAACTAAGAAATTATAATTTAAACAATTAAATTTTAGATGATGAATTATTTGAATTAATTGAGATAAAATATTAATGAATTGAATTAATTCACTTAAAAAAGATCGGAGGTGAAATAAAATCCTAGCTACAATTTCGTTATTGACTTCAAAAATCCAGTTTTTAAATTCTCTGAATGCTTGTCCTCTAGTTATTTTTATTTGCAATTACTTTTCATTTTATTTTCATAATTAAAAATTACTTTTTTAAATCTTTTGAATTGTCTAAATTAAGGGGAATGATGAGAATAGTGATTGGTATACTTAATCCTTGTAGAAACAATAACTCTACTCACTTTTTTATTACTTATACGACTGATATATTTACCGTAATCGCAACAATATACAATATACATACAGAATTATAAAGCCCTATTATATGCATGCATGATTTATATTGTGAATACATGAATACGTTTATAAATTAATCATGGCATTAAACAAAAGTAACATGGACTTAAAGTGACTTATGTCATTGTACAAAAAGTAATACTTATGGTCTCAATTTTGTTGATAAAAATTATATTTCAACATAAGATCATCATCTACACTTTAAGCCCTTTAGGATAGGTACTTCACACATTTAACTTCTCCTAACTTGCTTATGCTCACATATATATAAATTATGTACAACATTTTCATGCATTATTATAAGTGTATACATACAAAATAATAAAGCCCGGTTGATGGCATGCATCTTACATGCATGATTTATATTGCATATACATGAATAAGTTTTTAAATTAATCATGGCACCATGCAAAAGTAGCCTGGACTTAAAGTGATTTGTCATATTATACAACCAATACTAAATAATACCAAGCTCTCAAAAAGTATGTATCGTGCCATTCATTTTAGGACGAAGCTAAATTATTATATATCTTGAATGGTTAAGAAAAATAAAATGTAAACTCCGTGAAAAACTTGAGTGAGGGAATCCACAGACATTTTTTTTTTTTTTTTTGAGATATTTCAATTGATAGATCGCTTCGAGATTAGTCTGATTTGAGGTAGGTCCCGAGACTAAGGCTTTAAACTCCCTCCTAAAGATGATATTAGGGAGGATTGAACACATGCTCTCACCCCCACATGCTCAGTTCCCTGAAACCAACTAAATTACAATCATTTGGCAATATAAAGAACCACTTCAACCCAAAACCTTAAAGGTGTTGGATGAAAGTCTTTTTAATAGTTTATATTATTCTCTATACACTCCCTCATGTAAGAGCCTTTTGGGCTTGAAGTGGGTATTGCATATATAGGCCCAATTTTTTCTTTTTGGTTTTACCTTATACTTATTTAATTCCACAAGTTTGGGGAGTAAGGATTGAACTCGTAACCTTGTGGTCACTGGCTCTGATACTATGTAAATAATCATTTCAACCCAAAATCTTAAGGTATTGAATAAATGCCTTTTTAATTATTTATATTATTCGCATGTGGATCCAAAGCCATCTTATCCAACATGCCACCAACATTCATGCATAAATATTTTATTATGCACTTAAATTTTTCCTTAAAATTAGAGAATTTTAGAATGAATATTATTGATTGCAGCATCGCGACAACACTACTACATTATCATTAATTATTTTGATCGTTCTCAACAGTTACTTTTTTAATATTATTTCGTAGCTATATCAAGAATAAAGTCCATAATTATTATATGGGATAAGTTATTCTACTTACTTTACTTATCATTTTTTAACATCGTTAGATTAGAATATCAAAAGAAGAGAGAAGATGATAATGATTAATTGAGATTCTGACCTAATGGTGTTAGAGAGTAGTAGATAAGGTATGCATGAAAAATAAATAGGTAGAATAACTTATCCTCTATTATATATATATACATAAATTCAAAGTTTTTCATATTATAAAAAAATTATTTCCTACGTGTATATATATATAAATATATAGTGCGTGTATATATATATATATATATATATATATATATATATATATATATATATATATTGTGTGGAGTACACATATGCATATAATTAAACCGGGAAGACAAGATAAGTAGGTGTGAAAGAGGAGAGCGATATGGTGGGACGAGTTGGGGAAAGAATATGTTAGCTTTATAAGGTGGAAAAGATAAAGAGAAATGCGATGACGGACCCTGGCATCCCAAGTTAGGGTGTTGTGGTTAGTGAAGTTTGTGCAAATTGCTAATCTTTTTTTTTTTTTTTTTTGGGGGATACATAATTAGAAATAAATATTTGATATACATATTCTTCCTCTGAAGAGAAAGAGAAGGAAGGGAAAGGACAACCATAAATAAGTTATATACCTTTTGGCCTTTTCTATTGCTTTTTAAGATACGAGACAGAGAGAATCCTCTCATGCAATTTCCAAGACCACCCAAAAGCACAATAAAAAAGGAATAGTTCTCCAAAAGATGAAAAAATTGCTTAAGGAACAAAATATTGCTGAATATATATACAATCGATAATGAATAGCATTTATTAATATTTATTTATCCCTTTATTATAAAGAAACATATTCCGAGATTTCGCTAAGATTACAAGCCTATCATGATTCCCACAAGCATTATTATTTGTCTTCGGTTTGAGGCACGGCAACTTTGAAAAAACATATAATCACAAAAATTGTAAGGTATGGTTTATCATAAACATTCAAGTAAAATAATTGATATGTGGGCCATGTTCCAAATATATTTATCTTTAAAAAATACTTATATATATTTAGGGGAATACTTTTCTCCTTTAATAGAAGAGAAGAGTTGTCTTCTACTGAGACAAAAAAGTGGGATCAACGATTTAAAAAATAATATAAAAAATAAAACAAAAATTTGACACGGAAGTCGATGTATGTGTAGGAATGAAATCTTGTCTCGTGTGAAAAGAGAAAAGCATTTCCCATATATTTATCTTCAAAAAATGGTAAACTGTGTAGTTATTTCATATAACCAATTAATGCTGACCTTAATACATATTTAAGCATTTAACACATGCAATTAATTGATTAATAACATGTGGATCTTTATTTCTTAATCTTTAATTATTATACTTCCTTTCTTGAGATTCTGATGTTTTTTTGTTGTTGGTGAAATATGTGTTACTAATTACTTGTTAACATTTCTTTTTCCGATTTTCTGATTGGTTTTCTATTATAGTGTCTCAGTCAATAGGAGTTCCACCATAACTTCTATACCTTAGATTGATGGTTATTTACCTTAACTACATATCCATCTCAATAAATTTATTGATTATTAGTCCCCTTTACACAATTTATTGGATACAAACTATCCCTACAAAAGCTTTTTCACGATCATCTACTTTCAACAGAGAGGACCTAGATTTAAACAATAATGCATATTTTTTGTCATATTCTGACTTCTGAATTCTGAATGTGGACTTGTTGATAAGATAGGATTTGATTGTAAACCTATGACCAATAGAAATGGATAGTGTAATCTGTAAAATGGGCTAAGAATATATAAAAGGCTCAACTATTACTTCGAAAGCTTCATACCGCGGAGGGATTCCCTTTAATCACGAATAGCAATTTAATTCATCAGCTTGCGGCGTAATTATTTCACTTTTTATTTACAACAACCGTGGGAATGGTATACAGCGCCCAAAATTTATATATGAGTGGGTTCAAAGATTCATTCAACCCAAAAACTTGAAGCTAGTAAGCATAAGCCTTTAATAATTTTATATCATATTTTTCTAATACATTTTAATTATTTTAATACATTTAAACCCACAATGAGTTTATGTATCTTTTTCAAGTATATGATTTTCCACTCACACTTAAAATAAATAAATTCCAATATAAACGTACATTATTCATTTTATCATGTTAAAAGAAATGCTGGTAAACTTAAGGTTGCGAGAATTTGTTCCTGGTTCGTCTTTGTTTGTAAGCTTTTTTCCAATAAAAATAAAATGTGTTATGTAAATTAGATTCACTATTTTTAAAAATAGAAGTAAAATTGTAATATCACGAACACCAAAAAGTGAAATATGATACAAAATGAAGCAATTTATGTTTGGGTCGTGGGCAACAATATTGAAGTAGATGATACATGGGGTTGATTAGAAGGATATTTTTGAAATTTAATTAAAAAATAAAGAGGAATAAGTACTTCAAATTTACAAGTCATATATAAACTGCTTTGGAAAGTATTTCCATACTTTTTAAAATTGTAAGTAAGCAGTCCGAGGTCCGAAGAAATTTTTCGAAACATTTGTTTGTAGCTTTTGGCCTTTTGTTGTTGGAAAGCGTAAAGGCAATAGGATATATTAATCTTCAAGTAATATATAGATATAAAGTCGTAAATATCATTCTTATAATGATTAATTGGTAACTATATAATAAATTAGCAAAACTCTTATATTACTTAGATAATTGGGTAAAGAAATTTATAAACATAAAATTAATTAAAATTTATATTAAAATTAAGAATTAAGAATTTAACATAACGTAAGACTAATGGAGATACATACTACTTAAGCTTCTCTTGGATTAAATTGTTTAGTTCCTATTTTTTATATAATACAATAGATAAATTCATATGTAAATTTCTCTGCCAAATTCAATTAAAAAAAAATTTTCAAGACAAAAAATAATTATAATATTTCTCTACTAAAAAATGCTTTTTTTCAACAGAAAAATTCTGTCAAAAACTTTATTTTCGACGAAAATAAAGTCGTCGAATATTCCTTCGTTGGTAAAAATTTTTCGACGGAGTTACAGATTTCGTCAAAAAAAATTTGACGGAAAATAAATGAAATTCCGTCAAAAAATCTTGAATTAATTTTCGACGGAAAATGAATAAAATTCCATCAAAAAATATTGTAATAATTTTCGACGGAAAACAAATTCCGTCAAAAATTTTCAACGGAAAATGAATAAAATTCTGTCAAAAAATCTTATAATAAATAAATTTATTTTTATAAATTGAATTTAAATTTTTATATAAATCTTTATTTTCAAATAAAATAAATATTTATTCATATAATTTAAATATTGAAAATCTTTCATATATAATATTCATTTGCATTTTTGATTCCTTAATTTAAAAATATTAATATTTACATTTAAAACTTTCATTTGCTAATCTCTTTCAATTAGTTCAAAGATCGAAACAAATCAAATGATATACAGATTTAACCATAAGCATATGACCAAAATTTCCAAAAGCGATACAATTGATATGACCATAGCCATAATCGATACAAATTTCCAAATCATATGACCATAACCAAAATCGATACAGATTTAACAAATCAAATTATATATCAAATTCTTGTCTCTATCTTGATTGGCATCTCTTTTGAACTTCGGCATTCTAGACAGAGTGCTTTGCATCAATGGAGGACTTTTTTTCAATCTTATAACAATTATGTCATTATAATATTTTTCTCTCTCAATATTTTTATATTTTTATTTAGATTTATTGGCCTCTGATCACAACTAATTTGAAATAAATATATTGTTGATATAATTAACTAATAAACTAATTTAATTAATTACAAAGTATTTATTATTAAGCAAAAAACTATGACTATTTTCCATGACATGAAAGAATGGACTATTTTTATGTCTATTTTTTTTATAAATCACATGTATCTTTTATGGAAGTCAATTCTGTTTGGGGCGGGTTCAGGATTAAGACTTTAAATTTATCTCAAAAATAGTATTGAAAAGGATCGAATACATATTCTCAGTTTCATCTGCTTAACTCTTATATACCAATTGATCTATCATCATTTGGTTATGTCTAATCTTAAATATAGACATATTATGTGATGAATTTTAACCATTTATTGATACAACAATAAAGATGAATAATTAATTTAAATATTATTTTTTTACATTTCCATTAACCGTGATACAAAACACAAACAACAGAAAGTTCGATATGACTGTGACATGACCCGAGTCTTGCCAAGCTAAGATGCGCAACCGATACTTATTTTCTTAGAATACACAGGGGAGGGTTATATTTAGTTTTTTACAATTTTTTTATTTACAAATTATACTATGTTTTTTCGGGAGTACATAGTATAATTTGTAAAAATTTATAAACAGATCATTTTCCGTATATATAGAAAAAAATATGTATAATTTTGAAGGACATAAAGTTGTGTCATTTTAAGTGAGAGAAAAAGATAAATCATAGGAGAGAGAATGGGTGGAAAAAATCTTACAGGTGTGGGTCTCACCTCTTTGTGAGAGTGAAAGGATATAAGGTGTGTCATTTAAAATGACACACATTTTTTCCATATATATATATATATATATATATATATATATATATATATATATATATGGGCTTATCATTTCTGCAGCCGCTGTATATAACACTCTCTACAACTGACACAAAAAAGTGGGCCCCACGGCGTTTAAAACAAAAAAAACAAGGATCCGGTGCCGTATCCTAGGATCCGCACGCGGATCCTGGCTAGCTGTAGGTACAGCAGCTGCAGAAATCATTTTGCCTATATATATATATATATATATATATATATATATATATGGTTTTATAATTCTCATTAAATATGAGAATTCAAATTTTCTTACACACCCTTCGATTTCCGTGCTGACATGGGTCCTACATATAATTTTTTTTAACACATGGGTCCCACATGCTTCTTATCTCTACAACATGAGAATTGAATTCTCATTTAACATGAGAAAATCAAAACCCGTATATATATATATATATATATATATATATATATATATATATATAGGTTGCAAATCTTATTAAAATCAGTTGGACATTGATCCAATTGAAGTATCGGGTTATTGAATTATTGGTTCAATCAGTGAATTACTAGTTGAACCGTTGAACCCGGTGATTATATATAAATTTATAATTTATATTAAAAAAATTATAAACATACTCAAATAGCTAAAAAAAATTTATAAATTCTAAATATTTTAAAATAAAAAATAACAAATTATACATTATTGTCCAATAAAGGATCAAACAAATATATAATGTTTGTTATACTGGTGTTTCAGGTTCAGTAAATGATATCTTTAACTATAAATCAAATCAAAATTCTCTGCATAGTGCATAACTGAGATAACATTAGTATTATAGGTACATAACTTATGTAAGTCAATAAGCAACATATCACTTAAATATGTTAATTATGAACTTTTTTTTGGAAATATTTTTTTTAAATAAACCGGGACGGGTCACTGGTTAACTGGCTAGGTCACCGATTTTCACCAAAATCAGCGGGGTCGCACCGGGTCTGATACTTAGCCGATCCAATGTGATAACCGGACCAATCAGATGACTGGTTCGCCGGGTTCCGGGTTGACCCGGTCGGTCCGGTCTGATTTTTACAACATTCAATTTCTCATAAGTTGGTGTTTTTCTACTAAAGAGAGAAAGGAATGGGCCCTTCTTGAAAAAAAATATAAAATAAAATAGTAGTTGACACGGACATCAAAATGAAGGTGTAGGAGAAGAGACTTCTCATGTTGCATGAGAAAGTCTTTTTCCCATATATATTAGGAAATATGTTTCTCATATTGCATAAGATAATTTTGTCTCATGCACATAAAAAGTGGGTAAAATTTACTTTTTTCTCCTTAGTATCTCCCACCCACCACTTTTTTATGTGTTGCATGGGACAAAATTTTCTCAATAAACACACACACACACACAGAGAGAGACAGAGAGAGAGACACACACACACACAAAGAGACACACAGAGAGAGAGAGAGAATGGCGGGTTATTTTTACACCAGCATAACTATAAGAAATTTTACACTTAATCTTTGTCATTAATCCACTTGTATTCAGTGGCTCACATGACTGAAAAATTATAACCATTAAATAAAAGTGAGATCAACAGCTAAGATTAAAAGTGCAATTTATATTGATATAAAATGTTTATAACCCATATATGAGCCAAATATTTGGAAATGGTGATTTCATTTATTTGCGCAAACCAAGACTTACCTCTATTGTTTGGGACCCATAATATTATGAGTGGGATATATATTAATGTTGGATCTCACACTTGAGCGAGAGATTGTTGAAAATTCAAATGTAAGTGATAAGTAATTAAGTATCATATCCATTAGAAATAGGACTAAGTAACATACTTGTAAGTGAAATGACACATAAACTCACAGTTTTAAAATTTCGGGTCAAGGTGTGATGGTATAACTTGGCCTACTTACTAGTGTATCCATTAAGGCCGCCTAAACAAATTTGAAGAAACATAGTTTAAATGCTATGGAATTAAAAATTTACAAATTTGAATAAATATTTTATATTAATTTAAAGAAACATATTACAGGAAAATAATAAGTTTACCTTAAAATTAACTTGTAAGTTTTTGTTCATATGTTGTAAATTTGGCTTGGAAAAAATGGAATAACACATGGAAAAAATGGAATACCAAAAAATCAAGGTGGATTAGGTATTCTCAATCTCCGAAGCCAAAATGAAGCATTTATTCAAAAGTGTGCTTGGAATATGGTCCAATTTCCATCTCAGCTTTGGGTCCAGGTCTTGTTATCCAAATATGGCAGGAAAAAAGACATTCTAAAGGAGGTGGTCAGTAAACCTTATGACTCTCACTTGTGGAAGAGCCTTTGTAAGATCTGGCCTCAAATGATAAGCAATACTTCTTGGCAAATTGGCAATGGAATGAAGATTGATTTTTGGAAAGACAATTGGACTGGACTCAGCCCAAACCTCCTGGCTCACTCTCATACCCTTCCATCTCAAGAGGGCTTGGAGTTAAAGATCAATAATAGCATTTTCCTATCAGAAAGGGGATGGAATGTGCAATATCTAGCGAACCATTTTGACTTTAATGTGGTGAACAAAATCCTTGCAATCCCCCATCCTGATGAGGAAGCCGAAGAGGACAGCCTAGCTTGGAGCAACTGGAATCCTGGGCAATCTATTGTCAAGCTGGCTTACAACAACCTGTTATGTTCAAGCAATCCTTTTCCCTTTGACTGCTGGGACCGAATCTGGAAGTGGAAAGGCAAGGAAAGAGTCAAGTTGTTCATCTGGAAAATGCTTCATGGTAGAATCCTAACAATAGAGTCAATTTCAAAGTGGAGTGGAACTTCCAACAAGTGCCCTTTTTGCCCTGAAATGATTGAAGATTGTCTCCATGTATTTAGAGACTGCTGGAAGGCAAGAAAGATCTGGCTGTTACCCATGTTGCACCCTCTTCCAATGGGGTTTCTTACTGAAAACTCTTTTAAGGAATGGATGATTCTCAATCTCAACTCAACCACCAGCAAGCTTAAGGAATGGAGAAATTTTTTCTTCACCATTTGCTACTATTTGTGGCTCTGAAGAAACAAGGAAATTCATGAAGAAGAGTTCAAAAGACCTCAGGACCCTTCAAAGACTATTGCTGCTGAAATTGAGGAAAACAGGTACTGTTGGGACAAGTTTACAAAAACCTTTACAGGTACCTTACTTTCTCATCTCCCTGCATCGTGGAACAGACCAGAGGAGGATTTTCTGAAGTTAAACGTAGATGGGGCTGTGCAAGGCAATCGGGCAGCATGTGGAGGACTCTTGAGGGATAAGAATGGTCTATGGATTGGCGGCTTCTCAGCCTTCATTGGCTCCTGCATACCCCTGCATGCTGAACTTTGGGCTCTCCTTAAAGGATTAGATTTCTCTTGGAAGCATGGCTGGCGGAAACTAGTCTTGGAAACTGATTCTTCTCAGGCTTTTAGCCTTCTTACCAATCATGGTAATGACACTCGAAAGCTGCCTTTGGGAGCTAAGATTCGAGTCTTTTTACAGAAAGAGTGGACTGTTCTACTGAATAAAATTCCTAGGAGTTGCAACACTTGTGCAGATTGGATTGCGAAGAAGGCTTTGGAGGATTCTTCTGGTCTCAACTCAATCACCTCCCCTCACAGTGATCTGTTAAATCTCCTTGCTGCTGATCTTTTGGATCCGGGGCTGAATTTGGACACAGTTAGGAGAATAATAGGATAATGTTTGATTTCTGTTATTCTGCTAGCTTGGGCTGTTTTTCTTTTCTGATGTTTTCTGTTTCTGTTCTGTTTTCCTTTCTGTTCTAGTCTGTGTTTTCTGTTTTTGTTGGGGGCTTTGCCCCTTAGTGTAACCAAAAAAGAAATAAACTCAAAACATAATTGTAGTACAAGTGTATTTTTAAATTTTGGTAAAATAAAAAATGGCAATACTTTTTCTCTTGCAATAAGAAAAAAATTTGTTTTTTATAGACACATAAGAAAGTGGGCCCACAACTTAAAAAAAATGCTAGCTTGAATTTCAATAGGTGTATGCAGGAAAAAAGTATTGCCAAATAAAAAAAGGTATAAACTAAAAGAGAAATATTTAAGAATTTTTTTTTCTGATTTAGTTAGGTATAAGAATCATTTTGCTGTTCATTCCACGTATATCAAATCTTAGATCACCTATATTCACTCCAAGGAATGCAACCATTCGTATCCCCCATGTGTCACCCTTCCATGCTCATCCCACGTGTTATGTGCTCCTCTGTCCAAAATTAATTAAAGAGATTCCTAATGTGCTCCAATAATATTTTAAAAGAATCAATAAAAATATCAGACATGACATCACATAATTATATATATTATTAAATCAAAAATAAAATATTATAACTTTAGAACTGAACAATTATTAAACTATCCAAAATATTATTCTGAATTTTTAGAGTTTCTCGTAAAGTTGACATTCTTTGCGCACCATCACACACTAATCAACGGCATCTTCGTCCACATAAAATCCCTCACATATTCCTCCCCTCTAATTCTCGTGGTCCCCGCTTTCGGCAGTGTTTGGCTTATCTTTATGGCGTAGTTGATTCTTTGTCGCACAAATAGCTAGCTAAGTGTATTAACTATTAACAATTAATATAACACACCACACAGGTCCCAATCAAATCAAGGGTATTTTGGGCATCAACAATTCATGGAAGAACCTTCACCTTTTCATCCCTATACCAATTATTATTATATGCATCCCTTATGTAACCATTTCTTTTCTTTTCTTTTTAATAAATTATATGTATTTTTTATAGAAAGCAATTATTTTCGCGGATCCAGAATTAGGTTTTAAATTCCTCTCAAAAATAATATTAGTGAAGATTGAACATATACTCTCATCCTCAATTATTCAACTCGCATAGGTTAACTGAATTATCATCCTTTCATGATTATGTTCAGTGTCCTCAACTCCACGTATATAAATACACAAGTCCTTCAACCTTCAGTGACATCACAAATTCAACCACCTCCGAATTCTTCCTCTACTACTCCTTTCATTTCATTTTTTTTCATCTAAGCCATAGCCATATCTAATATTAAACATTAAAGCAAGTGTACAAATATATACATATAGGTAGATACATATATATATATAGATGGATCGTATAACAAAATTGGCATCACAAAAGGCAGTGGTGATCTTCAGTAAGAGCTCATGTGGGATGAGTCATGCCATAAAGAGGCTGTTTTACGAGCAAGGTGTAGGCCCTTTCATCTATGAGGTAGATGAAGATTCAAGGGGCAAGGAAATAGAGTGGGCTCTAATGAGATTAGGGTGCAACCCCTCTGTCCCCGCAGTGTTCATTGGTGGCAAGTTTGTGGGTTCAGCCAACGCAGTTATGACCCTTCACCTCAATGGCTCACTCAAGAGAATGCTCAGAGATGCTGGTGCTCTCTGGCTTTAGAAACGTCATAGACATGGAGCTTACCTTCTAGCGCAATGCAAACAGTCAAACACGGCCTTATGAGAAGTTAATTTTGTTTTATTATAATATCATAACAAGCCTTTTTTTTTTTTTTTTTTTGTATGAGACCTTTGCGGCTTCTAGAATCTGCATGCATTGTACCCGAATAATCTCTAGAGATTATGCTCCAATATAATTTTGTGTTCTGGTGCATTGTTTCACTTATAATTAATGTTTTGGAGTGAAATATATTGATCAAAATCTCAAGTTCTTGATTTTTCTTATGATATTTCAGTAACAAGTTCTCAATTAAATGCAATGCGTTATACTTAATAAAAATATTTTGTCTATAACATGGATGTTATAGACAAACTTTATTACAAATGCAAGTTTTTTTTTTTTTTTTTTTTTTTGTAATAACAAATGCAAGTTTTTAGTCTATTATAAAAACAACCCGGAAGTAATGTATTTATATTGCGTGATAAGGGGAAGGAAAAACTCGAGTTAATGACATCACTCTTTATCGTTTTAAAATAAAAAGATAGAGAGCGAAGAGAAAATAAAATGGGGTTTAACTGCAATGAAATTGTGGGAGTTGAAGATTCTGAGTTACGTAGATGCATCCATGCATACCCATTAATTTTGAAATAATATTTGACAAATTTTATGGAGGAGTACGTGGCACAAAGACGACATGTAGTGTGTATTGCAGTCTCTATCATTCCAAAAGAGGATATATTCCTCGATTGACATATATGCATATAGAAGTGGATAAATTTCCCATCGAATATAAAATATTCTTATTATAGCGTTGTTCCATCAACATGCATGTACTATCATATTGGGCCCTTCAATATGCTTGTGGGGTGTTTTCCATATTACCTCATAATTTGAATATATTCAGGACTTTTCCATTTTCAGATAATTAGATAGTTCGATATTGTATTCAGTTTCGTTGTTTTTAAGAGTGAAATAATGTGATGATTTTTTCATAACTAAGCTTTATAAAACTATTAATTACTTTATTTCTTCTATGTTTCACTTTTACTTGATACTTCAATGCGACATCTTGACATTTATTTTATAAATGAAAACAAATATACTTGATTAATTTTTTGAAAATTAAATTAAATATGATAATATCTTGCTTGTCACAACACTCATTTTATATTTTTTTCATCAATTTAGTGATTACTTACATGGTTATAATTTGGGGGCTGGGGAATAAACGTAAAACGCATATCAATATGTATCATCGAGGCATCGATCACGTATGCATGCACGTGCAGTTCAAGAATGCAAATAAAGTTGGTTTTTTCTTACATAGCGAAACCGAAATTTACAACTTTATGGGGAAAAATATTTCTGCAGCTACTTTAGATAAGCTAGTCTACGGCGCAGTAGCGGACCTAAAAGAAATTGTTTATGTCCGCACAGTTAGCGGTGGGGGTTCGGGTGCATCGCCCCCAAATTTTTTTTGTAAAGACAGTTTAGATTAGCGCTTTCAAGGTTATGAACTCGCTCATAATCTAGTTGCTTCTATAACAAACTGCAGGCAATAGTTTAACCAATTATTTTTCCTTCTAAATCTTATCAATCCTCCAAAACAAATATGAGAATATACTCCAATACATTCATTTATCATCATTTTATTTTATAATGGTGAATAAAAAAGTCAACACTATCGGTACAAAAGACAAGCGAAATCACAGTGAATGTCTCGTATGTAGAGATTAACTTATTTGAGAATGTCAGACGTGCAATCAATCCTCTCTTTTTATAAAAATGAAAAAAGGAAATAAAGGATGAAGAGGGCATGAGAATGGGTACGTGACAGGGAGGAAGAATAAGTTTTCTCTCTAATCAATTTGCATTGCTACATTATTTTAATCATCTCTATACGTTGCTACGTTGTAATTAATATAAGAGTAAATACTCTTTTTGGTCACTAACAAAAAATTCAGTCCCACTTTAATCCCTTACAAAAAAAAATTAGTGCCCTAGTCCCTATGAAATTCAAAGTGAACACATTTTAGTCATTTTGAGTGACTAATGTGGATCTTTTTTAAATTTGTGAAGGACCACGATTTTAACTAAATTGATCCAATTTGAATTTCTTAGGAAACTCGAGACTAATTTTTTTATAAAAAAATTAAATGAGGACCGTATTTTTTATTAAGGACTTAAAAGGATATTTATTCCTGATATAAATATTGAACCAAGTAAAAAAATCATAATATTAATGTCCGCACTTGCGGACATGTGCTACAACCTGCGTCCGCCATTGTCTACAGCTACCATCTTTTCACTAAGTACGACCGGTCATACATTAAAATTGCATTTTCTCTATCCGCCACGTCAGCCGACAATGTCTGAGGAAAGAGAAAAAAGAACAGCTTTATTGTTATAACTAAGTACGACCGGTCGTACTTAGTAAAAAAGGGGTAATTGTAGACAACCTTATCTAAAGTGGTTGTAGAAATACTTTTCTCGTTATTTAATCCTCTTAATTTTAACTCAATTTTAGTGGCTTATCAAATTAAACAGTTAAAACATACAAAAGAAATGTAATTCAATGAGCTGCATAAGATTAGCACCAATTTTTTTTAATTTAACTTTATACATTAATTTCTTAATTAAAGTTAAAATATGGGTCCTAGCTATCTTATGAAATTGATAGCGCTTGTCATTCAATGATAATTTATTTTAATAATGACAGAACTATATAGCCTATCAGACTGAAAAATGAACAATTAAATATATAGATTATCCTACTAATTTATTGTAAAGTTAGCGAGCAGCCGAGCACCCACAAAGCTCGAGAAAAGATTTTCAAGTAATAAAAATTGAGAAAATATAATATTATAATTAAGTGGGAGATACGTTACAAAGTGTAAGTTTATCATTAAATGTTTGAGTGACTAAATATGTGTTTTTTTTTTAATTCAAATGTGAGTGATAAAGTTTCATTGAAAATGAAAGAGGTAAGTAATGAACCTATACGATCCATGAATTTTAATGTTTTAAGATTTTTGGGTTGAGATGTGATGTCAAAATCACTTATTATGGTGAATTACTATTTAGTTCATTGATGTGAGGACAATAATCCCTTCTTTAAATCATTTTATTCTTGTTGATACTCTCTCTCTATATAATAAGTTTTTTCATTAAAAAATATTTTTTTTTAAATTTCTCCATCTGTTTATCAATTAATCTCGTCAAGTATATATAAAAAAAAATTGGTCAAGTAAGGTAGGATTATAAGAGTGGTAAAACTTTCTCTAATAATTTTTTAACACAATTGCATACTCAAAATTTGAATTCAAGATACTGATTAAGTTGAAATAATCTCTTACTAGTTGATTGACGTGTTTAATGATATCAAAAAATAATTTTAGCTTGTATTAAAATTACAATATTACTACATTTCTTTCCTAAAACTTAATTTCCTATAGCAAAACAAAAAAGGTTTCAATGAATAATTGCATTATTTTTTTGGATAAACGAATAGTTACATTATTGAGAGCGATGCATCAAAATATTATATATGGTTGCCATTCACTATTAAGTGATTCCGAAATACGAAATATTTTGAATGTCAATTTTGGAAAGGAATCTTTTCATTCACGCGACTTTAGTTATCGCTTTTTGTTAATCGCATACGAAGATTTTATAAGAAGTAAATATATAGTGATTTTATTATCTAGAAAAATTAAAATATAAATCAAGGGATCTATTAATCTCATGTTGCATGAGATAATTATCTCATATAACAGAGACAAGATAGTGGAGTCCACCATTTGTAAAAAAAAAACAAAAAAGCAAAATAATGTGGACCCCATTACTTTATCCCTGTTGCAACATGAGATAATTATTTCCCATAAATCAATGTTACATTGACTTGTGGTTTTGCTATATTTATTTTCCCCTAACCTCCGCATACATTTCAAGTGTAAGACTAATTTTCATTTAGAGAGATTTTAAGTCTTCCCCAATAGTTTAAATTTGTTAACTCAAAATGCTGATTGATTCACACCCTACAATTTCGTTTTTCCACTCTCAGAAAGAGAAAAAGAAAATGTATCATTATATGATCGATGACCTATAATAGAAAAATAACGTGATAAGTGTCTGAATCATTTACTTAAGAAAAATTGACCTATGTGCGTGACTGCCAATGAAATTAGGATTCTTGAAAACCAAGTGCAATATTCGATGTAGCAATAAGCATACGCAGGGGACTGACTCTGTCTTACACCTTGTTACTTTGCCTGAAATGCTTTAACATCTCTTTCTCTTTCAAAGCACAATTTTTTTTTCTTTGTTGGGAATTGTAAAGGGGATGGCGAAAGCCGCCCAGAGTCTAGCCACAATTTTGGTTATGCTTTCTCTCTTTTCCCTATCTTGTAATGATGTTATTCTTATCTTTTTATGTCTATTCTAGCTAATTCTTTTTAGATCAGAATTTCAAGAGAGAAAACAGACATAATATTCTATATCTTAATTGATTATTTAATTGCTTTAAAAAAAAAAAGTCAACCTGTATTGCTAAATCATATCTATAAGAGTTAGTGTTGTAAAATCCGTACTAGACCAATCGGTTCTACATGAAAATCAGTCATGTAATCGACCTGGGTATCTCAATAGATCGAAGATGCATTTTAACATGTATGATCCGTGTAACTCGGCCAGGTTTCATTATAACCAGCGACTCATTGGTCGACCGAGTTAAACCCATTTTTGCGTTTGATGGCTTTGAGGAGGATGATCAAAATAGAGATAAAATAATAAAAAAACAAAGAAGAAGGAGGGGGTCATGAGCGAGCAATGAATCAGGAATCGGTTGTTCAAGCGGTAAAGTCCTTCAGATATTGAATGATCTGGTCAACTCGTTCCATTCCTATGTAGAAATGAAATAACATATGGGTATCTTCTATTGATTAATGAACTAGAAATTAGAGCTCGCTCTTTCTTTGCTTTGGATCTTCGGTAACGGAAGCATCCATGGGTAATGAAAGAGGAAAAAAAAAGCATTAAATGAAAAGAGAAAACAAGTGAAAAACAAAGGGGCAAAAAAGAAGTGAAGAAACGAAGAGAAGAGGAAAGAGACAAAAAGAAAAGTGGAGTAATATAAGAAAGTGGGATAGTTAATGAGATATTGATTTTTGAAATAGGTGTGATAGAATTTTGAAAAAATTAGACGTAGGGCTCTAGGAGGCGGGGAGTTGAAACTTGAAAGGTTTATAATTTTATTAATAATTTTTTTTAGTTTTGAATTTTATTTATATATTTTTAATTTAATACTTTCTAGGTGGGTTACATTGGTATCATGGATAATTTTTTTTTTTTGAGATTATCCTTCCGGTAATATCATAAGTTCTCTATGTATTAATACGGAGTTTGGGGCGGGTTCAAAATTAAGACTTTAAACTCCTTTCAAAGATGATATTAGGGAGGATCGAACACATATTTTCACTCTCACTTACTCAGCTCTCATACGCTAAATGAGCTACCATTATTTGATTTATCATGAATAATTTAAATTGGTCTCGTGTCTAACGTTTGAATTGTCCACATTTATATATATATATATATTTATCATTAATAATTTATTTAAAGTTCATTAAATTTTTTTTGTAAAACATAATTAATGAATATAATATTAATTATTAAATTATATTAAATCATACTTTTTTGATAATTTTGTATAAATTATAAATATGTATATATTAATCTGGTTCAAGTGATTGAACTAATGATTCACTCATTAAATCAATAATTCATATTTCTAGTATCGCGATCAAGTTAATAATCAAGTTGGGTTTTATAGCATTACTAAGCCCTGTGCATACTAATTATTTACAAGGGGTGATGTCATGACCAGACCACGCTGCTACCTAACATATTCTAGTAAGCTTTAAAGGACACGAAATTTCAATAGCAATAGAAAGTCCTAATTTAATTAACAGTAATTAAAATAATTTTAATGAAAATTTTTAAAATTATTATAGTTGTCGTTGTCAACTCAGAAACATTATGAGCTAATGAAATAGAAATCAAGTAATATCATTTGGTGAAATTATTCGTGGAATATATAATAGGATAAAATTAAATTAAAATTTTAAAGAAGCATAAAACATTAAAAAATTGTAACTTTTTTATCTCTCTTAGTTTCATAATAAATTGTTAAAACCTTTAATTAGATTTTTCCTAAATATTATAATAAAAATATAATATATCCCTACCTCTAACAAATTCATTTAGCTCTAGTTAAGGAAATAAATTTGTTTTCCTTTTAATCTATAGATCTAGAAGGTAATAAAGTGTTGGGATGTGTTCCTCCTTTAATACTTAGTGGCTAAACATGCACTTCATTTATGGGTACATAGCTTAATGTCTGAACACAATCACCTAAATAAATACTACCCATCTCATTATTGAAGAAAACTCTAGAAGAAGGTGTAGAGTTTCCCCTCACCTATATAAACTCAAGAAGAACCTTTGTATCAGAGTTCTCGGAGAAGAAGAAAACAATTTTGAGACACTGTGTGAAAATTCTTTAAAGAGAAGTTTGAGTGTTAGACCTCTTTAGAGAAGATCATTGTAACCACCATTGTTAGTGAAGCTTGAGTGTACCTCTATCTCTATGTGACTAGGAAAGTTTGATCTTTTTGTAATCCTACTATTTTATAATGGAAGATTTCCTGAACTAATGTCTCGTGATTTTTACTCCTTTGTCGTGGGGAAAGATTTCCATATCAAAATTTGTTGTGTCATTTATCTCTATCTCTGATTTTTTACATTTTCTGTTTCTGCTGCGTTTTAAATCAATTGGTGACTATTGATCATTTGTATGTGTCGGCCGACCGATAAGACTGAATTGTCGAGCGATAAACTTGAAGACTTCACACCATCGAATTGTCTATGTACCAAGCAATAAGATTGAATTGTCATGCTACTTGTACCGAGCGATAAACGCTTCTAGAATCATTTGAGGGACCGAACATGTGATCTAAAGTATGTAATTGATATATAACAAGAATCGAATTGATCGAACATCTGCCTTAGATTCCGACTAAAACAAGTGTCACTATATGTATTATCAAGCTGCCACTTGACGTGGTAATCTGGCTTTTTACCATATGTGGGAAATCAGGTTCGAATCACTCTTTCCCCTAAGCGCAAATGGTAGCTTCTTAAAGACAAAACGTATATATGTATATTATGAGACTTATTGGCATAATAATCTATATTTTTTGTGCATAGTAATTAGTAGTGCACCTTTGGGACAATGGAAGCATATACCCAAAGTGCTCGATTATAACTTTTTTTGGGTAACACTCTATGCCCGACTTAATTAAGAGGACTACATATGTTTACCAAACAATATTTAATTTAATTTAAACATTTCTTAGTACTTAAAGAC
This sequence comes from Gastrolobium bilobum, assembly GCF_033153095.1. Taxonomy (NCBI): domain Eukaryota; kingdom Viridiplantae; phylum Streptophyta; class Magnoliopsida; order Fabales; family Fabaceae; genus Gastrolobium; species Gastrolobium bilobum. Next base: position 306,868 of record NW_026898476.1, read on the forward strand.
GTTGTAGATTTTGAAAAGTTATAATTTTCCGAAACGCACCTAATTTAAATTGCATTTTACAATAGTAAATCAAACTTATCAATGGGCTTTGAGTTATCAATAAAATCCGAATAAGTTATGGGTTGGTTTATGATTAAAGAAATAAGTTCTCAGTTATCCAAAAATAATAATAATAATAATAAGTTCTCAGCTCTTGCTATTCGAATTTCAACTTTGTGTTATTATGATTCCTCCAAAATATGCACCTGACAGGCTGACACCTCTAGATAACATGTGAATTTGTCCTTAAGGTATGTCTACAAAGAAATTTTATATGTATAAAAAAATATATATATAACAATTGTCGTAAAAAAATTAATTTAAAAATATTCTTATATAAAAACTAAAAAAAAAAAAAAACACCCATAAAAGATATCCTAAAACTGTTTGATTCTCTCAAATATAATCTTTGGGAGAGATTTAAAGTCTATCTTGATCCTGTTCTGAACAAGATTACTTCCCATATAGGATACATGTGGTTTATCCACACACAGAAATATATATACCCTAAAACCTTCTCCAAATTCTTTTTTTATTGCGTGACTATAATTACCCCCAAATTGTCCAGTAGTTATTATTTGTACTTTTGTTGGCGTAGCCGGAGTTGGCCCCTGTTTCTCTTTTTTTCGATCGAGCAACGTAAGATGCTAAAGGAAGAAGAATAAATAGATGGTAGCATTCTTCCATTTTTTTAGCAGAAAGGGAAGATAGGCTAATATTCACTATCTCTATTTCGAATGATGGAATAGAACAGATTCTACTTTATCCAATAATCCAGAAAGTTATACCATCACCCCACGCCCACTGTCTCATGTATACGCAATGTGCGTTAATCCTGAAAAAAATTGACGCAGTACAAGAATATTGTTTTTCTCAATATTACAAGCAACCAATTATATACATTGTGTCATTTTTAGGGAGAAAAAAAAAAGTTTCAAGTACTAGCTAATTCTACTTGTATAAAATGTTGAGGTGATCATCACATTTGTTTCCCTTTTCTTCTTTTAAGTCCGTGTCTGTATTAAAGTTTCAGGTCTTGAAACGAAGAGAAAATTAGAACATGCTTTATCTAATTTTTTTATTATCTTAAATAATTTTACAAAATAAAAATAAAATATTAAAATATATATTAAAAATATCTTTAAATAATTTTACAAAATAAAAATAAAATATTAAAATAGCGGGAGAGCCTAAAATAACAGTAAATCAATGATTTAAATTTGGAAAATAATCTTTTTACAAATATGCAAATATAAGGCTGCGTATAAAAATTATACTTATATTACTCCACTCTCTCACTAGTTGGGATTTAATGAGAAGTGGTGATAGTAAAGTATATATTAAGAAAATTTAATTTCAAGAATGTTGTAAAGGAAATAATAAAGTATATGTTGTCGACATTTATCAAACAATGTTATTAGCTTTTTATCATATAATAAAGGAAAAAATATGTATAATTTTTAATGATACAAATTATATCATGTCATAGACACAAAGTGATATGGGTCCCACTAAAAAAATAAAAATAAAAAATAAAAAATAAAAAATAAAATTAAAGATGTGAACCTCTTTGTATCTATGAAATGACATAACTTGTGTGTCATTTAAAATAATACGTATTTTTTTCCATAAATAAAATATTTTGAGCTATGGTTTGAAATTTCTGCACTTCTGCATTAAAATGGCTCTTGGGATCTAAGCGGTGGCGTGAGTGGCTCTTAGGTTCCACTGCAGTGGCAATTGGCAAAGCATGAAGCAATGATGCGTCTACAGTTAAACTGTCCCGTTTGTTATAATTTGTTCGATTTTTAAGGAGTAATTTAACTAATAAATAACACGGCTGATTCATGGTTCAACTCATTGCCATGCACTGGCCAATTTGGTTTACTTTTTACAACACTAGTTTCATTGCAATTATTCGCAATTAAACTTTCTCTATATAATTCAAAGTTATTTGATAAATTATAGAAAATTATATTTTCATGTTGCATGAGATTTGTCTCTTATGTTATATTCACATTAAAAAATATGCCTCTTTTTTTAAAAAATAAAATTTATGGATTCTATTTTATTTATCTTTCAATATAAGATAACTTCTCTTCTAGTGCATGAGAGAAGTAAAGCCGTAAATTATAATACAATATATGCTTTTGTGTTAAGCAAAATATATCTGAAATATAAGACTTACGTATGAAAGAGCTTTAAATTTTTTAATGAGTTTAATTTTGATGTAGTGTAATTGTAAACATTTTTTTATATTATCGTCTAATTTTGTGATGATATATAGTTTGATTATGTCAATAATAACGTGAAATGCCAAACTCATTCAATAATGTGTTGACACATCATCGAATGCAAGTGTATCACTTTTTTATATTACGAGAATATCAAATTAAATTCTTTTTAATTTCATATATATATATATATATATATATATTTTTTTTTTTTTTCTTATTGCTTATATGATTGTGATATTGTAATCATCTTGTATATGGTGCCTTATTTTTATTCACAAAAACTCTAAAAGAGCTTTAAATTTGTTTTGATTTTTTTTTTTTTAGCTGATAATGTCTTTTTTATAGTAGGAGGGGGACAAAAGAAGAAGAAAAAGGCCTAGCTGGATCAAGTTATGTGAAACCTATAATCCTTGAAAAGTGAAAACATTCTGGCCCTCAAGCCCACCTCAGTTAGTCTTTCTTGAATATGGGCTTTTTCGCAGATATTTTATGTTCCATAGCATCAAGTTCTTAAACAAAACACAAATCAAAATAGCATTCTATCATCAAATTTTTTTTTCTCCCACTTTAAATGTTCTTCATAGTATCTATCTGAATGCTAAACAAAGAAAAACAAGTACACTGAATTTTAGTTTTGAATTTGATAATATGCATCATATTATGTTTGCTATTACATTATTGTTTGAGTTCGATATAACACAAAATATTTTTAAAAAAAATTGATAAAGAAGGCAAAAACATTGATATCTTCACCTAGTTAATGTTTTTAAATTAGCTGAGTTAATTGTACAGATTCTTATATTTTATAGTTTATCACTCCGAGACTAACACTATAAGAAATATGATTATTAGTGACGAATATTAATTTTGTCACTAATTATATGTTATTTGTGACTAATTTTTATTCTGTCATTAATATTATTATTTTTCTTAAGATTTAAACCTTTGCTTATTGTTGATGAAACATGTTTTTATGCACTTTTTGTTCATAACGATTCTTATCTTGGTCCATGAGCATTAACTCAATTGGTAAAGGTCTTCTCTGCAAATAATGAAGAACTATAATTACTCATGACAACAAGAATAATGCAAAGTCATTAGAATACGTACACAACTTATTAATTTCCCACGGTATACACAATAACTCTATGGGTGTCTGTTTCAAAGAGTTTTTTCTAGTTTCTCAGCGAAGTGCAGAATGCATTCTCAATTCTTCACATTTGGTTTATGGATGTGATGAATTTTATCCATCTAACACTGTTCTAGAAAGCATATCAGGAGGTGGTATTTGTATGAGAAAACCGGCTAAGTTATTCAAGTGGTACAAAAGGGTTATTTTTAAAAGAATAATTTTGTAATTTCAATAAGTTTTTCCATCAATATTTTATCTTCAATCAAATACATATTCAGGAATTTCATTCAATTTTCTTGGTAAAATTTTGTCCAACCAAATAACTTTTTTAAAAAATTTCTATCTAACTCACTTTTACTGCAGATTCGTAGTATTTACATTTCTCTAGTAAAAAAAATTTACCTCAACCAAACACTCCTAGATTAATTTCCCATTCATTTGAATTTTGAAAGAGCTGCGTAAATTCGATAAAGTGATTGAATTCGGGCTCTGCTATTTGTTCTCTGCTTTTAAAAACAGATCAAATTAGGCTTACTTAGTAAAGATCTAGATAATCTCAAATTAGACACCGGCTTTCCACCGTCAACCTTTGAAAAAGTGTAAGGTCAACGATTTTAATTTTAAATTTTTTTGGGGGGGGGGGGGGGTGGTTTTTCACTTTTGTGTTTTGTCTCCTTGAATTTTCCTATGCACTTTAATCGAGCACTAGTTAGCTATATAATGCTTCTGTTTAGTCAATGAAAATTAATTCATAAAAAGGTGATGAATATCCAATTCGTAATTTTATAATTATTAAAATTTTAATATTATGTAAAAAATTAATTCAAAACATTAAAATGTTGAATGAGAATCTTTTTAATTATTTATATTATTTTTTAATATTCTTACTAAAACAGGAAAAATGAATTGGATTTATTCGGGGTTTATTGTGTATCAATTTAGTTTTAGTTAGTCCTTTATAAGAATATATTTTTAAGAGGTACAACTCTTGGGGGATTACAAATTGGCATCTATGAAAAAGAAATTATCAAAATAAATAAGGAACTGCCACATGATACATTCGTTATTTCATTTAGCTGAGTTAATTAAAAGTGTTGTTGTTATTACTATTTTATATATATATATATATATATATATATATATATATATATATATATATATATGAAAAAGTATTTCTACGACCACTTTAGATAACATTATCTATAGCTACCCTGACCAGTCATACATAGTTATAACAATAAAGCTGTTTTTTCTCTCTCCTAAGACATTATCGGTTGACGTGGCAGAGAGAGAAAATGCAATTTTTATGTATGACTGATCAGACTTAGTTAAAAAGGGATAACTGTAGTTAACCTTATGTAGAAATGTTTATATATATATATATATATATATATATATATATATATATATATATATATATGGTTTACATTTCTGCAGCTGCTGTACGTGCATCAATCAAATACTTGCTATATATATACTTGAAAGCATTAAATGCGGAGAATCATAATCATACAAAAGATGAAATCATTAAATGTGAAAAATCATAAACATACACCTATCGTTGTTGTACGTAAAGCGGCTGCAAAAATGATTTTACCTATATATATATACATACATACATATATATGGCAAAATGATTTGTAATGTGACTGCATATAAGCATTAGTGCAGTCACTTAAAAACTATGTCATTTTGGGTGGGATAAAGGAAGTTCGCGTTTAAAATTAATTGTAGAAAATAAAAATATTATATTTATTTCCACCTTTGTATGGTTATGATTCATCATATTTAATGTTTTATATTTATTTCCACCTTTGTATAGTTATTATTCCCCATATTTTATGTTTTCACATTATAAAACGACGTAATTTTATATGACTGCATCAATCCTTAGGTTAGGGGTGCTAAACAAACCCCCTTTGGCTCGGCTAGTGAAGGCCTGAGTTTACATGTCTAAAATTGGTTGTTGGCACCAGGCTTGGACTTGTATAAAAGCTCGTTTAATAATAAGGTCTCAGGCTTCAATTCAAAAGCTCGGCCTTAAAGCCTCTCAGGTCTGGCCTAGTATATTATTTTTTATTTATATTTTATATTTTTTATAGCCCTCTCTTTCTCCTCAATCCATTTTATCCCATTTTATTGGTTAAACAAACTTTTTGAATGATTTTGTTCTATATTATGTTGTTTGGATATAAATTGAATTTATGAAAATTTATGAAATTACTAATGTTGTTGATTGTATATTCTATTTGGATAAATTTTTGTTGTTTTATTTTTTTTAAACAGGCTAAACAAGGCTTTTATTTTTTTATAAATAAGTCAGGCCACAGGCCGATAGTTATATTTATAACAGGTAACAGGCTTGGTCAGGCTGACACATTTAAACACAGACTGAGCCTTTTAAGACCAAAGCTCGGCTCGGCTCGACCCGTTAACACCCCTACCTTAGGTGCAGTCACTTTACATCCGCTAAACCCTATATATATACATTCGTCGGTTCATTGATTATTCGACTAGTCGCTTCGAGTATTTTGATACGTGGAGTTTATAAATATAGTTTGAGAGCACAATTAATAACACACCTGATTGTTCATAAATATTTATATTAATTTTGTCTCCCTTAACTCTTTTACCTTTTAATTTTGGCAAATGTATTTCTCCTTTCACATAGAAAAATTTTTATTCAGCAATTGATTTTTAACAAAGTCTGACTAGTAAGACTTTATTATACTAATAAAGATGCTTCATTTTTATTTCTCTTCGGACATTGTCGACTGATGTGGTGGAGAGAGAAAAATAATTTTAAAGTCTTACTAATCAGACTTTGTTGAAAAATCAACTTCTGCAGAAAAAATTTCTTATGTGAAAGGAAAAAATATGGACCCTTTATTTTTATATGAAAAATACAATTCAAGTTTTTCATACTTTGATCAATTTGAGTCTCTAACAATTATACCAATAATTACTTGCATTGCATGCAAGTTTACGCTTCATGTTTGTTTTGGTAATGGTACTGAGATTTTCTTAAGAATTGCTAAAATTTGCGTAAGAAGATATCCTTTGTTTGCTTAGAAATAGAAACGAATATAAAAACAAAAAAAAATCGAGTGATAGAACAGTTATCTTGAAGTAATAAAAATAAAACCAACATGGAAAAGTAGATAAATTTCTCACTTCTTTCTCGTGAAATTTTTCAGGAATCCTTCATCGGTGTTTGAAGAAGTTGGTTTTTTTCAATCTTTAGCTTTGATAGCGTGACAAATTTATTTAAATCTGATATTTTGTATTGATTTTTAATTTATTTTATTTTTAGGAATTAATTTAGCTGTGATAGTTTATTAATCTCATAACTTTTAATTAAAGTCATCTTAGTTGTGGCAACTTGGTCATCTAAACTTTTTTCTTTGAAGCTTTATTATTGTTTTCTTTTATGTTGAAAAACTTCTTTTATTTTGAAAGGCTTAGTTGAGTAGAGACAACTTATTAATCCTATAATTATTATGTTGGATTATTTTAACTGTGATTATTTGATTATCCAAAACTTTTAAATTCAATCAAATGATTTTTTTAGAATTATTTTCAAAATTAAAATCAACCAACACATATATTTTTTTAAAAAACGACATAATTTTAAGTTCTTTATTGTATCAGCGAATACGTCGATCAAAGCAGAATTTTTCTGTCAAGCGCAAAAAATGTTTATAATTTAGTTTTCTTTTCTTGTAAATAGTTTTATTATTTATCTTATTTTATTGAGATTAAACAAATATTTTAAAATTAATAAAAATTTGCAAAACTAATTTAAATTAATTATATTTTAAATAGATGTACTAGAGGTGCAGAGATTAAATTTCCATCATTTCTTATGCATAATCAAACTCTCAAACCTTGGTTTACATTTTTATCATTAATAAAAGAGGTTGTGACTACATTATTTATTTTTATTTTATTTTAAATTTTGGGTCTTTACATGTATCGTTATATATGCGTGTGTTTTTATGTTTTGTCTAGTCGCTTTTTTCTTCCTCTTGATCATGTAAATCCAAGAATAATAAATCTAGAGGGATCCAATTAGATCTCACGATTTGACCGGGCACTGGATTTTTTATTTTTTTTTGGATACAAAAGGAAAGATAACAAAACAAAAAACTACATATTACAGAAGCGTGGGCTACAAATGCCCATAGAGTCTCTTGCAATCAGAAGGAGGTTCTTCCTGGAAGTGGGTTTCCCAATCGTGATAGTTCCGAGCGTGGTTTGCAAGCCAGTTTGCAAGCCAGTCTGCAAGCATGTTTCCTTCCCTGAAAGTGTGGGTAATCGAAGTGTGCCAACTCCTATCCAGAAGTTCCCTAGTTTTAAAAATGATTGGCGCCATGGGATGATGGCCTTGGCAACCACTTGTGATGAGTTTAATTGCCAGTAAGGAGTCCCCTTCAACCCAGATATTCCTGTGACCTGTGCTCCAAGCCATTTTTAATCCTTCTAGGAATCCTCGCAACTCTGCAGAGAGGGAGTTCCCTTGGCCAAGATTGCAGCAAAATCCCATGATCCTGTTGGGAAATTGCCTTCCAAACACTTGGCCCAGATTGTTGGCTCTGATACCACTGTTAGGGATGGAACGAGGGAGCCCAAAACCTTTTGCAAAGGGTACATCCACCAATGGGTTAAATGACAAACCATAATAAGTGGGCCGACACCACATCTCAACCCAAAACCTTAAGGTTGTAGGTTTATGGGTCTTTTTGCACTTATATAGTCATCACTTGGTCTAGGTCTAGCCAATGTGGTACTTCATTACAACTCATACTTGAATACTTCCAACATCTTCCCCTCAAGTATGAGACCCAACATCATGCTCCCCCTTAAGGGCAACTTCTGCGGAAGTCTTTGTTCTTTAAGTATTGGAGTCACACTAGCCTTCTGCGGAAGCCTTGAAACATCACCATCTCTAAATACCCAGCCCAGCCAAACCTTTGGCTCTGATACCACTGTTGGGAAATTGCCTTCCAAACACTTGGCCCAGATTGTTGGCTCTGATACCACTGTTAGGAATGGAACGAGGGAGCCCAAAACCCTTTGCAAAGGGTACATCCACCAATGGGTTAAATGACAAACCATAATAAGTGGGCCGACACCACATCTCAACCCAAAACCTTAAGGTTGTAGGTTTATGGGTCTTTTTGCACTTATATAGTCATCACTTGGTCTAGGTCTAGCCAATGTGGTACTTCATTACAACTCATACTTGAATACTTCCAACAGATCCACCTACTGCAGCATCTCTCAAAACACCCCCACAACTGGAGGCGGTTCCGTCATGATTGCAAGTGCCATCAACATTTAGTTTTAGGCAACATTTTGTTGGATGGATCCAAGACACCATGATCTCCCTCTTAAGGGGATTCGTCAAGCCTTTGGACCGTAGTAAATGATTTGCCGTTAAGATATTATGTACTAGGTTTGAAACCTTCATCGGGATAGTGTTGCATTGGGATTGTGCACCTTCGAAAATCATTGTATTCCTATCTTTCCAAAGGAGCCAAGTCGTTACACCAAAAACCAGATTCCAGGGTAAGTTATTGCCAACCAAAACTTGAATTTTCAGATTATCGGATAGCCAATCGTCAAGCTGTTGGTTAAGGAAAGAGTTGATCACATGGTGAGGACATAGGAGAAACCACACTTGTTTACTCCGCGGACAATCTCTAAGAGCATGGAGGCTATCCTCTGTATAAAAATTACATCTCGCACATTCTGCAGTTGAGGACAAATGGCGCTCCCTCCTCTTGGCATTGGTCAGCAGGATATTTTGTTTGAGTTACCAAAGGAAAAACCGAATGCGTTGTGGCCTATCCCAATCCCATACCAACCTCCAGTCTCTTGAACCATCATCTTGGACCCCATCCTGCAGCATCATGTAGGCAGCTTTCATGTTGAAAAGACCATCACTGGAGGCAGACCAAACCACTCTATCTACCACCTCTGGACTGTTCGAGGGAATAACCTTAGCAATCCTACTACACGCATCCGCTATGAGTATCTCCTTGAAACGGCTCCAATCCCAGTTTCCCCTTGTATCCACCATGTCTTTAACTGTCGAAAACCGCATGACTTGTGGGATGTCCGTAGTTAAATGCTTGATCAGCAGGTCCCCCTTTGGAGTCCATTTTTCATTCCAAAAGCTTGTCGAGTTCCCATTCCCAATTTGGATATGGATTCCTTCTAGAACCTTGGGCCAAACCGTAACTATGCCTCTCCACGTATTATATGCGTTTTTCGTTTTATAAAGCTGAGGAACCAAATCAACGCTGACTTTGTATTTGTTCATAAGAACTTGAACCCATAAGTTATCCTTTTGCGTTAAGAGACTGAAACCCAATTTCATAGTGGCTGCTTTATTCATTAAGGACATATTCCTAAACCCAAGGCCTCCATTGGCTTTAGTGTTCCACACTTTTTCCAGGAAAGCCCGTGAATTTTCCTCTTCTCCCTAGTCGACCCCCAAACGAAGTCCCTCGTCTTCCTTTCCATCTCCAGGCACGTCTTTTTTGGAACAGTGGATGTCTGCATGGTGTACAAGGGGATACTGGATAGAACCGAGAGTGCAAGGGTAGAGCGGCCTGCCATTGAGAGTGTAGCTCTTTTCCAGTTGCTTAGCTTACCATCCATTTTATCCAGTATGAATTCTTCGTTTTTGCATTCACCCTATCCTGAATTAACGGAACGCCAAGGTAACGCCCTAAATGTGGTGTTCTGGAAAAGCCCATTACTCCTGAAATTTCGGCAGCCCTATGGTGATGAACGTTTGCAGAGAACATAACCTTAGTCTTGTCCATACTCACCTTTTGGCCAGAGCAGTGGCAGAAACAATCCAAGATTCTTTTAATTAGTTGTGCTTGTTCCACAGACGCTTCCGCGAAGAGCAGCATGTCATCAGCGAAGAACAAATGTGAAATTGGAGGCCCCCTTCCTCAGCACCACAGGTTTCCAAGTTTTGTGACTAACCGCAAGGTTAATGATGTGAACCAGCTTTTCCAGACACAAAACAAAGAGGTAAGGGGATATTGGGTCCCCTTGTCTCACCCCTCTCGATGGTTGGAAATCTCTGGTTGTACATCCATTCCACAGAACACTCATGGTGGTAGAAGAAACACACTCCATAATGAGTTGTATCCCTTTGCTTGAGATAGCGGCGTCTTCCAAAGTTTTTTGCAAGAATTTTCAGTCAACACAGTCATACGCTTTCTCAAGGTCCACCTTAACGGCCATCCAAACCTTCTTTCCTTTCTTCCTCCTCATTGAGTGCATAATCTCCTGGGCTATTATTATGTTGTCCGAACTCTGCCCCCCTCTAATGAAGCTGCTTTGATTTGGCAAGGTATTCATGTGGGGTCTCAATCTGGTGGCAAGGATTTTAGTCACAGCTTTATACAAGACATTACAAAGGCTTATGGGTAGAATATTTTGGTCTTCTACCAGTCCATATCTCATATGGAGTGGCCTGAACAGATTTAGAAGGTACCATATTCAGAAGGTATGTTGCAGTGCTTAAGGCATACCCCAAAATGATTTTGGGAGTTCTGTCTCACTCATCATGGACCTAACCATATCCAATAAGGTTCGGTTGGATTTTTTTTGAGTCGCGACTACTGCTCTAAACAAACAAATATTACTATATTAGAGCTCTCTTTGTTTTCACTTGGACAAAAAAAAAAAAATCAAACGATTTCGGGAAATTATGGTTAGTGCAAAATAATTATAGCAGTACTAAGTCAAAATTTTATTTTGTCATCAACAAAAAAAATGTAGCATTTAGTGATTGTTAATATTCATTAGATATTTTAATAAAAACATTAACCTGAACGTCAATCACCGTTTGTGATGGTTCAAAGTTTACTTTTTTTTTTACCAAATGATGGTAACTTAATTGGTGCCAAAGAACTCAGTAGGTGGGAGTAAGAGTATGTGTTTGATCCTCTCCAATATCATCTTTGGGAAGAGTTTAAAGCCCTGATCTCAGGACTGGCCCCGAATCAGACTAGTCGCGAAGCAATAAATCAATTGGAATATTTTCAAAAAAAAAGTTTGCAATTTTTGAACCCATCTTTTGAAAATTGGCAAGACCATTAGTTCTTTATTAGAGTTTAACATTTCCTATATTGTAAAAGATAATTTTATCTCCTACACATAAATAAATACAAGTATATATAGAGCCTATATGAGAAAAAAAAGAGAAAGAGAAAGAGAAAATATAGTCCTCACATATTTTTATATTTATGTAAGAGATAAATTTATCTCTTATAATATGAGAAATGCTAAACTTATATATATGGGTTTAAAGTTTTTAAAGTTACTTTATATAACTTTGTCTAATTTTCACTAAAATATACACATAAAAGTGTGTATGACCATATGGACCCATAGAAAGAGAAAAGAGAGAAAAAGAAAACATGGGTCCTACAAAATTTTATATGTATATTTTGGTGAACATTAGATAAAGTAATCTAAAGTAACTTTAAAAACTTCAAACCATATATGTGTGTGTGTGTGTATATATATATATAGGTAGAATATTCTTACTATCAAATTTTTTTACTACGACTCTAATCACTATTATATTCAAAAGTTATTTTTCTTTTCTATCTTTTTATTCAACATTTCCTTTAATCCAATGGTGATTAGAGTGGTAGTAAAAAAAATTCGTAGTAAGAATATCTTACCTCATATATATATATATATACATATATATATATATATATATATATATATATATATATATATGAGATATGTTAATCTGTCTACTATTAATTTGTCTACGTTTGCCTACACCTCTTAACACCATTAGATAATAATCCCATTCAACGATGGAAATTTGTAGTATAAAATGAATCCTTTTTTACTTTTTTTTCTCCTCACTGCCTCCCACACTTTTTCTCTCTCCTCCCCTTTATCCATAATTCGTTTTAATGTCGAAAATCAGTAATTCTAAATACCTGAACCAGGTTTAAGGTAGAGATAGCAAAAGGGTGCCATCTCATCCCATAATTCCAATCACCGACAAAATGAAGAAAATTCAACAAATAAAAAGGAAAATTTTCGGATCACGGACCTCTAAATTGTTGAATGGTGCGAATGAGGGTGGAGACCTCCATAGTTGAGAAAGAAAACAAAAATGTTGATTGATTTATCTACAATATACTGAGTTGCGGGCACAAATTCATTAAGCGAATTTTTTGTTTTGCTGATTCAATTGCTACAATTCTACAACAAAATGAGTTCATCATCATCAACATCAACATCAACAACATCTTTATCCCAAATTAATTGGTGTCGGTGATAGATGAACCCAAATAAAAGATACAAAAGGTTGAAAAAAAAAGTAAAAATAAATAAATAAATAGAATAGTAATATGTATATATATATAAATATAAGTAAAAGAAAATAAAAATAATAATGAAAATAAAAAATATAATGAGTTCCATCATCATATGTTATTATTTAAAAGAGAAATGTTGAATACAATTCTACAATACAATGAGTTGACTTTGTCTTCGTCGATAAAGAGAAAGAAAATGAGAGAGAAAGGGTGGGAGGCACTGAGTAGAATGAAAGGGATAAAAGGATTTATTTTATACTACAAATCTCCACTGTCGGATTAGATTATAATCTAATGATATCAAGAGAGGTAGGCAAAATAAGACTAGGCAAGAGTTATTCGTGATTTTAGTTTTTTTGTAATTTTGTGGTTTCTACCTTGTTTAATTTTAATATTTTATCATATTCAAGAAATTTTGAAAATTATACTAATCCAGTAGAACTATAATGCCATTAATCATTCCATGGATTTAGATTCAAATATAAATTCAAGTTGTAAATTACACAAATCGATAGAGTGAAAGGGGAGGATAAAGAAAGAGCGTGGGATGCAGTTAGGGGTGTTCATAAACCGATCCAAACCGATTCAAACCGCGAAAACCGAACAGAATAAACCGAAAACCGAATAAACCGAAAACCGAAAAATCGGAAACCGAAAGAAAACCGCAAATTTTAATTAGATTGGATCGGTTTTCGGATGGGTTGATGAAAATCGATCCAAACCAAACCGATCTAATATATTAATTATCCTCTACCTACTTGTCTTTTCTCCAATCATAGCCCAAAATTTTTTAAACTCAAGACCCATTAACTCATCAACTAAACCCAAAAAAAAACTTAGTCACCTCTCATCAACTATAGTATTGTTTACTAATATTTTTGTATTTCAATTTTTTTTTTACAAAGTCAATATATACAAAAGATGTTATTTGCACAATAATCACGAAACTAATTTTAGGATATTCAAAAAACCGAAAACCGATCCAATCCAAACCGAAAAAAATTGGATTGGATCAGATCGGATTTGAAAAAAAATCTAAACCGAATGGATGATTACATGATCAAACCGAAGGGATTGGATCAGATGAGTTTTACTTCCAAAACCGATCCAATCCAGACCGCGAACACCCCTAGATGCAGTAAGGAGAAAGAAAAAGAAAAATGATTTATTTTATTCTGCAAATCTCCACAGTTAGATGAGATTGTAATCTAACGATGTTGAGCGAGGTAGGCAAAATAAGAGTAGGCAGAATAACCTATTTCATATAAATAAATAAATATATTTATATGAATATATTTATTTATTTATATGAGATAGAATCCTTTGACACCGATGTCAAATTTAAAGTTTGACATCTCATCTGAGAGCCGTTATATCAAAAAAGATTAACGACTCTGATTTGTAAGCATGTGATACCATTGATCTTTTTTTATATAACAACTCTCAGATGAAGTGTCAAAGACCAAACTTTAAATTTAACACCGGTGTCAAAAGATCCTATCCCTATATATATATAATGTTTCTCATATTGTAGTAGATAAATTTATCTTCCACAACATATAAAAGTGTGTGGACTCATATGAGAGGAAAAAAGTATCAATTTCGCACAATTTTATGTATATATAAGAGATAAAGTTAGTTATCTTCTACAACATAAGAAATATTAATCTCATATATATATATATAGGGTTTAATATGTGTCCTTTTAGCAAGTATAATTATGTACTATGGATAGTACATAATTATAATATTAAAGTCGTATTTTTTTTCACTTTCTACCTCAGCAGACAATTGACAACTTCTTCAGAGAGAAAAAATACAATTTTAATATTATAATTATATATTAATTGTAATATATAATTATAACTGCTAAAATAACACAATTCTGTGTCTTTAAAAACGACAAGAAAAGAATTATATTCACATATATAACATCAAACTCTCTTAAAATCTGAACAATTATTCGCATATATAATAATCTTTTTATTACGAAAGAATTGAAAAAAGGAAGTGGTTGTGTTCGTGAAATTCACCGCCATGTTTAGTAAACAACTCCGTGATTCACGTGTGAACTAGTAGCGCAAATTGAAGAATGCAATACGCGCAAACAAAACTGTAAACAACAAACGGATGACAAATTGTAATAAAACAAAAAAAGATATACCATCAAAAGAATCAAGGGAGGCAAAAAGGTTAGAGAAAGAAAGTTGTAGAACAATATAGGTGACCCACTCATTGTAACAAAAGGAAAAGGGGTGAATAAAAAAGTATTCCCATAAAATACTTCATTTTGTATTATTTGGTCAGTTTTTATAATATATCCTAAATTATATTGAATTATATGATATAAAAATATAATAAAAAATAATTTAAAATTATATAATATAATAAATATTATATAAATCCAAATTTCAAAAAGGATTCAATAAACAAAATACATAAGTAAGTAAACTGCAAATTAGTTATTCTTATACTCATCAATCATTAAGTTTAATATTATCACTACTATCACTGTCAATATTTATCAGTGACATAACTAATTCATCGTCCTCTTTTAGAAAGGATCCTTTTAAAAAAAATTTAAATTTAAATCTCAAATAAAATCTTTACTTTTTTTTATATAAAAGATTATAAATTTTGATTTAATTTTTGTATCGTATACATATATTGTATTGTATCATATATCATATCGTATCGTAAGATATAAACCTTTTTCTGATACACTCCATGATACATATCGCTAAGTTTATGAATTATATCATATCGTTTGAATCGTGTCGAATATCGTAAGAGGTTGATAATTATGTTCCATTTCTTAATTCATATTTTTGTGAGCATAAATTAGCCCTGTAGGCACCTTCGTGCACACCATGTAGTATTTCAAACCTCAAGGACCAGTCAACAAAACGTAAATTAGTGAGAAAAAAAAATTCATTTACATAGCCTTATAAGTAATTATTGTTTCTCATGTAGAAATTTTATTTTCTTCAACCTATGTGAAATCTTGTAAAGAGAAAAGAGAAAAAAAAAAATGAGTCTCGTATATTTTTATAACCAAACCGATAATAGTTATAAGCAATGTTGTTAAAATCGAGATCTTAAGTAAAATCAGAAGGGGATTAAAAAATTATAAAACGTAAAATCGTAATATAAAAAAATCGTAAAAGCATTTGGAATATTAATAAAATCGTTTTGATGAAAAAAATTCGTAAAAACGTAAAATCATAGTGATAAATCGAGATTTTAATAACAATAGTTATAGGTGATTATATTATATTTACCATAATTTTAGATTTAACACTCTTATTATTTATTTAGTTATCATTGAAATAATTCGAAATCAATGACAACTATTCTTTTTTAACCATTAATTTTAAATTGATTCAAGGATAACCAATTAGATAATAAAAGTGATAGGCTAACACTATCCATTAAATTAAAATACTATTATGTTGTTATTTAAAAGTAACTTGACTTAAAGAATGGCATATGTCATTTGTTTTAAAAGAATCCAAAATCGCTTACCAAAAAAAAAAAATCCAAAAATCAAGATATGTAACAAAAATTTATTCGTTCAGTGGCCATCCGAAGGAGTTTTAGAATTTTTCTTCAGAGGATAAAGAGACTCAAATATAAAATCGGATTAATGGATCCGATAGGACTATCTAAAAAAAATCAAGATATATGATTCAAATTTGTGAAATGCTATTTCAATCCAAAATTTTTAAAAAAATCTGCACTCAAATTCTAATATCATGTTAAGCATCACTTCAATCAAAATCTTAAGATATTTAATAAGATTTAATTAATTATTTTGTATCTTTTTATATGTCTTTAACAAAAAAAATTCAAATTATAATAGAATTTAAAAAAATCTGTAGAATGTACTGGTATTGATTAGTACTGTACAATTTGCACCAGTAGGTGGATCAACCATTTTCCCAATAATTTTTCATTGTAACATAACATGTGTTAGCAATGTCCATCACACATCCTAGATGCGGGACCCACTTTCCGACCGCGATGATGATTATTACAACTACGTTTGTAATTATTGAGAGTTGAAGGGGTGAAAGTGAAACTTCATAGCAACTTGGAAAAACAAAATGGTAACCTCGTAATAGAGATTGTGTAACGCAATTGTGCTCCGTAATTTAATTACGGATCACCCATCTAATAATTCCTCTTAAAATTCATTTATTTCCACTTAAAAATTCCAAATTTGAAATTCTTATATTTTTATTTTTATTTTATTCATTTAATCTTTCTTCCTTTTACCTTGTCTTTCATTACATCAGTTTCTTCGATTGGTTGATCTGCTTCTCCGGCATGTTGGTCTCGATCTTTCCCTTTAATGGCCGATGAAGATCATCTTTAGACACATCCACAGTGAGTTCTAGAGAGAGAGAGAGAGAGAGAGAGAGTGAGAGAGAGAGAGACTGAGACAAAAAAAAGGTACAAGCTTGGTGGGTGATTTCTGTGATGGGTATGTGATTGTGTTGGAAAGCTGTGTTTTTTACTGTGAGGGGTTTGTTATGAGAGCTATTCCTTGCTGGGTTTTGTGAGGGGTGGCTTTGATTTGCTTGGATTTGATATGGGTGGGTGTTTTCCTTGTTTTGAATCATCCAACAAAGAGGACAATAGTGGGGTGAAGGAAGTGAACAAGAAGGATTCTTTTAAAGATGATTCTGTTCCTCAGTCTCATCACTCTAGCAGGGTTAGCTCAGGTCAGATACCAAATTTTGGAACTTTCTTTCTAAAACTGCTTCTGCCCTCTTTTGATTGCTGGGTTGGCTTCAATTCTGTTGAATTTTCCTTGTTCTGCGCGTTTTCTTAACTTTTATGACCGTCTTTTTCCATCCAATTTGCTGGTTACTTTGATCTGGTTCATCTGAGGTTGTGCTTCCACTGCTGCAGCTAGTGAAGTGAATTGATGGGTGGTGGATATGTTTTATCTTCAAGTAATTGAATTTCATTCTTATTAAGAGGTCATAGTAACATCGTTGGAGATCTGCCCTTGGCTCCTGATATGACAAGTATATCACATTGTTTCACAACGTTTTCCATTTTTTTGTTTGCAATTCTGGGATGCAAGGCAGATGCAGGGTCCAATAGCTGCTGCTTCTTTTTTATATATATCTAGCTGCTTTTTTTTAGTGAAGTGTTCAATATTGTCGTTAATTATATAATTTTAACCAGGATGATTGTACCTCTATAAAAAAAAATGTAGAATGACCTTATCTGCTGAAGCATTTAGTTTGTTTAGAAGATAGATACTGAATACTTTACAATCTAGGCCTTGTATTTGTGCTACTAGACAATTGGGATTATTAAAACTACGTGATTCTCATTCTAACTGATAATGGGATGTGATATATGATTTAACAATGAAAACCTTGTTATGGAGTGATTTAATACAAAAATATAATGTTGTCATTATACCTTATGAGACTGCATAATGATGTGCAGCATCAACATAATGGCATCACCTTCTCTGCATATTTTTATTCTCTAATTTATCCAATATGTTTTCCCATTGCTTTCACTCCTACTTATCTTTAATTACTCATATAGATAAATCAAAATCACAAAATGGCTCAGATCCTAAGAAGGAAACACCAATTCCAAAGGATGGCACAACAGCCCATATTGCTGCACAAACATTTACGTTCCGAGAGCTTGCAGCTGCTACAAAGAATTTTAGGCCAGAATGTTTATTAGGCGAAGGAGGTTTTGGACGTGTTTACAAAGGTCGCCTCGAGAGCACAGGACAAGTAAGTTGTGATTGCTGATATGAAAGTTTTGGATTTACCATTTGCTGAAGCTCGGCCTAATGCCTTTCATATGAAAAGGATTGGTCATTTTTACTTTACATTTGGGCTTGGATAATTAATCTGTCTGTCATCAATTTTCTATTTGATTATTGCTCTATTACTATAACTCTGCCTCTCTCTCTCTTAATCTATGTGGATGAAATCATTTTCTTTGCAGGTAGTTGCTGTAAAACAGCTTGACCGAAATGGCCTTCAAGGAAATCGAGAGTTTTTGGTGGAAGTTCTCATGCTCAGCCTCTTACATCACCCCAATCTTGTGAACTTAATTGGTTATTGTGCTGATGGTGATCAGCGACTGCTTGTTTATGAATTTATGCCGTTGGGATCTTTGGAGGATCATTTACATGGTCAGATTGCATTCCTTTTTTATTGATACCTTTTCTTCTTGAAATATCGCGCTTTCATATTATGAAACTAAAAAAATATTAAATTTCATGTTGATTCATTATTTATAATATCTTAAATGTCAAAGGAAAGCTGTAACTTGTAGGATTAGGAGGTAACAAGTGAAGAAGGAAAGTATATGATTCTTTGTTGAATGGGAAGTTTCTTCCATTCTAAGGTTAAATTTACTGTTATCAAACAAAAGAATTATGTTAGTATGCTTTTTGACCATGTCTTTTCTAATTAAAATGGGGGAAATTGCATTTGACATGACAGTAGGGTGAAAAGATAAGATTGTTAACACGCAGTTGAAACTTAAAAGGGTGAAATATACTGTTCCAGAGGCATACAGAAAATGAGAATGTATCAGATTTTCTCTTTTTTACAAATCAATTTATCCTCTCCTTCAGCTAGTCAAAGTGTGTTGTGTGTCCCATGAGATAATATAATCATTGAATAACCATCATAGGTTCCCATTAAATAATGGAAATTTCCCTTGAAAATTCACATATTATCAACGATTACTTTGAACTATTGGATGGTAGATGTTATTCTTTTAGTTGTTTACACTTTATACTGTTTAAAAATTTTAGCTTGTTTACATGATGTTGCATTGTTCAAAACTTCAAATAGATGGCACTTGATTGTTATTTTAACTTTTAAGATTAGTTTGGCATCTAGGATTCAAGTAGTATCATTAACTTTTGAGAGCATGACTATTGTAGATACTTTCATAATTATGATTTATGACAGATGGAAATATTGTTAATGGTTTGATTTATAAAATCATGATGTAGGTTCTGAGTTCTGACAATTGTTGAAGCCTGTTAAACATGCAGAGCTCAATTTTATATTATATGATTCTCTTATTACTTTTTGCTCATTATTACCTTTCATGAGAAAATCATGTATCAGTGGGCTAGGAAGTTGACCAATGAGGATTGATTTTTGACTATTGAGTATTGACTGGTCATTTATTTTGGATTTCCGCTTTTTTCATTTTGTTTATTTAGGTTATGAGATAGAAAAGCAATTTAACCGAATGACTGGTGTTCACTATTTTCCAAATATAGCCTTCAAAACCTACAATCCTCTTGTGCATGCCCAACTGCCAGATATATTGGAGTAACCATTTGGTGTTTTTGGAAAATAATGGTCTGATATATAGTGGAAGTTAATTAGCTAGGTGGAAAATAGAGGTGGCTGATATCGTGCAAGGATAATATTGCTTGTTTGCTGGTCTAATTTATTATGAAAAAGGGGAGAAGGTATTTTCATGGACCAGATTTGCCTTTTTCATACACCAGATTCAGAAATAGGACAATTTTTCTTTTATACTATTAGACTAAAACAATAAGAATTGTAGCTGGTTATATACTGATGGTTTAACTGAGTTTGAGGGTTTTGGGAATTTGTTATCCTATATGGTATCAAACATAGGTTTCTGAATAACCTGTGTCAACTTTCATTTTTGTCTCTAGCTTTCTAGCTTCATGGAACGTGCAGATTTGCATAGGGTGACAGTTAGCATGTTTTCAGCTTTTTTTGGGCAAGGCCACTAGGTGTCCTCACATCAAAACCCATTGGGTGTGTAGGACTAATTCACATTTGGGCATAGACATGCATGCTTTCAGCTAAATACAGATAATTTGTTTGTCTCTAATCAGCAAAAGCTTTTAATGCACAGATGGTTATTGATGTAGGAAAACCATTTAGACTCTTAGCAAATGGTTTTTCTCACTGCCAAGCAAAAATGTTTGATCAATGGATCTCTTTTCCATAACCAGATTGTTGATGCGGAATTGATATATTAGTAGTGTACTAGCTCTAGTAGTTAGATGCACAGTCTTAATTCTGATGTAGAACTGTAGGACTAATGGAGTTTTTACTTGAATTTGATCTCAAGGATGTTAGTAGTGAACTTGCCTAATAGGATTTACTTATGCTGGGCTAGCAACATTAGATGATTTAGGATGGTGATTATTTTCTGTGTTTTTATTCGTCATCCTATCAATTTTCTCTGTATCAACTAGATAAGCCTTGAATATTGTACATGGTAATTTAGTGTCATTTTTTTGGCCCGAACAAGTTCCCAACTAGTTAAGGAGAAGGCTAAAAGATGATTTAGATGTTATGATTCTGGTAAATTAATATTGTGGATAGCTGCTCATATATCCATTTCCCTCTATTCGTGGATACAATTTTTTTTTTTTTGTCTCCCTTGCCTAAAAGAATTATAAGATTCATACTTTGGCAGTGCTGTGGTTTCTGGCAAGGTGTATTCTTTTCTACTGACTTGAGGTATTTTGAGGTTGAATAAAATAGTGAACTACAGCATTTAATAAAAAATTCTTTTATCATAAACATTTTGCTGAAAGCACATTGTCAAGGTGGCCCTCCATTATAGTCTGCAAAACTTGTTAGCAAATGTCGAGTGAACAATGTCTAAACACTTCTAGAAATTATCATCCTGTTCACATATGTGGAAGATACCTTAACAAGAGGTTATGAGGAGCAGCTCCCTCTCATATTCCTCTTTATAAAAAGATATGTTGCCATCATTTGTAGGCATTGCTGTCAAGCACACTATAAATTATTGCCAGCTACATTTCCTGCCACTCTTTTATTTGCATTATTTTAAATTTTTAGGCCCACTTTGGTATGCAATCAAGCATTTGAATTCTAATTCCTAATGACAATTACAGGGAAAAGATAATAGTTTGGAGTAAATAATTTGAATTTTTATCAGCATAATCTACATAGTGGGAACTGGGAACTTAAATGTGTAAAATTGACTTGAAGTAACACTGGCATTTGTTAGAGTTAGAAATAGGAAAGAAAATATAGAAAGCCTAATCACTAACTGAACAGTAATTGACTAACTGAACTAGCCGCATAGTAACAGATCCTAACAGACTAGACTACTACAGCATTGATTGATGCTAACCCCTTTTTTTTTTCTTTGTTGTGTGTGTGTGTTTGAATTCCTATGATAGTCCTCAATAACCGCTGCCAAAAATTCAAATAATCGTGTTAATGGTGCCTAGGGATCTGCAAAGCTTGTGACTAACGATTTAAGATAAGTCTTTTATCAATATTTTTGTCTTCAATGACTTTGTAGATATGAGCTGTCTTCTAGTAAAGATTGATTCCAGATCTGAAATTCTGAATTGATGTCAGCTAGGAGAGTTGGTATTTCATCTATCCAGTTACAGTCTAACAACTGAGCTTTGTTTCCGCAAATAAAATAAAATCATCTCTTCCTGTATTACAGTTTTGACCTTGTTACTTGCTTGATGTTGCAACTGCAAATATGATGATTTACATCTGAATTGGCAGGGTGCCATAATTTTTCTTTTAGAAAAAATATCTTCCATGATGAAAAAAAGACCCTTTGATAAGTTCTTTAGAAGCCTAATATAGTGTTGGTTTGCATCACCAGTAGACACTGCTTTTGCAGTTCTATGTTATTATTAGAAATTAACCCATATAAGGTTTCAGCCATACACTGGAGAAATATCTTACTGAGTCTCTTTCTTCCAGATCTTCCTCCTGACAAGGAGCCTTTGGACTGGAACACTAGGATGAAAATAGCGGCTGGTGCAGCAAAGGGATTGGAATATTTGCATGACAAGGCAAATCCCCCTGTGATATATAGAGACTTAAAATCATCCAACATCCTCCTAGATGAGGGTTATCATCCCAAGTTATCAGATTTTGGGCTGGCAAAACTTGGTCCGGTTGGTGACAAAACTCATGTATCAACACGAGTAATGGGAACATATGGCTATTGTGCCCCGGAATATGCTATGACTGGTCAACTAACTCTGAAATCAGATGTCTACAGTTTTGGAGTTGTCTTCCTTGAACTCATTACCGGGCGCAAGGCCATTGATAATACACGTGCGCATGGAGAGCATAATCTCGTTGCATGGGTAAGTACCTCACCTAATCATCCTTGTGTTAGCTTCAGCCATGCATCATGTAAATTGTTTTGTATGTTAATATTTTCATCGGCTTCTAAATTAAACATGAAACAAATTTACCACCGTTTGTCTTCATACTCTTGATGCATGGAACTTTGTAGGCACGGCCTCTTTTTAAAGACCGTAGGAAGTTTCCGAAAATGGCTGACCCTCTACTTCAAGGCCGTTATCCAATGAGAGGACTGTACCAAGCACTCGCAGTTGCAGCAATGTGTTTGCAGGAACAAGCTGCTACAAGGCCTCTTATTGGGGATGTTGTGACTGCTCTTACATATCTGGCTTCCCAGACATATGATCCAAATGCACCGAGTCAGTCTAACAGGATTGGTCCATCTACTCCAAGGAGCAGGGATGACAGAAGGAGCATGGCAGATGGTGTGGATAGCCCGGACCGTGGACGGCTTGGCTCTCCTTCCACCCACAGAAACTCACCTGATTTCAGGAAGAGAGACAGTAGGGATCCAAGTGGGGTGACAGAGTTAGGAAGGATTGACACTGGTGGTGGGTCAGGGAGAAAATGGGGATTGGATGATTTAGAAAGGCAGGAATCTCAGAGAGACAGCCCTGTAAATACTGGAAGAGCTAGAGAGACTCCAAGGAACCGCGACCTGGACAGAGAACGCGCAGTTGCAGAAGCAAAAGTATGGGGTGAGAATTGGAGAGAGAAGAAAAGAGCAAATGCCATGGGGAGCTTTGATGCTACAAATGAGTGAACAGACACCACAACACCAAATCAACTTGCTGTTCATCTTCTAGTGAAGAGATGTATGATTGAGTCACAGGAGAGAATGTCTTAGATTTTATGTCTATCCAGTGTCTTGAATCCAACTTTGACTGTTCTCCCACATCATTCTAGTAGTTAGTCATCATGTGAAGGAAACAGTACACAGTTGAAAAAAAACAAAAAAAAAAATTAGAGGTTGGGGTTGGGGGGCTGGGGAAAGTTAATATGGATTGGGGTATTTAAATGTAATGATGCTGCAGAATGTGAATTCAACATCCTTGTCTATTTACTAACAATTTCTAGGTTCATGTTGCATATAGCAGCAAAGGCGTCTAATTTTTGGCCCCTCATATATGCTTGTACAATGGGGGGATCTTAGCGGATTTGGGTGTGGGTGTCATTGCTGTCACATGTTATTCTCGTACTGTATCTATTCAATGTCTTGAGTATCTATGCTTTCGGCTTATACAAAAAAGGTTGATTATATCATTGTTTTCCACGTGACTCCTCTCTATCTCTTGCGCATGCAATGACGAATCATAAATGAGTTGCATTATATTAATTAAATATGGTTAATGACTAATATGCTGATTTTTTTAACATATAGTTTATATAGAAATGAAACAACTGAACATGTTCACCTTCCTACGATAGTTTAGATGGACTGTCACACTTATGTCCGTTGTGTTGGCCTCGATAAATAAGCCTAACAAATGATCACGCATTACTTTGGAGTCCATTACTTCAATGGGTTCCTACGGAAGAAGGCGATGTTTCCTTCGCTGTTTGTTAAAATATTCGGCATGCCTTTAACAACATAATATTATAGTTAAATGAATTAATAGCATTATATGTTTATTATCCTTTGACAAATTCACGGATGAAATGGCAGTGCCAAGTTCAAATAATCTAATATATAATCATATGGTCTGAATACTATACTAACCAATATAATTTGAATGAAGAAACCAATATAAACACGTTTTAATGAATACGTTTTTCAAATAGAAGTTTGTGAACCTTATATACAGTACAGGAGTTCAAATACACTAAAAAGTAAAAATACTTCGCAGTTAGGGTCACTCAAAAGCTTGTTTTATTATTTTTTATTCTAATGGTCATTCATCATCTCATTAAGCATTAAGCAGGATATACATGTCAGTAATAACTGATATTAAATTATTTGTTGGTTGGAAGGCATACTGGATTTGACAGCATCGAATTCTATAAAACATCTTTACAAGAACAAAGGCAGCAGCCAATAACATTCATTTTACCTTGATTTAGTCATGAATCAAATTATAAAAGTATGCATCTGATTTTCAAACGTATAGTGTTTGTTTTATCAACAAATACAGTACTAATTACTTAAAAGCAGGGATGGAAGACCATTATTTTCACATCCATTTCTCACCCTTGTCTCAATATTTCAATATTTTTCTCCATAATTTTTCTTGCATAATTATATAATAACAAAGTATTTATACGTAAGTACAAAGCGTCAATTCGACATCAAAACCTTGAGGCTTTTCCCTTACAATTTCAATAATGGCCAATCCGATTTTCAAAATATTAGAGCCTATGCATGTCTACTTCGAAAGTGTTTTAAGTTAAAATTACATACATTCATTGAACTAGCTGTTAAAATCTAAAGGATTTGTTCGTAGATTTACAAACTTCGAACATACGATTTCTACATAATATTATATAAGCAGCCTTTCAAGCTGATATTTGGGGACTACACAAATCAAAACGGGGTTGGTAGCACGGACTTTGGAAAGCGAACCTGATCATCAATTGTCATGTCAACTGAGCCACATCAAAATCACTAAGGCTTTTACAACCCAACCACACCTTTCTTACCCTAAGCAATTTAAGGCAGATGTCACATTTATTTTCTCCTCTTACCCTGCCACAATAGCATGATCTTCTTCAGTAAAAACGCAGCAAGCAACTTCTAAGTAATCAAAAAAGAATACAAGACGTATTTAGCGAGTATGCATACCGTGCTTGCATAATCATCCATAGTTAACTGCTTGCGCTTCTTCAAAGAAGATGGACTCTCTGTCTGTCTTGCCAAGGCACGCTTTGATGGGGTCATACTCTGAAAGGTTTGTCAAACATGAGTACGAGAAAAATTTCCATATACGAATGTGCCATTAGAAACCCAAAATATTTTGGGTAAACGCAGAGAAACTAACCTTGGCAAGTTTCTTCTCTTTGCGAGCTTGTCTCTCCCTCTCATCGTATTCTTGGTTTTCCTTCTCTACCAGCCGGATGAGGGTGTCACACCTCCTTGCAAGTTCCTGTGTTGTGCGAGACTTAACAAACCAATCGAAACGAAACAAGGGTGATGTTCGAAACGCTGCCTTCAACTCGTCCCAGTTCCCATAGCCAAGTTTGTGAACCATGCATATCTGCAAATTTTGTAGCAAAATAAAAAAAATTGTGTTAAAAACCCGGGAAGATCAGTGGAGCTGGACATGAAAGAAATAATAATAATAATAATAACAGTAATAATAATAATAAATATACCATGAATCTGTCACATTCTTCATTGTATAACTTCCCTTTATTTTGCCCATACTGTATCTTCAACTCCAGCCAAGGATTCTTGTAGCGGTCCAACTTCTTCCCTATAGCTTTCATGATCTCATCTTTCCGAGAAATTCTAGCCTCCCCCCTCTCAATGTTTTTAATAATTCTATCATAATCTGCAGATAATGATTCAAAATAAACAAATTAGGTAGAACCTTAACATTAACTCATTTCAAGCTACAGTTAATAACTCAACAGACGTGCATATTAAAAATAATCAATACAAAAAAGTGCTTCATTTTAACTCAACAAACACCAAATAAGCCCATATCAAAATATCAACCATTCAAGTAGTTGGCTGTATGAAACAAGTAAATTGATTTTATTGAAAAAGATTACCGCAAACTTACAGATAAACACTCATTTAGGTTTGGCTAAGTATTTTGTTTACATGCTCAAACGTACTACAAAAGATTGTTTCATAGTCACATTGGCTATAACATACCATTTAATTCCTTGTATCTTTCTTTGAAGACCTTTGCATATCTTTCAACTTCCTCCTCTGTTTTTCCTTCCATCTCAGAAGCAATACCTTTTATATCATTTCGGCCATATTTTTCACAGGCCCTAATGAAAGTATTAAAATCCCTCCGGCTCCATGATGAAAATCCCTATATTAACCAAATAACAATAGTTAAAAAAAAGGTCCATATGAAAAGCTAGTTTGCAAAAAATAGAGGAAAAAAAAAGTTGTTCACCTCTTCTAGCAGGCGTTCCTTTTCTTCCAACTCTTCGGCAGTCAATGGATCTCCCTCCTCTAAACATCCAATACATCATAATTACAATAATCAATATACATGTAGAAAGGTGAAGAAATCAAAAGAGTAGTCTGGAGAGTACTTGTGTACCTTCTGGTTCATCAACATCTATTGAATCCTTTATCTGATTCTTCTGATGTGTTTGCTGAAATTGTATAAAATAATGAGCACCAAACGATACCTATTTGTTGACCTAAACCTTAAAAACGTAAATAAGCAAATTCATTTTACCTATACCTACACTTACCATGAGATAGCGCACTTCCTTTTCATACAGCTCGCTCAGCCTTTGTGTGTTGAAAAACTGAAAATCATGCCTGGATGCAGAAGAACAAAAAACTATCAGTCATGACAGAAGCACTGTTAAAAGAGAAAAATCAAGTGTAGAAACTTACAACTGGGGCATCCTAGGAATACGGGGCTCTTTTGGTTTAGTAGGACCACCTTGGCGCATTGTTTGCTTGAAGTATTCAGACTCTGAGTAACTATAATTAAGAACCACCACCACCCCCCAAAAAAAAAGGGAAAAGAAAAGAAAACCCGCATATCAAGTCATTAAAAAAGTACAGAATAAGTCTGGATGTATAAAATGTAAAGAGTAATGCTTACTTGCGCTTCCGCTCCCTTTTTGGTGGTTCAATCCAGTTTTCACTCACAATTTTTTTGAAATCAAATTTGTTCTCATCCTTTATTTAAAAATGAAATATTAATATTAGTTAATAGATAAGAAGGGGGACAGCCGAAGGAAGGCTGATGCAAAGAAATAAAAAAGCCAACGACACAATAAAATGTCATCTTTACCTTCTCATCATCAAAATCATATAACTCAGCAGCTACAAAAAGAAAATCAGTATCAGTAACTCCTATCTAATAAACAGAAGATAAGTGACAAAGCATAAAACTTGTAAAGATCAAGCCATTATTGTTTTCAAAGCTAGAACATATAATCATAGGTTACATACTGTCATCCATCTTGAATTTGATTGCATCTTCAGTAAATTTCTTCATCTTGGCATCAAGCTCAGCAGTTGCCTCCTCTCCTTTAGCAATAATTCTATCAATATCCTCATCTGTAATTGTACTATCCTTGGAACTGAAAACCATTTCAGCCCCAAATCTAACCATTTGAAGCAACTCATCTTTATTTACCGCTGCGCATATAAACCAATGGAACCATATTAGACAGTCCATGCATCTTGCAGCAAAAAAGAAGAAGAAAATCATCCTGAAAAATTCTTACTCTTCTGCTCAGCCAATCGCCCTTGCTGAATCACGAGAGCATCAAGTGCAAGCTTTTTATAAGCCCTTTCAATGACTTTCTCCTCAATTGTATACTGTAGCATTACCATGTTGCAATGAGATACTATCACATATAGTGAAAATTAACTGAAGAGTAAAAGTAAAATAAAGTATAAATTGCAAACCTCAGTGCAAAAACGGAAAACTTGAACTTCTTTCTTTTGACCTATCCTATGAGCACGATCTTGTGCCTGCAAGTCAACTTGTGGATTCCTGTTGTAAAACCACCAACCATCAACAATAATAATTATGGCACACATACAAATCAGATGGCTGCATCCACAACCGTTTAAAATACCGACCAGTCACTATCATACAGAATGACAACATCTGCAGTAGCCAGATTAATGCCAAGACCTCCAGCACGAGTTGATAACAAGAAGACAAATTTCTCACTTCCTGGTTTGTTGAAAGCATCAATAGAAGCATCACGATCATCCCCACCTGTATTGCCATCTATGCGACAATATTGATATCCACAAAACATTAAATAATCTTCAAGTATGTCGAGCAGCCTAGTCATCTGGGGGGAAAAGCCAACAATTAAGCACAAAAGAAAATTCAAAAGGCAGAAATAAATGAGATCAAATAACAAAGGCTTGCAAAATATATGGCATTCACAATCAACAGTGACAAGAATCATATCCTGACAGAACTGACCTGTGAAAATATAAGGACCCTAGAATCACGCTCTTTCAATTTAGGAAGTAACTTATCCAAAAGAACCATTTTACCTGGAAATGAAAATTAGTAAAACATGAAATAATCTCAGATTTTATTGAACAACCTACAAAGAACTTCAGAAGTATTTCTTATTGTAAATAGAATTTACCAGCATTTGTAATGAGGTGATCTCCTGTTGTATAGGGAGGACCAGGTTCAGCACCTTGGAAAAGATATGGATGATTACAACATTTGCGTAATTGCATAGCTATATTTAGGAGGCGCTTCCGTTCTCCACCAGCATTGACAACCTCAAGATCCTTCTGCAATAGTGCTCTATAGTACTGTTTCTGCATTTGCGACATGCCTACTTTAAGAATGGTTTCCTTTTTTGGTGGCAATCCTTTCTCAACATCTGACTTCAACCTTCGAAGGAGAAATGGTCGGAGGACCTTAATATACACAGAAAATGAAAATGTCAACTATGTACCAGATTAACATTAAAGACTCTCAACAATCAAAAGAAAGTTCTACAATTTACCTTGTGTAATTGTTGCACAACCTCCTGTTGATCATTTTCCCCAGAGATTTGAAACCATTCATCAAAAGTTTCAGCAGAACTAAAAATTTCGGGCAAAAGAAAGTTGAGAAGAGACCAGAGTTCATGAAGATTGTTCTGTGCCATGAAAAGAGATAACAAACAGCAGTAAATACTTGATACCAGTATTATGCATACAACAAAAAATGAGAATATTCAGATTTCAAATCAAAATAAGCCAGAAAAGCATATAATTTAGAAATTTAAGCACAGAGAGACAGAAGGAAAACCAACAATAACACCGAAGAACAATACTAAAACTTCAACCAATGCAAAGTTATAAATCATCAAACTTTTAAGTCTGTTTAAACAACATAATTTGACTGTTAGTAAAAAATCTCAGCAGAAACACAATGCCCAATGCTTCACCTATAATGCAATTTTGTTACAAATCACTTGATAAAGGTTCCTAAGAAGAATAGCTAATTATTTTTTAAAATATTCTTTCCTTACTATAATATCAATTTCTACTGCTAATGCTATTCACATCCATCCTCCCCAAAAAAGAAAGAAGAAAAATTCAAAACTGGTCTAACCTACAACTAATGAAGATCATATAAAATAGACAGATTTAGACTAAATTCAGCAATAAAGCCCCACCATCCACCATTACTAACAGTTTCATTTGAAAATTTGCTGAGATTTTGTATAGATGAGATCATACTAATTTCAGTTAGACTGAAAAATTGGCAACATTTCCATGTTTAGAATAGACCAATAAATTAAAATAAAATAAATATAAGAAAATTACATTCTTTGGATAATTACAGGATTATGGATAATACAACAAGTCATACCTGAAGTGGTGTACCAGTAATAAGGAGGCGATAGTTTGTATTGTAGAGCCTCATTGTTTTGGACAGCAAGGAGTTCTCGTTCTTGATTCGATGGGCTTCATCAATAATTATGTAGCGCCAACTAAATCGACGCAAAGCAGTCTTCTCCTTGATTGCCATTTCAAAACTTGTAACACAAACATCAAACTTCCCAGCAACCAATAATTCCTCTCTTATATGTCTCTGCAGAAATTTAAAACCATTTGGAAAAAAGCATTTAGATCAAGCATCAATTGTAAACTTTGCCAAAATAATTCAATCCAGCAAAGCTGGTCTTACCCTTTCGTCAGGGTTGCCAAGGAATTTTACTGCACGCAGAATGGGACAAAAGCGCCGAATCTCATTCATCCAATTTCCAAGAGTAGATTTTGGAGCCACCACCATATGAGGGCCTTTGATTCCTCTGAACTCATGCAAATAAGCCAATAAAGATATAGTTTGCAATGTTTTGCCAAGCCCCTGCAAATTACATTTATTTGTCATGACTTATCTAAATCAACTCATCAACATCTAAGCCTTATTCACTGGGTGGGAAATCTAAATCAACTCAGTTTATCAAACTACACATCACGAAGTAATTGGATTCAGATGCAGATAATTCAATGGGACACATCTGCAAGCCCACCATGAAACACCTACCATTTCATCAGCCAGAATTCCATTTATTCCATTCTCATACAGTCGTATGAGCCAGTTTAGTCCAGCAAGTTGGTAATCTCTCAACTTCCCTTGGATAGCTGTTATACAGAACAAACAAGCAAATCAAAATATCGTGAACAAAAGTTCAAAAATATCAACCATGAATTGAAAGATCCACATATTAGAAGAAGAACCCACCCCCACCCCCAGAAACTGTTGATTGAATATCAATCAATCAGATGCCAACAGACTAGATGTAGACAATAACCAAGAAAGCAACCAGAGGGAACAGTTCCAAAATGAGTTTCATTAACACATGTAGCCCAATGAAAAATACAGAAACCAGAATGTACCCAAAATGCAAGCCTTCTACCACTAGAATAAAAATCAAGTGAAATGTTTGCCATATCTAAAATTTTTCTGAAACTTAAATTGATTAATGCATCCTTATCCAGCATTTTCACCCACAAATTGAGAAAGAGAGGGAGAGAAAACAAAACAATTATATAATACATCTGCATATTGTAGAAAAGAAAAGGGGAAGGAAAGCGGCAGAACTGCAGAATGTGAGAGACTAAAAATAGAGCACACTAACCCATGCAAGCAAGAACATAAACATAAAGACAGAACACTTACATGATGGTTGTGTCACCAAACGTGTGTTTGATAAACCCTCTTCTTCTTCTTTTAGGTATTCTTCATCTTCTTCTTCTTCAGTCACTTTTGATGCATGGCGACCCCTGGACAACATTAAATGAAGGATAAGTTCTTTTATACAGCACACAATTTTTTATTTTCACTCTATAGCACTTTTCATACATTAAAATAAGAGTTTATGAGATATACTAATTGTGAGAGCGAGAAAAATTGAATATGAAAAGAAATTTTTTGAAAAGCTTCAACTGGGCGATCTGAAACACTTAGGCATATAGGAACTCTACCGTATATCAATAAGTTAATGCTAGTTTGTTTCTATAATTTCCTGGGCAAATAGTGTGTGTGTGTGTGTGTGTGTATATATATATATATATATATCATACTTGTAAATAGCCCCGCTTTAGCGCGCTATAGCGGAGTTGCGTCGCGGTGCAGCGGTCGGCCGCCACAGAACGCGCTGCGACGGTCAGGCGAAGTGTAGCGGCCGCTATTGCGCTGCTACAGTAGTTTCTGCAAAAGTGTTCTAATCGTAGAAGGAAGAGATTTACAACTTAGATACAAGTGAAAGTGAAGATGAAGATTTGAATGTTCATGATTTCAATTATGATTAGTTCCTTAAGTTCTTTGATTTTGACATTTCACTTAAGTGGCACTTTGAATTTTGACTAATTTTGCCACTTTATTTTGTTGTGTTACATTATTTGAGACTTAATTCCTTCAATTTGCTTATGATTTGAATTTTAATATTTGAAATCATTTATGTTTGAGTTTGAGATCCTTCAAATTTGTTTTTTATGTCACATTTTCATATTTTAAGTTTTATATTTGTGGAGTACAATTTAGTGTATCACTTAGGTACACTTTGCACAGTAGCGTTGTAGCGCTACCCACTATAGCGCTATAGCAGTTTGGAAGGTCAGCCGCTATGCGTCGCTATCCGAGATTAATAAGTATGATATATATATATATGTGTGTGTGTGTGTGTGTGTGTGTGTGTGTGTGTGTGTGTGTGTGGAAACGTAACTTACAAAGTAATTTGGATTATAAAAGTAATCAAATTATGAGCAAGAAAGAAGCAGGGAAAATTGCCATAGCATGGTGTACATAAGTCCGAGGAATGTACCTTCCCTTTGATTTCTTTAGAGATGAAGATTGATCACCTTTTGCAAAATGAGCAAACAGCTCAGTCTGCTGTAAAAGATACTTCAGACGCCCCTTTCCTCTATTGTTCTGTATTAGATGTCAAGATTATTTGCTTATTAATCATATCGTAGATTATTATATAAAGAAGTACAGTAATCATAACTACACGCACCATGTCAGCATCGATGGCCGCATTTTGTGCATCCAACATCTCCTGAATCTTCTGTTTCTTCATTTGTTGCATTTCTTTTAATCTAGCTTTCTCTCGCTTGCTAATTTCAGGATCGACATTATCTCCGCCCTGAAGTCCGACAGCAAAAGGTTAGGCTCCCAATTAAGAAAATCATATATCTCAACTACAAATTTTTTAACAAGACATTGTTTAATTAGTGACTACATTGTTTTCTCACTGGCTCTCTTGAGCATGTCACGTATTTTCCACGCATTTTCCACGCAAGTCAACGAAATTCAACTTCAAATTTCATATTACAATTTCGACAGCAAAACATGCATGATCAAGTATGCGGTGAAGTAGAAACCCAAGAGCACAAAAGTAGCGAAATAAAAAAGGAGTGGGAGCAACATAGTATACGATGATTTTGACCTGTTCCTCCTCCTCGCCATCTTCAGCGGCGGCAGGATCTTCGTCGGAATCTGGTTGATTGTCCTCTGCAACTTCGTCGTCGTCTGAACTAGCAGAGCGCGCCACCGCCTCCAGCTCCTCCTCGTCTTCTTCCTCATTCATCTGTTCATTGACCTGCTCCTCCTCCCCCGAACTGGAATCGTTGGAGAGTGCTTCGTCGGAAGAGATTTGAGGCTTCGAAGGTCTCGCCATAGATTGTGAGATAAAAGATCAAGGGTTTGTTAAAGAGAAATCGAAAGAGGGCTCGCCTCTATTTTGAAACCAGTGTAAAAATATAAAAGAATAAGAAAAGGAAGGTGATTGGAGTGTTTATGGCCGTCCGATTGAGGAAGCAAATGTGCAGTTAAAACGTGGAAAGGAATTGAGAACTTCCCGCCATTGATGTGGAAATAAGATTTTCCCACTGTATGGACCGAGGCCCATCCTCAATGGGCTCCCTATTCAGGCCCAAATCATAAAGCATACTGAAGAAAAAGGGTAGAGCATTTTCGAATTTGGGCCATTGTCATGTAAAACTTTTATATATATATATATATATATATATATATATATATATATATATATATATATAAGGTTCACTTTTTCTGTAGTTACTGGAGATAAGTTATGTGCAGTAAATCTAATATGATGTCATTTTGGGTGGAAATTATGGTATTTTTGTGATTTTAATTTATTTCAGGGTTATTATAGTCTTTATAATTATAATTTTCTAATCTTTCAGTCTCAAAATAACGTTGTTTTATAAGTAGATAATTTATCTGTGTTAACTGCAGAAATATTTTTCTGATATATATATAGAGAGACTTATCATTTCTCAAGCTGCTTGAGATAATTTTATCTCGGGCTATTAAATCATAACCGTACAAAGATGGATCAATGATGATAAAGGACGAGAGAGAAAATGTAAAACATAACCATTCAAAGGTGAATCAATAAATATAAGGAAATAAATAAACTAAACGACGTAGTTTTGGGATGACCGGAGATAAGCTCATCTCAAGTTGTCGAATAAACATTTTTCCATATATATATATATATATATATATATATATATATATATATATATATATATATATATATGTATGGCTTTAATGTTTCTACAGGAAATGTAGATAAATTGTTTATATTCACTCCCAGAACGATGTTGTTTTGGATTGAAAAATTAAAAAAATTATAATGAGAAAGACGTCGTTTTGGGATCAATGTAGATAACTTCTCTACATTGATCGCATAAAAAACGAACCATATATATATATAGAGAGAGAGAGGTGTGTATCATTTTAAAACATGTAAAATTGTGTCATTTTAAGTGAGAGAAATAGATATATTATGTGGGAGAGAGAGTGGACAAAAAAAAATAAAGATGTGGGTCTCATCTCTTTGTGAGAGTAAAATGATACAAATTGTGTCATTTAAAAGAACAAATAATTTTCCCACATATATATATATATATATATATATATATATATATATATATATAGCATAGATTTCGATATCTCATAATATGATAAAATTATCTCTTATTACGTGAGAAAACAATTTCTCTTTATTAATTGTCGAACTAATCCGATTTGAGTATTATTAGACGTGGTTCTTCCAATATTATTTACTCTATTTCCAGGGCTGTGACTCAACTTATTAATGGAAACAAATTTTGGTTATTGATTTGTCATAAAACTTTAGGGGGTGGGAATTGAACCCGTCATATGACATGTAAAATATTATTCGTGTCAGATTCCCTTTATTGGTTGGTTTATAATCTTTTAAGGGGTGTTTGATAGGAGAATTATTTTGAGATATATGAAAAACTGATGGTGAGATTTCAAGATGACCATCTTTGATGGCACATTTGAGAAAAAGATTCCGAGAAAGTAATTTTTCTGGAGTCCTTATTGTGTTTAAAAATTGAAAGAGGGTGGTATTTTCGAATTCCCGTGGGAATATTTTCAACATTTTTGCTTTACTGACGAGCATGTTCAGTTACTCTTTTGCTGTTTTGTGCTCGTGGGAACCAAATAGGGATGATCTATTTTTTTTTTTGGACGAAAAATGAAAAGAAAAAACAAACAAATTGGGTGTGGCAACACCTATCAGGTCGTTCATAAAAATCGGAAAACAAATAGGTGGAGGATCCTCATATATCTTAGTCTCCCTTCCTTGAAGAAATGTTTCACCATCCAAGCAGTATGTCCAGTGGCAGAGCCAGAAATTAATACGAGGGGACGAAAATAAAAAATATTATATTATAAATAAAAATACATATAATACAATTTAAATCGAATATGATTTTTAATTATATTTTAAATGAAGTTAGCTTAAATGTATTATAAAATCTATCATGATTTTTTTGCCTTAATATGCATTATATTTTTGTCAATCCATATTCGGCTTCGTATCACATGGATCTAAATGCTTTTATTTTTTAATAATACAAAATGGTTTTAATTTTAATTTTTTGTCTTGTTTTACACAGTTAATTTTTTTACACAAAACACTTATTTCATATCACAGGCGAACCCAGAACCATTTTTTGGTAAACGTATAGTCCAGCTTGTGCTTATTCACCAAAACATCTACCTATAAAAAAATTTTCCCAAGTTTTAAGGGGGCCGGGGGCCAACCCTAGCCCCCCATGTGGGTCCGCCACTGAGTCTGCCACATAGTTCCCTTCTTTGAAGGTGTGAGTGCACCTATTCTCCCAAGGATTACGAAGGAGAAGTTGAATCTTTCGTGACTGAAAAGTTAGAAAGATAGAGGTTAGTTTCGTAAATTATTTTATATTTCCAGCAATATTTGACAATTAACTAAATATAAAATTGAAAAACTTGAGCTAATATTTCGATAATATTTTAGCTTACCAAATAATTTTCTGATAACATTTTTGAGAAATTAGCTTTTTTACCATATTATCAAAAATTTAAATTCTCGGATAACTTTTTTTTTTTCGTTCTGCCAAACGTTCCATAAAGTCACTTATAAAGGATACTAATGATTCAATCTCATCATATAACAAGTACAATCATTTATGACACTGGATAAAAACAAATATTTACTTTGTAATGAAAAAATAAATGGAAAAAATATTCGTGCTTCTCATTATCAAGAGAAGAGAGAAGAAAAATCAATAAAATCTATTCCTTTTATATAAATATGACTGAGAAAATTTTCTATAAAAAACATGAAAATGATAAACTCATAAAAGATACTCACTGTTTATCATTGAAATCGTAGACTGACAATATATATCAATTTGACTGAGATATAAGAATCAATAAGGGAATGTTATATTTATCACCATTTTAGTATTATTATTTTTGTAGTTATTGTTAAATCAATTTAAAATCAACGGTTGAAAAAGTAGAAAAATTAACCACTGTTAATTTTAAATTGATCTACCAATAACAAAAAAAGTAATAAGAGTGATAAATCTAAAATGATAATAAGCATAATTGCCTCCTAATGTCAGATGCCATGGCAAAAAAAAAAAAAAAAATCATATAAGAAGCATGTTTTGGCTATTTGACTATTTTACCCCTCATTAATTAATTAATAACCATTTTGTCCCTGATTCGAAACTATTTACTAATATGTCCCTCTTTAATCGACTACCTTGCATTTTTAATCGACTAAATGGTTGTTGGGAGATTTAATCGACTAAATCTCCCTACTTAATCGATTAAAAAAACATACTGACTTGTTTTCCTTTGTTGTCTGTTGGGAGATTTAATCGACTAAATAGGAAGATTTAGTCGATTAAATCTTCCAACAACCATTTTTGCCTGTTTTGGCCATTTAGTTGATTAAAAATGCAAGGTAGTCTATTAAAGAGGGACATATTGGTAGATAATTTCGAATCAGGGACAAAATAATTATTAATTAATTAATAAAGAGCAAAAGAGTGAAAAAAACGAGCATGTTTTTTTTTTTGGGTAAACAGAAGCATGTTTATTTCACGTGTTAACAATATTGCACCACTTAAATTTTTTTATATATATTTTAGTACCAATAATCAAATAACTGTTGGAATATAACCTCTATCTCACACGTTGTATGAGATAAAATTGTGAGTCTCATTTATTTTCGTGTGTGTCTGTAAAAAAACTATATTCCCTTATTTATTTTGTAATACTCGCAATCATTGCTTTTTTGCTTATTATAAATTGGTCCCATTATGCAGATGGGTGGTATTTATATACGCGGGTATGAATAAAATATTAAGGGGATTACGTTTTTGGTATGGTACGAGACAAATTGGTTCATGCAATAAATAAAAAAATGAACGAAATCTACTTAAAAAATAGAGACAGAAAGCAAAAAATAGATCCCATTTACTTATGCTTTATAAATCTGATGATGTTTCAAAGACTAAGTTTGAGTTCTTTTTAAAGAAAAAACAAAAAATCGTCGGTCATGTGCTACGTGGTGGAAATTTTCAATCTAAGTCTCCTTGTTTTGTTTTTAACTAAGTTTATACAATTTTGTAAAAAGGAAAATTCTTATACACATATATCAAATAATAACATTTTACGAGAGAATTTATATGATAATAATATAATCAAATTCAAAATAATATAAGAATATGTTATGAAATTAAACCGTAAAATATCTTCTTCTTCTTTTTTGTTAAATAACCGTAAAATATCTTTATACTTCATCAAAATTAATCTTTCTAAAATATAGAAATAATTCCAAATAGTGCCAAATAGTGCAACACATTGATTTTATTTTTCCAACTTTAAAGTAACATATTTAATATCTTAAAAATATAAATAAATAACAATAATTTATTCTCTTAATAGTTATGATAATTTAATAATTTTTTTTTACAAAACCTATATATAAATTAAAGGACGAAGAATGTTATATTTATCATCAATTAAGCTTATTATTTCTTACCATCAAATTTTAATAGTTGATTTTTGTTAATTTGAATAAGTGTCATTCAATAAATGATAAGATTGACGAAAATCATCGGTTAAGATTTGGTGATAAGAAATAATAAATTTAATTGATAATAAGTATAACTTTTCCCTTAGAAACCAGTCATTTTAGTTAAAATGAATATTTTTTTTATTTAAAACTAAATATTATAATTTTCATCATGTATCTTTTTTATTCTTATTTAAAATTTATAATTTTATCTAAAATAACGCATTCCGTTTACCGGGAAAAAATATAGGAACGCATCGATTCCAGGCATATCCATGCATGCTTATCCGCTTGACAAATCAACAGTTGGAGTACAAGAGTAGCATTATTAGAGAGTTTTGATACGCCACGAAAATTACCAAATCAACCCTCCGAGCGACGTCGTATTCACGCTATTCTTTCTTTTGTTATTCTCTCCAAACCCAAATTATTAATTATGACTCTTTGACTTCTCCTTTCTCCCCTCTCACCGGAACAACCGTTCGCCGGAGAACTCTCAGGGAAACCATTGCGGCGGAGGATCCAGATTCCCATTCCACCGTCCGCGTGCCTTTTCCCATGCTCATTTTTCACCTGTATGCGTTTTTCCCCTTTTAAGTTGCTGGCTTTTTGGAACGTGAACGCTAATTTATTTGTTTTTCGTTCTTTCTTCAATTCGACGAGCACCCACTTCAGGTGTTGAAGTAATTGACGTTTTATTTGTAGCAAAATGAAATTTTTTTTCCTTCCTTTGGCTGCTTGCTGATTTTTCTGTACTTCAATTGCAGGGTTTAGCATGGGGAAAACTAGGTGGTTGATATTGGTTACCTGTTTATGCATGTTTGCCTTTTCGGATTGTAGAGGTAAGAATGGAACTTGTGCGTTGGGTTTATAAATATTACTTGTCTTCATGTCTCTCTGCTATCTTTCAATGCATTGGATTATTTAGTTTTGTGTGTCTATCAATGATGAGGGATCCTTAGATTTTATTCATTTTATTTGGTTGGTAAAATGAAGCTTTTATTAGACAGTGAGAAAATAGGGATACAGAGGGAGAGGATCAGGAACCCCTTTTGAAAGAGTTCAGAAAGGAAAGAAAACCAATAGGGGAGAGAATATTACATTTTTGCTTACAGGTGGCCTAGTGTTGGTTTGATTTTTAATTTAGTTGGATGTTGTTGTTGGGTTAACCCAGGTTAGGCATCATGTTATTTCTCTTTTCAGTACAGTTGTTCCCTTTTTCTGTGACTTCAAAATTGTGGACAATGAATTTATCTGTTTCTAATTCAGTAGCGGAATAGCCAATTTAAAAGGTATGATATGGGAGTGGATAATGTTGTGGGCCATTCGGAGGTATGCCCTTTTATTTGTACTGGTTTAGGAAATGCATTGCATATGCATATTTGTGAGGATTATCTGATATATAATGCATGCTTCAAACACAATAGACAGGATCTTTCTTTTTCTGTATTTGAAAAGTCAATGACTGATTCACATATGCAAATATGTCTACTATTTCATGGATGAAATAATATGAAGTCATGAGATACGAAGAACTTATATTCTGAATCATAGTCTTGTGGATCATTCACATTTTCATACCAATAATTCATTTTCCATTTGCAGAACTCAAGGCTAGGCATAAAAGTAATCTTCCCGAGTATAATCATACACTTGCTACAATATTAGTTGAATATGCCTCTGCGGTGAGTTCTCTGGGAATTTTATGTGTTCAACCTTTAAAAATTATAGGTAGGGGAATTATAATTATTTATTCATTATTTCTTTTCTAACTTATCATGGAGGGTTGATAAGGAATTCAGTAGTGTAATGAAAATTTCAAGTTTCTGCTTGGCCTTGTTTAAGCTGGTTTAATGCTGTAACTTTAATTATGAGTCCAATATAGATTTTTTGTTGTTTATAAGAATTCCCCAAAATAAGTTTTTGAGACAATTTTAACTAGGCAATTTTAAATCATATCTTGTTTCTTTTTCTGATAAAGGAAGTCAATGTCTTCATTTCTGCTTTTGCACAACTAAAATGATTTAACATTTGAGGGACCTTCTCAGCTGCTGATCCTGATATAGAGACTCCCCATCCTGGTCAGGCTAAGGCCAAAATAAGTCAAACTGGGATAAAGTTTATCAGAATAACTTAAGATTTTAAGTCATTTTGTGGGAATTATGTATGAATTATATAAAACGACTGAAGTAGGTTTGGTTCTTGCAGGTATACATGTCAGATTTGACGCAACTTTTTACTTGGACATGCTCTAGATGTGATGACTTGACCAAGGTGCTGAGAATGTGAATTATTAATTTTAACTCTGCATGTTCACTTATGTCGTGAGTGAGCTTTGAATTATTTACATTCTAGTATCCTACTAATTTTGCTTTTCTTTTAAAATAGTTGGTCTAAAGATCTTTAAAATGTAAACAGGGATTTGAAATCATAGAGTTGGTTGTTGATATCGAACATTGCTTACAGGTGGGTGAATTCTCACCACGGAAACAATATTCCTTTAAATTATAGAAATAATTAATTCTCTTCATTTTCTTTTTTCACTTGTTAATTACATCTATTGTTCTTATGTAATTATCACTACCTATTCTAGGCATTTGTTGGAGTGGCAGAGGATCCTCATGCCATTATCATTGCATTCAGAGGAACTAATGAACGCAGGTGGATTTTCTTACTGGCTTAATTATTTTTTTTGAAGGCATTTCAAACCTGTTAGGCATGTTAAAATAGATCTATTGGAGTGTAGTGTTATATGTGATGCCTAGACACAGATCCCAGCATATTTTAGAAACAAGAAAGAATGTTTTCTTTGTGCATGTGAATTTTGTATGAACAGATATTCACATGCATGCATATGTAGTTGTAAGCTAAGAAAATGTATTTAATTTGATTTACTCTGCATGCAATGCAATGTTGGCATAACGACGTCATGAATATTTAAAGCATAGATGACCAAGTAATATGTCTTGTTTCTAGATTTACTTGCACCAGGCATGCCATTTCTGTGACCCAAAATTATTTTAGTTTTTAAATACTATAGATGGCTATCCATATCCGATCATGTTTGAGACCTTGTACATTATAGGTTGTTGTGTTTCGAACAGGGCATATGTTCTCATGTATTGACTTTTGAGTCAGAGCATAATCATCTATATTTGAAGAAAACATGTTGGCTGATCATGTTTGAGACCTTGTAAATTATGGATTGTTGTGTTTCTTAAGATAACATAAGTTCTCTTATGTTGTTAACCTTTGAGAGAGCCTTACAGTATACTATTTTCCCACGGAGAAAACATTTTGTCCTTAAATACATGTTTAAATGTAGAACAGTTCAAGTCTGTCAGATTTTTTGCTCACTTTTGAGACAACTTGAGTTATATACTGAGCTGATTTATTTGTAACTGCTTTTATACAGCTTACAAAACTGGATCGAAGATTTATATTGGAAGCAGCATGAAATAAATTATCCAGGCATGGATGATGCAATGGTGTGTGCTGTGAAAAGTTTATCCTTACTTTATGCTCTGTATTAGTGTCAGTTCCGATATATTTTCATCATTGTCTCCAGGTACATCGTGGTTTTTATACTGCGTACCACAATACAACAATACGTCCTGCAATTTTAGATGCTGTTGAAAGAGCAAAGAAGTTTTATGGAGATATTCAAATTATAGTAACAGGGCACTCAATGGGAGGGGCAATGGCTTCCTTTTGTGGACTTGATTTAACGGTAATAATAATTTAGCTTTCTTGGCATTACTGTTCATTATACATCAAGGTTTTTGTGATCTCAACTCTCAAGCTCCCTTTGACTTCTTTGTATAAGAATTGTCTATATTTTGCCTCGGGCTGGGGCTTTGAATTTCTTGTGGAACTCTTATATTTGGAAAGGTGTTTATTCAACATTAGAAATTTATATAGCTGGTCCCAAGCAAAAGACGAGGATTGTATTAGGCAATCTGTGGCTGATGTAAATTTTTTTCTAATCCTCTATGACAAGGATCAATGATATTGGACTAGCATCTTTTGAGGAGAAAATGATGAAAACTCTCTTAAGGTAATACTAGTTTGGTCATGTGAGAAGAAGGCCAACAGAAGCTATAGTGATAAAAGGGGATCAAATGGAAGATAGTTTAATTGAAAAGGGTAGAGGAAGCCTAAATTTTTTGGAGAAACCATTACAATCTAAATGGATTTTCTGAAAATTTGGCATTTTGATAGAGTTAAATGGCGTTGATTATTTAGTGGAATAAGGTTATTTGTTGTTGTCGTGGCTGTTGAACTTTGAATTGTATGACGTGGGATTGGGGACTTTACTTGCTAGCTGTAGAATTTAGATGAAAAATAAATATTTTCTCATTTGTGTAATTGATGGATACGTAGGTGTTTGTTAAACTGAATTTATCAAACTGATTAAGACAAACTAACTGTCATTTCTAGTTTCATTCAGAAACTGAGTTGGTGTAGTTTTTTTAAAAAACAATTTTTTATTCATGGTTTAGGATATTCTCCAATGTTGGGAACAAAATCACCTCTAGACTTAGTTTTTAACTCTTTCTTTGATATGTGTTAAATATTTTTTAACGTTTTCTCTCTTTATATTTTTGTGATATTTGTG
The DNA here is from genome assembly GCF_033153095.1 of Gastrolobium bilobum. Lineage (NCBI taxonomy): Eukaryota > Viridiplantae > Streptophyta > Magnoliopsida > Fabales > Fabaceae > Gastrolobium > Gastrolobium bilobum. The sequence goes on from NW_026898476.1 coordinate 349,962, forward strand.
TTGAGGTATTATATAAACGGGTTGCAGTTTCTTGCATTGTTGTGTTATTTTTCTTTTGTATTACTTACTTTCAGATGTGTTTTCTATAAACTACGCATTGATCAGAGAATAGAGTCCAAAGTCCAAACTGCTAACTTCTTGTATTATTGTTTTGTATAGATCATTACTTAAGTCATCATTTCAAGATTTTCCTATTTTGTAAGGATGAAATAGTTACATGTTTGGTTGTACATTCTTACAGGTTAATCAACATGAAAATAATGTTCAGGTTATGACATTTGGACAACCTCGTGTTGGCAATGCTGCTTTTTCATCTCTCTACAGCAAACTGATTCCAAATACAATCCGAATCACAAATGACCATGATATCGTTCCCCATTTGCCTCCATACTATCACTATTTACCACAGAAGACATACCGCCACTTCCCAAGAGAGGTAGGGCATGGCATAATGAAGTGATGAAATTCGGACTTTAAACCTACTTTATTATCTTCAAATTAAATTAAGTCTGAGTGCTTGTTTGTGGAATGTTACAACTTACAACTGACTATGTCATCTGCGGTATCTCCTTTGGTGGTGATTAGATATTTTGTGTGTATTGGAAATATGTTTTGCATATGTATATTAATATGTTAAATTGCACCTAGTCGCATTACTAATATAACTTTGGCTTCTCTGTATTCATAATAACTGTCTCATTTCCTTCATTGCAGGTATATTTTCCGTACTCATTCGAATTTTGTGTTTATCTGTTACTAGAAGCTCTCTCTTCTTTTAATAGTTTTGAAACCAAATTTTAAAACATTAAAAATAATGATGACTATTCTTTTGCGACCGAAAGGTTACAAGTTCGAATTCAGGAAATATCCTCTTTACAAATATGGGTACAAGGATTGTCCTCACCTTTTACCTACACTAGTCATGGTTTAATGAGAAGTGGTTTAGAGTGGTTTTTTAGAAATAATGATGGTGTGCTAATTTGTAGTGGAAGTTTGTCTTTGCTGGTGTGATTGTTTGTTGCTTGCTCAATGCAATAACTTTCTAGTTTTGGACATTCTACTTTGTCATGATCTTATGACTCTTGGTTTATTTATGCAAACCATTAGCAGTTGTTTCGTTTGTTTTCCAGTTATTCCAGAATCTAAGAAGTTATTGTGAACTGCAGGTATGGCTTTATAACGTTGGCTTAGGTAGTCTTATATACGGCGTTGAGAAGATTTGTGATGGATCTGGTGAGGATCCATCTTGCAGCAGGTTAGTCAATCTGTTTTGTCATAATGCCACTGGAAATGTAGGATTCATCAGAAATTTTGCCACTGCTGTGAATTCCGTGTTACAAAATTTATAGAGTATCCCTTAATTTTGGTGTTATGATGGACTGGTGGGAGAGGTTTTAGCGATTTCCAATTTCCTGAATAGCTGTGATCCTGTACAGTAATGGTGCTGAAATTTGATTTGGTTATGTTATGCAGATCAGTGAGTGGGAATAGCATCACAGACCACTTAGTGTATTATGGTGTTAACTTGGCATCTGATGCACCAGGATCATGCAGAATTGTTATGGATCCTTATGTTCAAAATACTGGCATCAGAGATTCAAGAGGAAACTTCATCTGGTCCAGAGATCCTGCAACTCCCCTTCTCAAATTGAGTAGGGAGTTTGATAATCCCATTAATGTTGATTGAATTGCCATGGGATATCTCTTGTGGGGGCCTTATACTTCGTTCTTCATGGTCCTTCCAAATGGAGTGGTGTGGGCCATACAGCAGAAGAATTTTATTGAAATTGGCTAGGGCTGGAAGGAGTTTGTTTGTATATTTGTATATGCTCGTCCTTGTATATATATGATTAATAATTCTTGATACTGTTGTTAAGTGTACAAATTCACTTTCAAATTCTCCTCAATTTCACCCGTGGTTTGGGTGATATTTGTTTAACCTATTTGTCGTTTCTAAAGTTCAATTTTATTCATTTTTGTTCTGTTGCTCTTATTAATTCAAACTAGACTAGTCTTTCTCTTATTTGTTATTTTTATTTTTTGGTATCACTCTATTTGATCATTATTAATTTTCGCGAAGGTGTCAGAATTTTTATTTCTGTCATTCTCTAGAATTTTCAAATTGATGTTTTTATTTATTTTGCTGATTTTACGAGTAATGAAAGCTATGGCAATGGCATAGAAAAAAAAATATTAAAAAACGAGGGAAGTACTATAACCGTTCCATTATCTGCAATGTGTTACATTTTGAGAGGACGAAAGAAATGGAAACATAAAACTTAATAACTTATCAATATCAGAAACATGCATACATTAACACTAAATCTGAGCTATTTCCTACTTAGCGTGGAAACAGTATTAATTTGCACCATTAGCAGACAGCAATCACCATGGACTTGTTACACAAAGGTACATGAACAGAATGATTTCTGTATTAACTCCAGTTGTTGGATTCTCTATTTTCCCTGCAACACAAACATGCTTCAATTAATTCCTTTCACACTACAATTACTTCAATAAATGTAAGAGTTTTTGTTTAACCCCACATACCTCCTCAGCTTTCAAATCCTTTTCTTCACCTTTAGAGGTTGAAACATTTGTGCCTTTTATTTTCTCCTCTTCTTCATTGGCCAAACTCTCTTCCTTTACAATGACTTCCTCTGTACGCATATAAAAACCAAGTTAAAATTTATAATCAACAACTTATGCTTGACATGGTTAAAGAAATTTTTATGCAAAAATGATAAAGAAAACTCTAGAGGTTCATCCTTTGCACACCTTTTTCATTTTCTGCTGGTTTTTTTTCTTCTGCAGCACCATCAAAGACTTTCTGATCATTCTCTTTCAATGAATCATCTTTGCCACCTTCAGACTTCTCAGACATTCCCTCTACAGCAATTGTTTCCTGTGTCTTTCCCTCTGCTTCATCACCAGCTTCCTTTTCTTCTTCCACATTTGTTTTCTCAGCTTCGCCTTTAACACCTTCATCATCCTTACCTTCAACAACAAACTCTTTAACATTTTCACTTTCCTTCTGTTCCACTTCCACCCCTGAACTTACATTCTCAGCATTGTTGTTGTTGTTGTTGTTTTTGTCTTTGGTTTCTGTTCCATTTTCCTCGCCAACCTTGGTGTTGACACTGGATTTCTTGCTCTGGAGGACGGTGTTTCCTGAAACAACATCATGTTTGGATTTCCCACAACCCATTTGTTTATTTATTTTTTCTTCTACTTTTCTGTAAACTGATTGAGTAAAAAAACAGAGAGAAGTAGAAGGAAGCTTGAGATGAAGGATGGAATAACTCTCTCTTTAATAGAATAATATGAACAAGAGAAGGATTTTATGTTGTTATGATTTAGCGATGGAACTATGGCATGCATGGGTGTAATTAGGTGTCATGGTACCAACCATTTTTTCCTTTATTCTATAATTGGAACTTTGTATTGCCAGCTAATGGAAAAAAATAATAATAATATATAAGTAGTTGGTTATAATTAAGAAACTTCCTTCATTGAATGGAAAAAAAAAAAAAAAAAAACTCTTGTTTTCTGTTTTTCGGTTTCCCCCTCCTTCCAAGAATGGCAATATTGAGATTTTGATGTATTGGGTCCACTAAAATCATGAGAGAGATTAGTTACAGAAATTTTGTTCATATTTGGTTCTAACTTTTGATTATTTCTGATGCAAAAAAGTTCTTTTTTTTTTTTTTTTTTTTTCAAAAGCTTTTTAATAAGATTTTGATTATAAGTTATTTTGAACTTTAAGTTAATCCTATGGTTATGTGTAAACAAAAAAGTTTGCTTGGTTGATAGTTACTACCGTTCATGAATCTTCACATTGGTGTTGAGCCATCCACGATGAATTAATTTTGGACATTCACATGTAATTTTCGACTATGAACATAAATAATATGCATAATCCTTTTTTCCAGAATGTGATTTTGAGTGGCAATTAAACATTATTATTATTTCAAACTATTTCTAATTAAATATTTACAGAAGAAATAAGTATATTGGGAGCATTTATATGACGCTAGTTTCATAAAGTTAATAAGATCTTTCTTATTTTGCATAGATATAAAAAAAATTGTTATCTATAGTATAGCAAGTTCTCAGAAGCATTCAAGGGTGTAGGAAGAAATGCTTAACAGAAGAACGAGTTGGTGAATGGTGACATACCACCATATTGAGAATTAATTTGAATTGTCTTCAGTTACTGAAAATTTATATTTATAGGACCACCTACATCCTATAAATACCTAACAAGTCCAATTATTGAGGTACGTTTTGATATTTGTACTGTTAAACTGCAAGAATTACTACAGGCTTCGAACGTGGAAGTGTCTTATTTTGTAGGTATCCCCTTTTTCCCCGCCGTGGACCACCCTATTTTTGGCATTCCTAATTTCCTATGACTTCAGATTGATGGCAAATCGGAAATTCATAAGTAGCTCATCCCATCAAACGATGGTAGTTAAGTTGGTGTGGAGGCGAGAGTATATATTCGATTCTCTCAGTATCATTTTTGAAAGAAATTTAAAGCCTTAACCTTATATTCGCTCCGAACAAGATTGTCTGACCGACACCTTAATCTAAGCTTATAGGTAGCCCTTTCCGTAACTTCAATTTTTAATGAAAGTACCAATTATTATGGATATTGAGATCATCTCAAAAGCTAACTCAAAAGATGAGAGTGCTCAAGACTTTATAAACCCCATATTAATTACCTATGCAACCAATGTGTGATTCCCGACATTATACTATGTTATATTTAAGGATTCATGTACATAATAAAAAATTGTAAAGCAACAATAAATCATTGGGTATTATCTTCAACGTTTATTGACATGTGGCATTGTGGTCCAAGTTATGGAAATATTTATGGTACTACTGCTGTACCATTCACTCAGTGCATTTATCCAATAAAAATGAGGAATGATGGTCATGCTTGTATGCAAAAGAGAGAAAAATATTTTTTTTATCCAAGTGTGTTGTGGTCCAGCCCACCAGAGCACATCCCACACGTATGCGGACCAGCCCAAGATACTTGGATGAATATCTCACATGAGCCAAGCCCATAGTGCAGTCTGTTTTGCTTTAAATAAAATACGCAGCTTAACTGCATTTAGAAGATTAATTGTTTCAGTTCCTATTTTTAAGCATTTGTTATTTCCTTCGTAATTTAGAATTTGTTATTTTTCCTTCATAATTTAGGATTGGTTGTTACAACAACCTTACTCATTTAAATTCTAAACTAGGCTTTGCATTTTCTTTAAATATGGTAATTCAAACCTCAAAAGGGATCAGAGTTGTTTGACAATAATCTCATCTCTCTCTCTTCCTATTCGTTCTCCCTTCTATTCTTTCCTCTTCCCTCTACATTTGGTGCTTTCATTCCTGAACTTCCCTCCATGGCTGAAAAGACCACCCGCATGGCCCAAATGCAAGACCAGATCACCTCTGTTGAGGAACGGCTCACCACATTCATCACATCCGCGCATGAGGACCGCCAAGCATTCATGCAACAGATGCAACATTCCAACCAGGAGCAAATCGACCAACGGTTCGATCAGTTCCAGCGCGAAATAATCGCTCTCTTCGAGGCCCAACGCCTCCACCAACCGGCAGGTAGCGTTCTTGGACCAGGTCCACCACGCAATGATCCGACCAAACCAAAACCAGTACGCCTTGTCTTTCCACGGTTCGCCCAGGGTGACCCTACTGATTGGTTGTTTGTCGTGGACCAGTACTTTGATTATTATTCCATCACCGAACCGAAGAAGCTTCGTTTGGCCTCATTCCATCTCGACCCACCCGCACTTAGTTGGTACCGCAATCTGTCTCGCGAGGGACTAATTGCAAACTGGAGAGACTTTCGAACAGCCATAATCAGCCGCTACGGCCCAACAGTTTATGAGGATCCTGCCGGAGCATTATGTCGCCTGACTCAAACAGGTTCTATCCGAGACTACCAAGCCGCTTTTGAAACTATGTCCAGTAAAGTACATGGCATCACAGATGCCCTTCGCAAGAGCATGTTTATCTCGGGTCTCAAACCAAAGGTGCGTAGTGATGTGCAGGCCCATTTACCAGAGACTTTCCATGCGGCCTGGGGCCTTGCCCGCAATTTCGCTGAAGCTGAGGATCGCTCCTTGAGGTGGGGACAACGTACCCAGCCTACCAGCAACACTCTGCCTGGCAAACCACCCACAACCACGTCCACCTCCATTCCCATACGACGGCTCTCCCAAACTGAGATGATGGCACGACGAGAAAAGGGGCTATGTTACAATTGTGACGAACGGTATGTCTTTGGCCATAAATGTAAACCGGGTTCTTCCTTTATGTGTATGTTAGTAGATGATGAAGAAGAGATTGCACACGTAGAGGACACGGAGGAAGATTCTACTCCGGACACCCCCGCGTATCCTGAAATCAGTTTCAATGCCCTATTTGGCCACCACTCTACCAAGGCTTTTCGCCTGACAGGCACTGTTAAAGGCACAGCTGTCCAGATCCTGATCGACAATGGCAGCACCCATAATTTCATTACTGAACGCGCTGCAACCAACTTGCACTTACCCATCCAATCCATCAGCCCATTCCAGGTCCAAGTTGGAAATGGGGACAACCTATTCTGCAAAGGGATGTGTACTAAGGTTCGTATCACTTTTCCGCATCAACACATTTTTGACATTGACCTTTTTGTGCTAGAACTTCAGGGCGCAGATATTGTCCTAGGTGTTCAGTGGCTATCCACCTTGGGACCAGTTATCACAGACTACAACACCCTTACCATGACCTTTACCCACCACTCCCAACCCATCACTCTTCAAGGGAATACCTCTCTCACACCTTCCGCAATTACCAACTCCCAACTACACAAACTCATTGCCCAAGAACCAATCCAAGCCTATCTCATGTGCTTGACCGCATCACGTCCTCAGCCACATACAGACCCTACCCCTCCTATTCCTCACACCATCTCACCGATCCTAACCACTTTCCAAGATGTTTTCCTCAAACCCACTAAACTTCCTCCACATAGACCCACAAACCACCATATCCACCTTCTTCCCCACACAAAACCAATCCAGGTACGCCCTTACCGGTATCCCCATTACCAAAAAAATGAGATCGAGAAGTTGGTCCACGAGATGTTATCAGAGGGAATAATACGCCCCAACACTTCAGCATATAGCTCACCAGTTATACTCGTTAAAAAAAAAGATGGAACTTGGCGCTTTTGTGTTGATTATAGAGCCCTGAATGCAATAACGGTAAAGGAAAAGTTTCCTATTCCTACCATAGATGAATTATTGGACGAACTACATGGAGCTTCAATATTTTCCAAACTCGATCTACGGTCCGGCTACCACCAAATACTGATGGATGCCTCTGACATTCACAAGACAGCCTTCCGCACACACCACGGCCACTACGAATTTCTTGTGATGCCATTTGGACTGTCCAATGCACCATCTACCTTCCAGGCAACTATGAATGAGGTTTTCTCTGCCTTTTTAAGAAAATTTGTTGTCATTTTCTTTGATGATATCTTAATATACAGCACAACACTGACTGCCCATAAGGAGCACCTACTGACGGTTTTATCCACTCTACGGAAACATTCATTTTTTGCAAAACAGTCTAAATGTTTGTTCGCCCAAGAGCAAATTCAGTTTTTAGGACACATTATATCTGGTAAAGGTTTGTTACCCGATCCAGAAAAAATTCGTTCCATCACACATTGGACACAACCTAAAAACGTGACTCAGGTCCGTGCTTTCCTAGGCTTGGCTGGATATTACAGGCGTTTTATCAAACATTTTGCAACCATAGCTGCTCCTCTTTCAGACTTAACCTCTAAAAAAGAATTCAACTGGGGTGACAAGGAATCCGCGGCTTTTAACAAATTGAAGCTATTACTTACTACAACCCCTATTCTGATTTTACCTGATTTCTCAATTCCATTTATCTTAGAGACAGATGCCTCAGGTGTTGGCATCGGAGCAGCATTAATGCAGCATGACAGACCTATCGCTTTCTACAGCCGAAAATTATCTCCAGCAATGCAAAAGAAATCTACCTACATACGCGAAATGTTTGCTATTACTAGTAGCGTTGCAAAATGGAGACAGTATTTATTGGGCGCTACCTTTGTCATTCGTACTGACCATAAGAGCTTATTCCATCTGATGAACCAAGTTGTTCAAACCCCAGAGCAGCAACAATTTCTGTCACAGCTTCTGGGTTTTTCATACACCATTGTCTACAAACCGGGCAAAACAAATGCGGCTGCAGATGCCTTGTCCCGGTTTCCTGAAGGAGGCACTGAGTTCCCTCACTCCCAGCTTGACACAATCACAGGGCCAACATGCAATATCACACACATTCTACAGCAGGAATTAAAGCAAGACACCTACGCTATTACAGTCATCCAGGGCCTTATTACAGAACCAAATAAATGGGAAGATTGGAAATTAAAAAATGATTTGCTTTTTCACAAATCCAGAATTTATATTCCAGATAATTCCACTCTGAAGGAAAAGCTGCTCCACGAGTTCCATAGCTCCTTGCAAGGGGGACACTCTGGGATCCAGAACACGTTCCTACGCATCAACTCCGTTTTCACCTGGAAAGGATTGAAGAGAGATGTTAAGCATTTTGTCAAACATTGTGAGATCTGCCAGAAAGTAAAACCCCAAAACCATTCCCCTTACGGGCTCTTACAACCCATCACACCACCTAACACTATCTGGACCGACCTCAGCATGGACTTTATTACACATTTGCCTAACTCTAACAGTTTTAGTGTTATTTTTGTTACTGTGGACAGGTTATCCAAAGGCGGACACTTTGTACCCTTACCAGCGAACTTCACTGCCGCCCGAGTTGCCAAAGCATTCTGGGAATCTACGGGAAAGCTCTATGGGTTTCCAAAAACCATCATCTCAGATCGTGATCCGATCTTTCTCAACAACTTTTGGCGCGCACTGTTTGAACTTCAAGGCACCAACCTGCGTTACAGTTCAGCATATCACCCACAAACCGACGGACAAACTGAAAGAGTAAACAGATGTCTAGAGCAGTACCTTCGAGCCTTTGTCCACGAGCATCCGACCCACTGGTCACGGATCCTGAGCTTTGCAGAGTTCCATTTTAACACCTCCTTCAACAGATCGACGGGGTATACACCGTTCGAAATCACGTTTGGTATCCCTCCACCAAACTTGTTAACATATTGTCTTGGATCCAGCTCCTTGGAGGCCATTGACACAGATCTGTCACACAAAAACAAAATCATGGAACATTTGAAGCGAAATCTAAATCAGGCTCAAACAGCAATGAAGGTTTACAGCAACAAAACACGCAAGCCATGGGAGTTCAAGGAAGGAGATCAGGTTCTACTTAAACTACACCCTTACAGACAGATCACGGTTCAGAAACGTACCTCTCAGAAGCTCGCTCTCCGATACTACGGTCCGTTTGCGGTGCTGCAACGCATCGGTCCAGTCGCCTACAAGCTTCAGCTTCCACCATCTTCCAGGATACACCCGGTGTTTCACGTTTCCCTCCTCCGCCCGTTTGTCTCGCCCACCGCGTTTAAAGTTCACGATCTTCCACCTCACACGCAGGACAACAAACCCCTTCACCGGGCAGTAGCTATCCTCGGAGAAAGGGAGGTTTGGAAAAAAGGTAAGCTAGTTAAGGAAGTCTTGGTCCAGTGGACCGACGGTGCACCAGAAGATTCCTCATGGGAGGAAGACACGGTTCAGGCGAGGGAGGAAGCAGAGGACATAGCTCATGAAAGTGGAGAAGAGGATAGCTTGGCTCAAGCTCGTGGAGAAGATGAAGAGCTGAGCCAACCAAGGGATGAGGTACCAAAGACAAATGACGGACAGCTTCCCTTACCCCCACCCATTATGCATGCCTCGGACACACTGACCGAGAAGATTATGACACCCCAAGTCCCTCAGGCCACGCAGCGCGCAGCTATTGGTCGCCAATCTACTGAAATCCTTATCCATGAGGACGTGGATATTTCAAAAGGGGAAGGAGATGTTGTGGTCCAGCCCACCAGAGCACATCCCACACGTATGCGGACCAGCCCAAGATACTTGGATGAATATCTCACATGAGCCAAGCCCATAGTGCAGTCTGTTTTGCTTTAAATAAAATACGCAGCTTAACTGCATTTAGAAGATTAATTGTTTCAATTCCTATTTTTAAGCATTTGTTATTTCCTTCGTAATTTAGAATTTGTTATTTTTCCTTCATAATTTAGGATTGGTTGTTACAAAAACCTTACTCATTTAAATTCTAAACTAGGCTTTGCATTTTCTTTAAATATGGTAATTCAAACCTCAAAAGGGATCAGAGTTGTTTGACAATAATCTCATCTCTCTCTCTTCCTATTCGTTCTCCCTTCTATTCTTTCCTCTTCCCTCTACAAAGTGTCACTTGTTGAATGACAGATATATCTACTACAAATGTACAGAACACGATTTTCCAAGTTACAAGACAGATGGAACTTTTTCACCATGCCCAGGAAGAGCCTAATATTGTGATTCATTTGGGCTACAATCCAAGTGAATTTCAAATATCATTTTGGATTAAGAAATTTGCATGACTGTAAAGACACAATTGCTGTGATGTACTTTCACTTATTAAACAATAATCCTTACAAATTCAGCTTGACACAAAATCAGTTTAGCTTGTACATACTTCAAATTAAACCCACGACGTAAGCACTAATATAATTCACATCTATAACTAGTGGAGTCCAATGATATTCATTTCAATCACTTCTTTTCTGGACTCATATAATGGACCTCATATGTTGTTGGAGATTATGAATTTTATCCATTATAAAGTAAACTCCTTTATAAATATTGGGTTTAACCGCAAACGCAAGACTTCTGAAACCATAGCCTCCCTTACCGTTATTATACTAATGCATCACCTCCATTGACTTCAAGCCTCCTCATTATGCACAACGATTTGCCACTATTTGCAATTATATGTTCCATAGATCAGTTAGGATCTCTTGCATCTAACAACTTCAAACACAAAATAATATAAAAAAATTTCGAATCTATTCTAAAGTTATACCTCACAAAAGAATCAAAATAATTGTTTCTCATCGACAATTATCATTATCAATGTAGTTGATACTGAGTACATCTAATCCAGTAATAAACACTTCGGTGTGTTTTTTTTCTAGTGGAATCAAAAATGGATGATTCACATATTCACAAGCCCCCTCCCCCCAAAAAAGATGATTCATGCTTAGACATGGGTTCTTGATAAGGACTGCGTGGTGCATGAATCTCGAACCCCAATAATATTATCTTAAACAAGCACGCAGTAGAATCCTCTAGTTTCTTTCCCCCCTTAAAAAAATTAGAAATAATAAGAATGATACAAACTTGAGAAAACTTGTTCGTTTTATACGGAAGATTAAAAGAAAAATTACATGAATAAATTTGGGTTTTATTTAGGTTGTATACTCAATATAGATAAAAAAGATTCTGTTTTATATAATATAATAAGAAAAAAATGTGTGTCGTTTTAAATGACACAAAGTTAGACCATTTTGAGAGAGGGATAAATATAAATTATAGGAGAGAGAGCTGTTTGATTGTGTTCTGGTTTTTTGTTCTTAAAACTGTTTTGTAAAATAGTTATGGAAACCGTTGTTTTCTATATTTATTTCTTTTTGAAAGGTAAAAACCAAAACAGAAAACAAAAACAACTCAGACATGTTCTCTAAATTTGATTTTAAAAACAAAAAAACAGTTATAGTTTTCAAAACATTTTTTTACAAAACAGGTCTTACCAAACGAGTTTTTTAATTTTTTTGTTCTGAAAACTAAAAAACTATTTTGCAAAACAGAAATCAAACAGACCCTTTGTTTTCCTCTCTCTCTCCAATGATCTATCACTATCTCCATCTTAAAATGATCATATTTTTAAATGACACACACTTTATTCATATAATAATAATAATAACTGTTCAGAGGTAAATACCAATGTCTAACGTGAAAGCTAATACTTGTTATGGTGATGGTAGTTAGAGCTGGCAAAATGGGCCGAGCCCGCCGGGCCGGCCAGCCCCGCCCGCCAAACGGGGCGGGGCGGGCTGAGTTTTCTAAACCCGCTGCCCGCCAGCCCGCCCGAGCTATTTTTTTTTTTTTTTTTTAATTTTTAGTGTAAAATGTGACGGGCTTGGCGGGGCGGGCAGAGATATCTAGTCCACCTTCAATGGCGGGGCGGGGCGAGTCAGCCCGCTTTTTGGCGGGCAGGCCGCTTTGCCACCTCTAATGGTAGTGGCTTAAAGCAATAACTCCCGGATGATGGTTGTGGATATGAGAAGGTCATGGACAAGCCCACGGTCGAGCTGACGGGCTGAAGCTCAGTCCAATAAAGTCTTATCCAAGTAGGAAGCCTTACCTCGCCTCAAGTCCTGTGATCCGAGATCATACCGAAAGAATAATAGTTATATATATTTTTAAAGGGATTTATTAATTTCCTCTAATAGAAGATAACTTGCATCATGTATAGAAACAAGTTATGTGGGTCCCACCATTTTTAAAAAATAAAAAAAGAATGGCAGAACTTTTTATGCCTCACTAGCATAAGATAATTATCTTCTATAAAATAAGACAATTTAAACTCATTTTTAAAATATGAAATTTAATATTTTCGCTTAAATGATTTGTAATTTCTTCTTAGTATCCAGTAAATTAAAATAATCTGTATACATGTATGATTTGTAAAGCTTCTAAATATGTGCATGAAGCCGAGATCAAAATTCATAGCATAAAAATTAGGGAAAACTTTTTCTTATGTTGAATGAGAATTCAACTCTCATGTTAGTGACCCTTTGATTTGCGTGCAAAGTTTTTTTTTTTTTTCTTTTTTTAATAAATATGAGGTCTACCACTAGTTGAGTCACAACATGAGAATTGAATTCTCATGCAACATGAGAAAATCAAATCCCTAAAAATTAAGTGATGGTAGATGAGTTACCGCATTGGAGTTGAGTAGGCGGGGTGAAAGCTATGTGTTTGATTTTTTCCAGTACCATCGTAGCCAACGGCAGAGCTAGAAGTAAAATCCAGTTGGTGCCAAAAGACTCAACCAGGTAGAATTCAACCAGTGCTAATGTTGTATTATTTTAAAACTCAGCTAGTGTTAAGATTGTATCATAATTTTTAAAGAAGATTTATATCATTTTTAAAAATTAGCTGGTGTCAAAACACCACCTAAGTAACAAGTGGCTCTGCCACTGATCGTAACTCAGTTAGCGCATGAGAGCTGAGCAGGTGGTGGGAGTGAGATGTGTTTCCATATCATATTTGGGAGGAATTTAAAATTTTAATCTTGGATCCGTCTTGAATAAAATTCTCTCCATCAAGAATACATGTGGTTTAATAATAATAATAATAATAACACGTTATAAAAAGGAGATTCGCGTAACAGAATCCAAATTAGTATATGACTTCTGCTGCATATAAAGGTTATCTTGCATCATGGTAACTATTTTTGCCCATTTTTGGAATTTTCCCAAAGAAGGAATGTTATTGGATTGAGTTCAGAGAGAGTTGGAAACTTATCATGGTACTGCAAGTGTTATGTTACATTACCCCACAAAATCAAACAGTGAAACACGACACAAAAGAACGGTTAAGTTATCGCGGTTGGTTGGGTTTTTCCCATTCGTCAAATCCCATTCGTTGATCCTACGATCATATCTCTTTCTATTAATGCTGAAGTCATCCTTCTCTGCAAGCCATCCCTTATCCTCTCTCTCTCTCTCTGTCTCTCTCTCTCTCTCTCTCTCCACAAGTGGGTACATACTTTTGCATTAAAAAAAGTACATAATAATGGCTTTTTCCTTTCTCTTTGTGGATCAAGACAAAGCAACAACAGCAGCAAAATCTTCCCATATCAGGAAACTCCCCTTTCTGTCTTCCTTCCCCATCTCTTCCAAAACTCATGGAAGGCTCTGTCATTGAACGTCTTGATTTTGGGAAGATGGGATACGGGTACTTTTTCTTCTTCTTCTTCTTTTGTTCTCTCTTTTTTCTTTTTTTAAATAAAAGTTTTTAGTTTTCATTCATTGGGTTCCAATTTCCTAGCTTTTTCATGATTTTGATGACATTTGTTTGATTGGTAGGTGCAAGCATTACAGGAGAAGATGCAGGATTCGAGCTCCTTGCTGTAATGAGGTCTACACTTGCCGTCATTGTCATAACGAGGAAACGGTATTCCTTTGTTCTTTTTCCTTCGTTTTCTTCTGTGTTTCACATCAAAAATCTCGTCTTTTTGCTTTTATCTGATCTGGGTCCGTGTTATTCACCTAATTAGAGCATGCTGAGCAACCCTTTTGATCGGCATGAACTCGTTCGGGACGATGTTGAACATGTAAGGATAAATGGACCAACCCTGATTTTCTTTTTCCACGCTGTCTTGGTTATTGTGTCATTAACATTATATGGTAAGACTCATATGGTTTTTAACATTTTATTGTTGTTTCAGGTTGTTTGTTCGGTTTGTGACACAGAGCAGCCAGTGTGTATCCATTCCCAGTTTGATTAGAACCTCTCTTTTTTTTTTGGTTTTTGCTTCTTCTTTTTCTCTTATTTTTTCTTTCATTTGTTTCTTTTGAAGGTTGCTCAAGTTTGCACAAACTGTGGCGTCAGAATGGGAGAATATTTCTGCGACATCTGCAAATTCTTCGATGATGATGTAATGACTCACTGAATAAATCTGCAGCATCTGATTGAATTTGTGTCTTCAATATGATCATGTTACTTCTATTTTTGGTTCTTCATACTTATTAGAGATGGACTGAGAATTGATATTTGGTGTTTAATCCTAGTTTGTGATTGTTAATCTTAATTGTTTCCTATTTGCTGCTGATTGTTGTTTACATATTATACAGACGGGGAAACAACAGTTTCATTGTGATGATTGTGGGATCTGCAGGTACGTTGGCTGTGTTTGAGTAAATCCTTCCATTATTTCCTGAGTTGAGTTACCCAAACTTATGACTTGCAACTATTTTTTGGTGATGTAATTGGAAACAGAGTTGGTGGTCGTGAGAATTATTACCACTGCAAGAAGTGCGGTATGCATTCACAATCTGGCCACCATTGTGTCTCTATTGTTGTTGCTTTAGCATTTTTTTTTTTTTTTTAAATTAGATTATGCTGCAAATTGTTAGTTTCCTTCCATATTAATAGCAGATTCAATTCTTTCCTTCCTTTGCTTTTCTTGAACTTGTCACTGCTTTATCTATTTCTGTGAGTTGCATAAGGTCATATTTGATGAAACTAAATAATAATAATCAGTAAAATTTACACGGTACATGAACTGACAGAATCATAGAATTACCGAACTTGCTATCAGCCTCTTAATGACACCAGATGATCAAGAGCACTACTGGGGAGCCAAAAGTGGCACCTCAAAAGCAAAGCATTCAGGATTTGGTTTCCAAATTCAAAGAATATATTTCAAATTCAGCCCTTGATCTATGGGGTTTTATAATATTTTGAACAGATTATTTCCATTGTGCTATAATATTCACTGAATTCCTCTATGATGGATTGTTTTGTTTCTTTTGGTATCTGCCTATCTGGAGTCATGTCTAATAATCTATCGCATTAGTTACTGAATTGAACTATTTTTTATTATGTTAACAAATCAATTGCTTAATACTGATAGGGTCTTGTTATTCAATTGGTCTGCGCGATAATCATTTATGTGTGGAGAACTCCATGAGGCATCATTGTCCAATTTGTTATGAGGTGCGTCTTTTATTCCTCTTCTTCCCTGGCTCTCATTTTCAATCAAGCAAGGATTTTCTTTGTGTTTTTTGAAACATGAGAGTATTCTGATCTGACTTCACTATGTTTGTGTAGTACCTTTTTGACTCATTGAAAGACACTACTGTTATGAAATGTGGTCACACAATGCATTGTGAATGTTATCAAGAGATGATACAGCGTGACAAGTGAGTATGCTAACTATTTGAGAAATCTTTGGTCTATAAAACATTATCACTGCTTAAATATTGGCTTTGTATATGGTTTAGGTACTGTTGTCCCATATGCTCCAAATCCGTGATTGACATGTCTAGTACATGGAAGAGAATTGATGAAGAGGTAGCTGGTTAAATTAAAGTCTATAGATGCTTTCACTAGATTTCTTGGTTTTTTTATGGTGCAATTATCTGGTCAAGAATATTACTTGCAGAAATGTTCTACTACAATTTTGATTTCTTGTTTGTTTTTCCTATATTAGATTGAAGCAACTGTCATGCCTGATGATTATCGGTATAGAAAGGTAAAATTTTATTCTTTAAAAATAAAATTGCTTGTTTAATATGTGCTGCCTCTGTTTATCTCCATTCTAAGGCATGAAATGTGCTTGAGTATGAGTGCACCTTTTGTCCTTTGTGCCTATGGAGCAAAGAACACCATGCTGATTTTATATGAAAAGAAAAAATACGATGAGTTAAACTTTTTTTTGTGAAAGCCTACTTATTTAACGTTTGGATATGCCCTTCTAATATGTATTATTTGGATGGGTTGAAATGATAGAGTGCTACTTTACATATGAATTACACATGTATACATCAAGGTTCTATCAGAAAACTAAGCAGCGTCCATTGCAGGTTTGGATACTCTGTAACGACTGCAATGACACAACCGAAGTTTACTTCCACATTATTGGGCACAAATGCGGTCACTGCAGTTCATATAATACTCGTGCTATTGCTCCTCCTGTTCTTCCTCAATGACCAAATTCTTGAGTTTCTGAGATAGATTTTCCCAGGGAGTAAATTAAAGATGTGACCCAATTATTGTAAATCCTTATTTAATTGATCATCAAGATCAATGATGTATTGTGCCCTGTAACTTTTCTTAGGTTATTTTTCCTCCACCATATGGAGTGGACTATTGAGTTAGTATCTGAGTCATTAGCCTGATATAAACATTTGTATACTGTAATATAGGGAAAACTATTCACCCATCATACCCTGCTGGTAATTGTGTTTTCTAGTGATGTATTTATATTGGAGGATGGATTGATTTGTCTTTGCCGTTGAATTTAATTAACACAACTCAATGGATTCCTTCCTTGCACAAATCAGCTATATGAAGTAGCCTTCATAAAAATTATTTGTTATTGATTTGTTATGTTGCTTTATCATATTTTGTTCCAGCGGGTTTGTGTGAAAATACAATGCCAATTATCTATAAGAACAATCTCCTTCACATTTGTTCACTGCCATAAATTGATCTGCATAATCAAGCAGAATATCTTTAGAAAGTGAAATAAACAGGATTTAGTTTTTAATTATTCTAGTAAAGGCAACATAGTTTCTGGTGGTTTTACTTTTATGATGCTTCTGCAATGTGATATGGCCCCATTTTTTCAGCCTGATACGTGGGTTATAGCAATGACAAGGTTGCTCCTTGTGATTGTTAGGTCACGGTTTGAGTATGAGAAATAGCTTCTTTGTAAAAATGCAAGGGTATAGGACAAGGTGGGATAAAAAATGTGAAAAACAAACGAATTCTTGAATAGCATCAGAATGGAGGGATACTGATCGGATGTCATACCTAGAAAACTAGTCTTGTATTAACAGCAGGGATAAGAGAATTTGACTGAGAATATATTGTTAATAGACATTGTAAAGAACCAATTCAACTTAAAAGCTTAAGCTGATGGGTGAGGTTACATTAAAGATTTTATATATCTTAACACGCCCCCTCACACGAGAGCCCACTGGGCTTGAAGGGTGGACAATGCACAGGCCCACCTACCTATGTTAAGAAATTTCACAAGAGAAAGTGGGAGGCGGTGAGGATCGAACCCGGGACACGAGGCTCTGATATCATGTTAAGAACCAATTCAACCCAAAAGCTTAAGCTGATGGGTGAGGCTATATATCTCAACAGACATTATCAGAATGTAGTAATAGTATTTATTAAGGAAATGGAATTTGGGCAGGCCACATAAGTCAAAGTTCTTCTCGAAATATTAAAAAGTATGATTGTCAATATGTTATGCCATACAATAGGACGTGAGATATGTTGGCCTTGAGTCCACTAGTGCATGTGGCCGGCTCACTCGATGACATTCTATTATTAAGTTAATATGTTTTTACGCCATTTTCCTAAGAGATATTCATACTGAAGCAGAAGTTCCGAGAACATGCACACAAGTACAGTCAAGATTATCCGTTGTTCCTTGGTCTTGACAATTTTTCTAAGGTAAAACACTAGTTTGAACGAATCTCTGAAAGGAATTTAAACTAGCATTCAAATTTACACTTTTATAACATTTACTCCTTTGTATTTCTCTCATCTTCTCTTCTACCAATAACACCCTTGATTGCCAATTTATTCAATCATATTTCTCATCTATATTATGGGCATTATAAAGGGGATAGAAATCAACTAATGATTGTTATATATGTACATATTATACATGAATGGCACATAGGACAAGTTAGCCGTATTGCTGATCACATACACCAACTAACAAGCAAGTGTTCAAACAAGATCACTTAGCGTGCAGGGAACTCTAGCTCTTTTGTTTTTACACCCTTTTGGTTCAATTGCTTGCCTCAAAGTTCAAATCCATCTATATAAGCAAATAGGTTAGTGCTCAGTTATAGTCTCCTGCTTCTCTCAGTTGCAAGCTAGTCCCACTAAGTTTACTACTAGCACTTGCCATTCAAATCATATTCAGTAGCTACCTTTCAGAGTACTTTATGGCTTCTACAGAGGCTGAGTACAAATCATCTTCAACTCCACCTCCTCCTGCTGGGGTGGATTACTTTAAATTCGATGTGATCCTCAGATTTCTTTTGTTGGGGGCATCAGTGGCGGCTATTGCAGTGATTGTCACTAGTGATCAAACTGTGATAGTGAATTTCCTAGGCATGCCTGTGCCACAGCCAGCCAAGTTCAAATACTCACCAGCTTTTATGTAAGTTGATAATTATTCAAATTCTTTGCATATTTTCTCCGTTTATTGCAATTCACTTCTTTCAGGCAAAAAGTCCTTCTAAGTGTCTGCTTTTTATATTTGGTTATTTTCAGTATGATATAAAATATCTTGATACAAAGAAAATCAATGATGAAAAACCTCTACGAATATGAAGTGTACTTACCCTTTTTAAGATCAAAACGTTCCTTAAATGCTGGCCTTTCTTTAGTATGTAAGTTTTATAGAAAAAGCAAACCTCATCTTTCCATTAACTGCTTTGCAAGTAAAAGTTAAAAATCCACGACGGCTGTGCTTATGACAGTTTTTCTTTTTTGGGGTTATTTTTTCTCATATTTTCCTAATGCCATGCTCCTCAAGTTTTTTTTTTTTCATTTTTAATTCAAATGTCCAAAGTCTTCCATTCACATACATTTATTATAAAGCCTCAATCTCGTTGATGCTTTTTTTTTTCTTTCTGTCCAAGTCTTCTGAAGACTACTTGTTAAGATTTTTAATTTGACATATAAAATGATATGCATGCAGATATTTTCTGGCTGCATTCTGTGTTTCTGGCCTTTATGGCCTCATATCTGCTCTTGCATCGATCTCTGTCATCCAAAAGCCAGAATTCAAATTGAAGTTCCTCCTTCACTTTATCTTCTGGGATGCGGTAACTAATCAAATAACCTTTCTTTTCAATCTTGACCTTGCTCTTCATCCTCTCTTCTAAATTATATTGCTTTATATAACAAAGTATATCAAATTAAGATAAATTGTTTACCATGACATTGTGCAGCTGATATTGGGGATAATAGCCTCAGCAACAGGTTCAGCTGGGAGTGTGGCATATCTCGGTTTAAAGGGAAACAGCCATGTGCATTGGACTAAAATTTGCAACGTCTATGGCAAGTTTTGTAGGCATATTGCTGGCTCCGTAGCAGTGGCTTTGTTTAGCAGCATTGTGACTGTCATGCTCATCTGGCTTTCAGCTTATACCATTCACAGTCGGGTCCCTAAGTAGATAGAAGCCAGGAATATGGATCCTTCAGCATATATATATATATATGCACTCAACTCCAGAGTCACATTGTTCACAAAATCATTCAGTGTGTCAATATCTATGGATTGACTTGAATAACTTTTGTGTTTGTGAGTGTTTTCTTCAGAGGTATTGAGTATTTGAAAATGATGTGTATTTTGCATTCTGCTCCCTCAAAAATAAAAATAAAAATGAAAAGACTTGTATGAACACTACTAAATCTGCCAACATGACTTAAACCTTCATCTGAAATTGGAGAAGGTAACTTTGGTAATGCCTTCTCATTTTATGAGGTGTAGGCGTGTAGCTAATAATCAAGTTGGTTAACTTTGATATGCCGGTTGGATAGATTCCAATATTGTCAGGCAAGTAAGAAATAATACAGTATTAAAAGTAACAGCAGGGTGAGGACACCTAAATACCACATATTGATTTGTTAATTCATCCAAGGGTGGTGAATTGCGATACGTATCGAGTATCGTTTGGCTGATCTTTTGTATGATGTATCGTAAATGTATCGAATAGTAAGATACAAACATATAATAAAAAATAATTTAAAAAGATATAATATAATTAATAGCATATAAATTCAAACACTGATGCACCGACACACGTATTTTAGAAAAAAAATTGTGTCGGACATCGACACGCTCCGACATATTTTGATACGTGTTTGACATGCTGTCAACATTTTCCGACACGCAGTCAATACTTTTCGACATGGTCAACGTCTTCCGACACATTTTTTTTTAAGATTCAAATTTTATTTTATTTTATCTTTTTAACTAAGTATCAAAAATTAATTTATAAATCAAATATTTTCTGTTATGAAATTTGACATAAAATTTAACAAGGCATGAAAAAATTATTTTTGTTTTATATTTATGTTATGGAATTTGAATATTTGATTATTTATGTGACTTATTATGAGCTATTGTATGTATTAAATATAAATTATATTATATATATTAAAACTATTATTTAATATCAAAACGTGTCCTAAAGTGTCAAAATTTTAGAATTAATATGTCGGTGTGTCGTATCGTGTCGTGTCCCGTGTCGATGTCGCTGCAACATAAAATCCAAATTCTAAAAAGGATCCAATAAGCAAAATACATAAGTAACTAAAGTGCAAACCAGATATTCTCCTACTCATCAATCATTAAGACTAATATTATCACTAATGCCATTATCGAGGACCTAAAAAATCAATATATACATAACAACATATATAATTACATATCTAAATAAATTAGATAAGGCATGTGACTAAAAGAAACTTTATTCCTTAGATATTGAAGAAATTTAGAATATTTATTTAATTATTTTTTTTATTAATACAGATTTTTCAGATTGATTTTTTAGTTTAAATCATATCTTTATTTTTTTTCCTTATTAATAATAATTTTTTAATTTTTTTAATTTATTAAATCGCAAATCAAATCTTTATTTTTTTATATTAAAAATTACAAATTTTGATTTAATTTTCGTATCGTATGTTGATGTTGATGAAACATTTATCGTATCATATCGTAAAATACAATTAATTTGGGATAAATGTGTTGTTGATGTTGATGTTGATGAAACATTTATTGTATCATATCGTAAAATACAATATCATATCGTTCGATGCAATCTCTTTTCTGATACAGTCCATGATACATATCGCCGACGTTATGAGTCGTATCGTATATCGTAAGATACTGATAACTATGAATTCATCCATCACATTTATTTATATTTTTTTGCACATTGATTTTCATGGGTAATAGGTGCTTTAAAAGATGGTTTAGTCAATCCATTCTGAATAGGATCTCAATTTGAGTTATCAATTGGCAATAGTAACTACACATATAAAGAACCACTTCAACCCAAAATCTTAAGGTGTTAGGTGGGGTAGCCTTTTTAATGATTTATATTATTCTTTAACACACCCCTCACACAAGAGCCCTTTGAACTTGAAACGTGAATATTATACAGGCCCAATTTTTTTGTTTACCTTGAACTTATTTTGATTCCACTCGAAACTAGGAGACGGTAAGAATCAAACTCATGACCTTATAGTCACTTAATATCATGTAAAGAATCACTTCAACACAAAACTTTAAAGTATTGGGTAGTGACTTTTTTAATGATTTATATCATTCTTTAACAAGTCTCTCGGCAAAATTGACGTAGTATTATATTCAAGGAAATATGAACATTACATTTCTATACACTCATCCCGTTCTTTTCCCAGAACAAATCTGAACTTGGTTTTAGGACATCAAACTTAACTGCCGGTAGCAATAAGCAATTTATTAACAGGGGAATGGTAGTGCTGTAATGCAATTGAAGAATGAATCTTCAAAAAGGCATTTCCAGAGACTTGAATATCTTTCAACAATGCTAGAACTTGTAAATATTACAGTGACTCTGGCTGAATACATGCATTTACAGAAACAAAACTGGTTGCTCTATTATATGACCTATTGGGTTCATGCTTATTTAACCACAACCATGTTAAAATATTGTTTGCTCACCTAATTCCTGACCAGCCATCCCCTCCCTGAGAACCATTGCAAAAAACTCTTCCAATGTATCATTCCCATAGCTAGGTGTCTTCTCAGCACTATACTCTCCAGTCTCGGGGTCCAAAAGCAACATACTTTCAGCTGCATAGTACCTTCCAATTTTCCCAAACTCAGCAGCATCTTCCAGTGAAGGAAAGATCTTAACCAGAAAGTCAAGAACCCCAATGGCAAAATCCATTATCCCTATTGGAACTTTCAAGAACTTAGGCTCCTTCCCCAAAAGTTTAAACAACATTTCCCCTTGTTCCAATGGTGTCAATGCCTTCCCTGGCCCTCCAATTGGTAAGACCCTATTAATTTTGTCCTCACTTAGCACACAATCCGCAATAAAAGAAGCCAAATCTGGCTCACTCATAGGCTTACAAGCACACAACTTTCCATCCCCAAACATTACGTATGGCTTCCCATCCTTCACAAACTCAACCTGACCACCCAAACTCTTAAAAAAAGCAGTTGGTCTCACTATGCTATAAGTGAAGCCATCATCCTCTTCAGCTTCCTTCATCAGCTCAGCCTCAAATTTCAGCTTGGCACGTTGAAACTCAAGAAGGGGCTTCTGCACACATATTGCTGAAAGCAACACAAAATGAGAAGCCCCAAGCTTCCTACCAGCAAGAAGGCTATTCTTTGTTGCCTCATAATCAATCTTCCATGAGTCCTTCACCCCTCCATTTCTACTAGCAAGACATGACACTACAACATCAAATGAAACCCCTAAGCTGTTCAAAGATTCCTCAAAAGTATCCAAATTAGTCACATCTGAGAAGCACACATTGGCCCCTCTTAACTGAGCCAAGGTTTCATCCTTATCATTGCTGCCCTTAATTCCACTCCTCTCTCTAGCAATGGCTATAACGTTAAAACCTCTTTTAACCAACTCTTTCACCACAAATTTTCCAATATACCCAGTTGAACCCACCACCAAGACGTTAACATCTTTTGGGTTCTTGTTTCTATATGTAGATGGGGTGGTCTCAACAACTTGAGATGGTGGCAGAGAGGCATAAAGTTTCAATCTTTCCCTGCTAAACTTAATGGGTTCATAAGGAGTTGAGCTTACCCTGAATAGCTTGATGAATTGAGAAGACTCTGAAGAGAAACTTAAGGAAAGCCTTTGATGCTTAGCTGAGTGGAGTGTGATCAAATTGGAAGAATAACAAAGGGACATTTTCCCAATTCCTTCAAGTTATGCCAAAAGGGTAAGGGATGGTGTTTTAGAGATGGTAAAGGGCTCACGGTTAGATTGAGAAGGAGAATAAACAGTGCAAATTACATGAAGAAAATTATGAGGTACAAGGGAAACACATGCTCGTTAACTTGGCAATGAACTAGCCAGAGAGGGAGAGAACATAATCCAAATGGATGGTCATGATAAGATGATGTGGGGATATCATTACTCTCCTTGAGGTTGAGCTACGCAGTGGATGGGCCATGGGAGCAACAGGTTTGAATTTTTTTCATTTTTTTTTTTCGTCGCGCAGAAAGCTTTCTTCAATTTCTCTCACATTATTTTGTGTGCTATACTTTTTTTTAAAATGAAAATAGTGGATCTTTATTTTTATTTTTTCTGTTGGTGACAGATATTTGCTCTCTCTGTCGCTGGTACAGAAAAATAAAATTATATATATATATATGTTAAAAGATATACAAAAAATGATTATTTTATAGAGTTCATTAAATTTATATTTATATTTTTTCCCTCCTATGACATGATATGTATTATTATATTAATAAGTAGGAATGGGTTATTTTATTTATTCTTTTCTGCCTACTTTGTCTATCACTCATTAACACCGTTAGAACAGAATTTAAAGAGGAGAAAGAAAGATAAATGTTAATTAAGTTTCTGAACAAAACTCAAATATATAAAGGCACAAATTACTGACCTACAAATATAAGGCTAATTTGTAAAGAGCTGAAATATGCTTAAATAACATGCTTTGGAACAGCAAAAACGTAAATTTAGCTAAGGGAAATTGTGGAAGATCTTCATAAGGTTAATTTGTAAGTTATTTTGAGAATGATTTCTTTTTTGTGCATTGGTGTAAAGAATAATGCTATAACTACTCGTTAAAAAATAATTATAATTTTATCTTTATATATCCATTCATGTCACCATTTTTTTTTTTTTTTTGGGGTAGAGCCATTAGGGTAAATACTCTTTTACTTCTTGTATAAATTATTAACTAAATAAATCAAGAAGTTGGAAGTACTATGGAATTTGCTTTAACAATGGAAGTCATTCCAAGAAGGCAAGTTAATATGTTTCATTATTTAAGGTGTTCAGCAAGCAATGCTTGTCTTCAAACAAAATGATACACATATGTCCATGTGTATTATGCCCTTGTCGCTGTTAAGTTACTTGTTCACCTTCTAAGAAAATTACTATTGTAGTTTCTGGTAGAGGATTGGATACATTCAAAGCAAAGATAATAGTAACTAACAAGGACAACAACTAATCTGCTAATGCATCTCATGTGCTTACCCCACCACAGCAATGCTAAAAATTCCTCTCAAGTAAGAGTATACATGCCAAATAGTATTGGTAAATATCAAATTGAGAGTTTCTGTTTCCACTTAAAAACTGATTAATGATAATATTTTCTATACGATGTCAACATGGAGAAAATATTGAATAGACTTGATTTCAACACCAAAGATACACTCAGCAGTTAATCAAATGGTCTCAAGGAAATGAGCAAAGCTAGAGTACTTGGGCTCCCACCCTATTTCCTGGCGTGTTTTGGAGTTGTTTAATCTCTTTCCAAGGGGATCATCAGTTCCTGCAAACGCAAGATACAAAGGCATTATGCTTTCACAATCAGTAATGACACAGCAACCCCCCATAAGAAAGGGTGTTATTGGTTCATTAATCTACCACTCACAATCAAAAGATTATCTACCTGTAAACTTCTCAAACTTTTTACTAAATTTACCACTTTTGTTGACTAGATCCATCACTTCTTGCCTGCCAATATGTAGAAGAAGTGAGAGAGTTTTCTGTTTTCAAAATAGAGAGAGGGAGAGGAAAAGAAGGAAACAATCGCATATATTGGCATCACTGCCTAAAACACATAATAGCAATAGTTGGGAACATATCTGAGAAAGAAAGAAGCAATTACTGTGTCCATTATAATAGTTACAAACTTAAGGGAAAGCATGTAACCTGGATAAAGGATGATTATCACAACCCAAGAAAATCCGTCCCCGAAATTTTTTCTTCAAAATTGCAACAGAGAGGGAAGCTGCATCCTGGTTTGAAAGCGGCACATTAAACAAAATATTCAACTTTTCATCTTAACAAATACTAAATGACCAAAAGTGGATAAGAAAATGCAATGTTTTAGAGAAACTATCACCAGAAGTTCGTTTAGGAACTAAAATTGGTGTCATGGAGAAATACCAAATATTAAACAAAATGTGAAACTATAATGGGAATAGAAAAAGCACATAAACAAAACAATCTTCAGCTGACAAACCCGGACAAAATGAGCTTCAATACCTCAATATATGTTAAAACAGTTTTAAAGATGCCAATTGCCAAATATAAATAAAACCATTACCATGTTGACAATAACTAAAATAAGATGCAAATGAAATTCTGACCTCATAATGTATAAGATTCAGGATATGATCAGGACGAGATTCAACAATCCCCTTCTCTAACCAATAAGCATGTGCACCTTGATCTTCTTTGTTTAAAAAGTCAAGGTTGGCATCAGGTATAAACATAATAGAAATAACCACCCAGATGAATGGATATTTGAAATCCCAGCAAATTGAATTGTGAAAAGGATATATAAAGTCCAGACAGTCTCACAACAGAACCACCAAACTCCAGCACAACATTTTCAGCTTTTAAAAGGACATCAGTCCTGGGGCTTCTTCCAATAGGCACGACTGGAGTATCCTGCACAGTAGTAATTCTAATCCTATCAGCAAGACTAATTGACAGAACATGGGAAGCATGATTCTACAATGTTATAAATCTCCATATGATGAGGGAAATAAGTGATGGGTAATGGCACAAATTAAGCAATCAAAACAAGTTTAAACTAATATTTGGATAAAGAAAAGCGATGCAGACAATAACAATCTCTTTGTTTCAAATTCAAACTCCCTAATTTTGAAGAAGAAAAAAAATGAGAGAGAGAGCAACAAAAGAATGTTGAACACCGACCTCATCACATAATCCATTATCGTTACAATCATAAGGAGCAGAGCTTGATGTAAACAGGAAAGAACCTTCACCATTCCAGCATAATGCAGCTTGCCTGATTGGTTGACAGTTCACAAAACATAAGTTTAGAAGAAAAACACAACTTGTAAAGTGATTCAGTTTTCCTTTTTCAAAATAAATTTCAGTTTTTTCTAGAATTCTTAAGAAGATCAACAAGTATACACACAACAGTTAGTCAATTCCGTTCCCAACAATGAAATTTGGCCTTTATCATACTTTTCTTACCTCCATTTTTGTTTCAATTCTGAAAAAGCACATTACCCCCAGATTGTGTCAAGTGTTAACAAGAATTTTTGAAGAGGTTTTGATGATGTCAACAATGGGTACAAGTTGAAGATCAAGTATTGAAGAGCATCAAGGCTTAAAGGAAATAATATGTTACACTTTCAATTTAATGATACATATGTTAGTATTGCTCTTTAAATTTTTTTCAACATCATCACGCATTAGGAAAGCATTTAATTTGTTTTTTTTTTTTTTTTGTAGATAACCTAGAGGTATCCCCGCACAACCTCCTCCAGTCACTTTGTTCTCGAAATACGACCCCTAAGGCTAGTTCCTCATTAAGGGTGTATTGGACCACGGTTTCTCTCTAGCTCCAAAAAATTCCAAGAATTTGATTTTATCAAGATTTAAACCCCTGACCAAAACAAACCCTTGGGCACTCAGTTGCCAACTAAGCTACCCTTGGGGGTTTTTTAATTTGGTTTTAGGGTAATATTTCTCTCAAGTTGCATAAGAGAGAAATATTTTCCTACACTCACATAGTCACATTGATAATTGAGCTACTATTTTATTTTTTTTCTCTCTCTTGGTGTGGTCCCACAATTGTATGTGAGTGTAGGAAAATATTTCTCTTTTATGCACCTTGAGAAAAATATTACCCTTGGTTTTATATGTTGCTTAAGTCATGCTTAACATAACATTAAAAATAACTAGTGATTAAATTAAATAACAATAATAATAAAATTAAAATTTAATAAAATACCCCTATTACTCTCATCCGCCATTAAAACAATTTTTTTTTCAAATCTCATAGAATCAGCTTTATATTCAAAATTTAGTTTAAAAAACACAATGGGTGTAGTTCAGTTGTCAACATAGGCTGAGTAGGTGGGGAGACAACCTAGATTTAATTCCAACCAAATACATCTTTGGGGAAGGACGAGAAGCTTTAACTATGTCTAAGTCCCGACTCGGGATTAGTCCTATAACCAACTCAAAGAGTTGAAGTTTGTGGGGATACCGAAGGCTGACTTACCTCAAAGAGGTAATTAGGATCGGTCTACCAAAAAAATTTCTTTTCAAAAATTATCTATTTTATTCGAGCATCTTTAATTACCAAAATCACCTAATCAATGTCATTTGTTCTCTTATCTGTTCATATCAACATAGAATTAATATTATACTCAAATTTATTTCTAAAAATATCTCTCTTTTATTCATTCATCTTTAATTTTGAAAATCACATAATCAATACCATTTATCCTCTTACCTGTTCATATCAACACATAATCAACATTATAGTATGACAAGAATCTCTCAAATATTTTAATCAATTATTGCACTAATACCTGAAAGAAGTCCTCCTTTATTAACCAAAAATCTTTTATTTTTCTTGTGTCTCTGTGTTGATACTTCATTTAAGCAAAAACCTTCACCATTTTTAAATATTCAACTCTCTCCAAAAATTACATGCAAAAAGCGCCCCAAAAATTTCAGATCAAATTTTTGAATGAAACCAAGACTCCTCTTTTGAAAAAAAATTTGTAAATTGCAGTTGAGTAAAACAAAAAAAAGGAAAAGAAACAATTATTGAGAGAGTTCATGAGAAACTATGTAACTGAGGGCTTGAGAGCTTTAATCCGTGAAAGTTCTTGAGAAAGCTCGTTGATATTGTTGGTTCTAGTTCGTTCAAAGTAAGGGCTCTCCGGTCTTGGTTGATTTAAAGGAAAATCATCATAAATTTGTTGGTTTCATTCGTGCTTTGTGATCTAGAGGTGCTATCTTGTCTTTATTCTTGGTGATTGACTCTTAGTATTGATTAATCAATTTTGTGACTCAATGTATTTAGATTTTGTTGGATCAATTCTTTCTATTATAACTCATATTTTGGATCCTGATTGAATGCTTATATTCACTTTTGGGGTGTTTGTAATTTTTGCTGGTTCATGCATTGTGGTTAATTGGTTTGCCTAAATATCTTGAACCAAATTCTTCAATTTTTGAATCCTTTGGACAACATATTGACCTAACCTTGTGTGATCATTTGAAGTGCTTATTTTGTCACTGGTTACCGGATCATAAATAGTAATTATCATAAAATTCATTTTTCTTTCATACCCATAAATTTTGGAGCAATATCATTGTGTATGTTTAAATCTTGACGTGATTAGGACTGTATTGTTGTTATTTTTGCACATAGAGGTGCTTATTTTCTTTATATCTTTCTGTCGTCGAATTGATCATAGGTTGTATAGTTTGTTGATCTATTGACCCTATTTATGTAGTCTCGGATCAAGAGCATCTTCAGCATTTGGCTGGCTCGGCTTGAGAAATCTCAAGGCTTGGAGCATAGAGCTGTCCTAAGTGAGGGTAGGCTCAAAATAAGATCAAAAAGTGACGTGCACATTGCCTTGATTCTTTGCTTAGCTTGAGAGTGATCTCTTGGAGTTTGGAGCTAGTGTAGGGTTCGATGGAACTACTTTGATATAGGGTAATTCATAGGTAACCACCACTAGGATTTTGTTTGAAAGTTGTTTGATTGTAAAAACACTTTGACAAAAGTTAGTGGTAACAAATACCTAATGTTTTATTGCCTAGGAAGTGGACGTAGCCTCCTCATTGCACAAAGGGGTCATGAACCATTATAAATTTGGTATGTGATCCTCTCATCCCTTATCTCCATTTATATATGTTGTTATTGTTGAGCTCCATTGGATTATTTTTTTAAACAAGAATCTTGATTTATTCTTCATATTCATTGTCTCGATTCCAGCAAGTTAAATTGAGTACGCTGTCCAATGATTGTTGATTAAGCAACCTATTGCAATCTTGAGTTTTTCCCGACTATTTTGATTACTCTTTGTTTTGGTTATATTATTAAGTTTCTGCTATAAGTTATTTTAATTACACTCTATTCTCTTAAGCTTCCATACCAAAGGTAACTCTAATTTTATATTTCTTGTGACCATTTGGACCTTATCACATAACCTATAATTGAAATTGAAATAGTTCACATAAGTTAATTGACACATCCATCCAATCTAATTGTGCACTAAAGTCAACAAATGCCAAAGATATCTTTAGGTGTTTGAGTTGTATCGAACTTGTTTAGAAGATAATTTAAAACAACTCTGTTCACCCCCTCTAGAGTTGTGTTATCTCCTCCTTGTTAGAAGTCACTTACCCAACAAATACAGCCGTGACATACAAACATATTAAGATATTTATAGATATCTCTTTGAGAAAGCTTTTCGGATTCAGGAACAACACCAAAAACAACACTAAAATAATATTCAAAGCATAATCATAAATGCTTTTTCACTAGTTATAATACAACCCTAATATAAGAGACTAGGGAGGGTAATCAAGCATAATGGTAAAATTGGTATAACAAAATACACAGAGTTAATATAAACTTTAATACAACATTTGGATGCATCCGAAATGGATTGCCAAAAATCATCATCAGAGGATGAAACTTTTAACCGAATTCAGCAGCATTTTTTGAAAGCATGCTTCCCATATAAATTATGTTTGCATGATGATATGTTTCCCAATAATTCTTATGAAAGAACTTCACAAATGCAGAGTATTTATTCTAGAAATCTAACAAAACAGTATTGTCATCACAAAAAGGAAGGTTCACATCTTGAATACATATCTGTACCCTTATTTCATACACATGATGGTTAATAGAAACGTTGAACTTATTTCACCTTCTTAGCGGAAAATGTTCATATAAAGAAGATTAATTTACAAAGATTAATCAATACAAAGGTGCTTAACAGCTAAAGCTAACCAATTAAGAGCCTACACTAGCTTTACTAACAACCCAACAAAAAAATGAAGTTTTGGGATACATTCTGTTATGGACTGGATCCATATCCTAACAACCCTAATACTAGCAAGATTGAATAGGGATATCGCAACCATATAATCTAGAGAGGATCAAGGGATAAGATCTCTATCCCCATCAATCAAGGCAGATTTCATATGATCTCAAAGGCCTAAGCCTATGATGGTAATTCTTATAAATAAGAGGCTAAAGACCTCAGTACACACTTTTGACCTATTTACTATTACTGTCAACACTGTGCACACACACATGTCTTGGCTATAAGTCTATTGCTTGTGCGCAGTGATTGGAGTATTGGCTATAAGCCAATCAAAATATCTATTTCTAAGATATCTCTGAGCGCATACCTTGAGGTATAAGGTATCCTTATACGGTTCAATAGCACCGAACACATTCATAAGCAATGCACTAAACACAAATCCTACCAACTACACATCAAGGGATCAATTCTAAAGATTACTCACCTAACATCACCAGGGTAGTCTGAGGATTTGTAAGGAGGAGCACAGAAAATCACATAGGGAAATTTGTGCATGTCTTTGGTCCACTTCAAAGACGGATGAATACCCATTTTAATCAACTCCTCATGATGATCAGTGGTTACTGTTTGTCCAAAAACTTGACAAGCTGGATATTCCTATTTCAATAGAAACATATTACTAACAAATGCCAAGAAACCCGTGCAGCATTACATATCAAACAATACTATTCCAATTCCATACTCTCATGACATTATCATATTCCCCACAAAATCAACATGGAACAAAATGAAATATCATCAACAAAAATGTACCAGAGCTAGAGATAAACAACAAATAATTTGGAAAAGACAGAGATATGAAACATTACCTTCCGCCATTCCTCAGCCACCAAACGACCAAGAACCCCAGGACCCACGATGAGAAGGTCATGCTCTCCAAGTGCAAGAGAAGAGGAAGGCTCCAATTTTTCATTGGGTGCACCTTCTGAGACATGCAAATGGGTAGCCATCAAAGACAGAGATAAAGATAAAGGTGGTGACTTTAGCCTGGTTCCCCAACTGGGGTGTGTAGAGGATGAGAGTAACAAGTAGTTGGACTTAGAACAAAGGAACCCAAGAGAGTTACAGAGAGTTGAGAAATGCCCAAAACGCTGAAACAGTGTTTGTGTTTGTGGTTGGTGCACACAAACAGTGTTGGCTGTGAAATGGATAGTGGTTGTAACCAATCCCATCAAAAGCATTGATTTTTTTTTCTCTTCCCAAGATATCTGGACCTCACTCTTCTGACTCTGCAAACATCAAATATTATATAAATCGATGACTAAGTGAACATATATTATTATATAAAAATGCCAATTTTACCTACGGAGAACAAAAAATAAATAAAAATTTCCTATCCCGTCATTAATCCTACTTTGAATGTATAATTTTAATTTATTAGTTATTTCATCTGCTAAATATGAATAAAATTAATAATTAATAATAAGTATAACACTTACACTCATTCGAATTGATTCTTCTCAATCATAAAAACATTATAACAAATTTAAAGCTTTAATAACAATGTTGTAACTAGCTATTTGGAGTTCTTATTTTTAGCTTTTTTTCTCCTTATAATAGAAGATTAGTCAAACATAATCTTACCAAAAAAAATTATAATGAAAAAAAAGGTAAAAGCTTTTTGGAAAAAAAAAAAATTTTAAGATGCATAATAATTTTTTGGAACTCTTATATTTATTTTTCAATTATACTCTTACAAGGCGTTTGGTACGCGACTTTTATTTGAAAACTCGAGAAAGCATGGTAGGGAAACAAAGAATGTTGCGTTTGGTAGCTCAATTATGAAAACTTCCCAGCCAAATATCATTCCGAAAAAATGGTTCTGTGTGTTAACTTTGGTACTGTTTGTCAAATTAGAGATCTATAGAATTGGTGGAATTATTGAGTGTCCGGAATGTTGGATTTAGTATGCTCTTTTCACTTAAGCCCAATAGCTTTAGTGAGAGTGAGCCCAAAGTCTAATTTTAACCCATGAAGCTTAGGGTTAGTTTTGGATTTACAGACATTAGAAACACACCAAAGAGGCAGACGTTCATCATCTGAACGGTTGCCCACACGACCACCTGATCCCCTTGAGTTATAGCCTGGAAGATCGACCGTAGAGCGAAATTGCGACCGTTCGTAGTGCGTTGCTGCAGATCGTGAGGCTCGAGGAGGAGAACTGAACGTGAGAAATTGTCACGCTCGCTGCTTCATCCCAGGTAATCAAAGCGGTGTCTTTATCCTTCATCACATCGGTACGATGCGCTTCCGCGTTTCTCATGATATACCTTCATGTGGTATCAGAGCCGGATTGTGATGGGGATTAAGATCAGTTTTGATTTATTTATTTATTTATTTATTTTTCTATGTGATTTTGAAAATATGGCACCTTTATTCTGTATTTGTTATTGATATTCATGTTGTTAATTCTTTATAGTTTATTTTCATAAAAGTTTAAATTTTAATCGGTAAAAATGCTTTAATCCATGGTTAGGGTATCTCGTGTATTTCTCGATTTGTAACAAGGAGGCTAATTCCATATGATTAGGTTTCCTCCTTGCTATTTTTATTTATTTTCGGAATTTCTGTGTATTTTTCCAATATTTTGTAAAAGTTCAAGATCGAGAAACCACGAGGAAGATGCGCAGTCAGCACTGTCAGAGACTTTTCGAGGACTTCCTGATCTCAGAATGGGGCGATCTATATATGGTTGGAAAGAGGACGGAAATAAGAACGCAACGGTGGGTGGATCGCCGCCACTGGATCCTCCACGCTCTACCACAAGTGGCTGCGAGTGGCCGCCACTCTCCGTCAATGAATGAGAGCGCGAGGGAGCGTCCGGCCACCTTTTTGGGTGGTTCCGGTGGCGGTGCACTCGTCTCTATGTGGAGGTCCTTCCCATGGAGTTTCGACCTAAGTTGAATTTGGGTGACGGCGCGGCAGACCTGACGGCTAGGGTTCCTCTTTCGCGTCCTAGGGTTTCTCGCCAAAGGATTGGGTCTTTGGGCTTTTGGGCCCATGGAAACCCTAAAGGGGCTTGAGACAGATACTATGGGCTAGGCGAAAGTCGAATTCCAAAGTTGTAATATTTTATTTTTTATTTTTATATTTTCTTTAAAATAGGAAGGCCATGGATTAAAGTAATTAGAATCTATTATTTAATGCTTTTATTGATTGATATGAATTATATGTGCGATTAACATGATATTTGCGATAACATGTCATATAGTAAGGAAGGTGTCATTGTTGCATGATCACATTTCATATGTGCATATTTACTATTATGTCATTATCGACTAGTATGATAGTTTATGCGTGTAGTTTTTGATTTTAAATATTCTGGTAAAATAAAATTATGATTATTATGATTTTAGTAACAAAATCTAGATTAATGGTTATATTAATTTCGAAAATTAATTTAATTATTATGATTTTGGTAAAATCTAGAATAATCAAATTGATTATTTTTGGAGTTTAAAATCAAGACAATTAGTAAGAAAATTTTCTAAGAGAATTCTTTTATTTTGCGAGTAATTTGTGGGTCTACTAAAATGGTCATGTATTAAACACACGCTGCATACCACAATCATGTATCATGATTGTGTGAAGCACACGCTGCCTATCATGACCGAATTTTAGGACCTTAATGATTTCAAAATTCAGATAAGCTAAGTGATGCACGTTCATCAGCGCTTTTGCTTACATAGTTTTGAAATCAAACAAAGGATACTCTCAATTAAATAATTCTTGAAAATTAGAAAATATTGCTTATGTTGAATGGAAGGAGATTTAAATTAAGAAATTAATTTAACCTTTAAGCGCATTATAGGACCATTAATAAAATAATCATGTGAAGTCCCATCGAATAAGCATGATTGAATTTTATTAGATTGAACCTTAATAATTATGGGAGGAGATTCAAATTAAGAAATTAATTTAACCTCCAGGCGCATTGTGGGCCTATCAATAAAATAATCATGTAAGGCCCCAACGGATAAGCATGATTGGATTTTATTGGGTCTTAATAATTTCAAAATTTTAATAAAGTATTGTACGACCCATCGTCGATAATACTAAGTTATTAAATATAATTTTGAAATTAAACAATGAATTCGACAAGGCTTATAAAAATTCTCAAACAAAAATGTTGAATGGGTGAAGGTTTTAAATTTTTTTTTATTAATTTTAAAACATGCGGGCTGCAATTGTGGGTTTATTAGTGAATGGTTATCGCTGAAGCCTCATCGGATAAGGATAATCGGATTTCACTAGATTAAACCTTAATATTTTTAAAATTTTAGTAAAGTTTTGTACGGCCCATCGTCGGCAACACTTAGACACCAAAGATAATTTTGAAAGTAAACAATGGTTAAATACATTCAACTTTGGTAAAATTGTTAACCCTCTCATCGAGGCTCTTGGCAATGGCATTGAAGGCCCAAATAACAATTTTTGTTTTTACAAGTGACTTGCCCATCGTAAGCCTTGTAAAGATAAAGTGAATGATTGTTAACAATAAATAAGAGTAGTTATGAGAATCTACTTGTACTTCGTTTGTTTATTGCATTATTTGTTTGTAATTGTGTGCTTTATATGTTTTTTCAGAAAATAATTTCCTTCAATACTATAGCCATGATTTTGAGTCAAAAACCTATAGATGGAACTAACTTTGAAGAATGGAAAATAATTTTTATATTGTTCTAAAAACATGAAAGATAAAATTTGTCCTGACAGTACAAGGGCCATAGCAACCTGCAGATGATGCGTCTAAGGATGCAATACTCAGATTGAAGAAGGACAAATATGGTAGTTCGCTATTATGTTCTTGTCGGTCTTTTCAAACACTTGCATAAGCAAATATACATGGTTAAGAGCGGAGTAGAGATGCTTCAGACTCTTAATGACATGTTTGTTGTGTCTAGCAACTCTGCTAGACAGAATGCAGTTAACGCAGGTTTTGCTAAAAGTCTTGTTAAATCCAAGGGAAAACCCAAGGTGGTAACAAGAACAAAATAACTTGGTTATCAATCGTCAAACCAGTTGCTATGCAGAAGCCGCAAGGCAAGTTCTTCAAGTGCAGACTAAAGGGACACTGAGAGAAAAATTGCCCAGAGGTGATGAAAAGAACCAAACATGGGTATATCAAGGCCGGATCAGTGAATGAATCATTGATTCAGGAATCACTAATTATGTTTGTTACTTTTTGCAGTAGTTCAAACATGGTATGCCTGTCAGCAGTGGACAAACATATTTTAAGCTTGAAAATGAGAGCTTGTGTCTGCATTAGCAGTAGAACAAGTTATTTTATCTTTTGATAATTTATGACTTTAGTTTTGGATGACTGTTTAATTATTCCGGATTTGAAGAAGAATTTTATTTCTGTTAGTTGTTTTGTGAAAACATGATTTAATAGTACAATTTAATTCCTCAGTTTCAATAAGAAGTTCAACTTCTTTTATTCCGGTATATTAAATTGTCTTTATTACTTGAGTTATATATACCATTTAATTTATTATGTTGAATGGAAAGGATGATGAACAAGGATTTTCATCAAAGAAATAAAAGTTTCAACTGAAACATAACTTTGGCCTTTGTGATTGAGTCACATTACCTCAAGTAGGAAACATGTTTTAGTTAAAAGAGGGACTGAAAGTTCAAGAATCTTTTAACTAAAAGCTACATGTTAGTCCTATTTTGGAAGGTAAAACGGCCAAGCAATCCTACAAAGGGGCCAATAAGATTTGCGCAACTATTCAACTGGAACTGGTACATACTAATGTATGTGGACCAATTAGCGTTCAGACCAGAAGAGGTGATGAGTACTTCATTATATGAATGTTTACTCTGGATTTGGACAGATGAACCAAGTGCGCCATAAGTCTAAAGCTTTTGGAAATTTCCAAGAGGTTTAAGTTTGAGGCAGAAAAACATGTAGGTGTTCAAATCAAAACACTTTGGTCTGACTAAAGTGTTGGCTACCTGTCTGATAAGGTCAGGTCTTACCTGATTTAAGAGAGGATAGTTTTCGTAACTATCAATTCCAAGAACGCGTTAGTTGAATGAAGTTGCAGTATGCAAAAATCAAACAGTTTAGACTTGGTGAAGATCATGTTCAGTTATTCATCTTTGCCAATGTTGTTCAAGGGAGATGCCTAAGAGAAGGAAATGTACCTTCTTAACTTGGTTCCGTCAAAGTTTGTTGTAAAGACACCTAAAGAATTATGGAAAGGGTGCAAGCCCAGATCAAACCATATTCGGATTTAAGGTGCTACGGCACACGTCCTACAACAGTAGTCAAATAAGATGGAATCTTGTATGGAAGGGTGCATATCTTTTGGCTACCCTAAGAGAACTAGGGATGATTTCTTATTTAGTCTTAAGGACAAGATAATCTAAGTGAGCATTCACATGATTTTCTTAAAGGAGGACTAGATGAGAAATTATAAGCTATAATGAAGATGGGCATTCAGATGATAATCTAAGTGAGCATTCACATCAAAGTTGTATTTGGAGCAGAATTTTGGATTTGGAATTTAAAACATTAAACGCAAGAATTAAAATAAGAATTTAAAGATGTGATTTACTGTAACGAATCAAGAATAAAAGCAAGAAATTAAAGATGGGATTAACTAATTTAAAAGAACGTAGCTAGGGTGTCGATTTCCTTTAATCTCTTTATTATGTTTGAATTCCTTCTTAATGTTAATCGTCCTTAATATCAATCTAATCGATTCTTTCTTATATAATTAGAGCTCAATTCCTTGTTACCCTAAACCTTCACGATCTTGGAAGAACCCTAGTTCCCCAGTTATTCCCCAAGAACATGAGCATTAAGTTCAAGAATCTTAAAGATTACGCAAACCCTATGTCTATCCATAGAATCATAACGTTTACGATGAAGTTATCAGATCTGGATCACACACCAACATCCTTATTGTCATGCATTTACCGATGATCATTATATAAGATTCAAGCCTATATAAAGCATTAAAAACAGATAACTTCATTCATGATATAAAGGAAAATTTACAGACGAATTGTTCAAAGCATAATAAATCGATTAAAATCCATCTAACCCTAACTACTTAAAGAACTAGCCAGACATATCAAAATCAAGAACAAAAGACAATATAAAAGCTCCCCCAAACTCCATAGGTGATTGGTGGATCTTCAATATCTCCAGTGAAAACTTGACGTTGATCCGTCTTCGCCGCTCATGAACAAGAATCGGATGAATCTTCCGCATTCCTTCTGCCTCCAAGCACCCAGAATTGTTTTGCAAAGTAAAAGTTATGTAATTCTGGTCCCCAATAGTCTTTTTATTGGCCAAGAGTTCGTATTCTAGTTGAACACCTTGAATGGGCCTAAGTTGGACCTATTGGGGCGCTTAAGCTTGCTTCACCGCGCTTAAGCCCCCTAGGACGGTGATTGCATATTCGCGTTGCGCGCTTAAGCGCGCTCCTCGACTTGGAATTTTCTTCTGGCCGCGCGCTTAAGCCCTGAGTTGGGGGCTTAAGCGCCCAGAGGCAGTAGCTATTTGCGTTTTTAGAGAGCTTAAACTTCGAAATGGGGGCTTAAGCTCCCTCTG
The DNA here is from genome assembly GCF_033153095.1 of Gastrolobium bilobum. Classification (NCBI taxonomy): domain Eukaryota; kingdom Viridiplantae; phylum Streptophyta; class Magnoliopsida; order Fabales; family Fabaceae; genus Gastrolobium; species Gastrolobium bilobum. The sequence goes on from NW_026898476.1 coordinate 388,519, forward strand.
CTAACAACTTGATAAGATCTTCAATCTTCTTGTTTTCACCTTGATTCATCTTCTTTTCTAATTTGATCTCCCTTTATCCAAATCTTCATATTTGAATCTCTTTGTCATCAAATCCCTTAAAATTAGCAAAGATAATTCATTTAATTAATTATTCATAAAATTCATGATTATCTTATTAAAACCCTAGTTTTTGACTTGTTCAATTAGATAATTCATATTATTTTAGTCCATAAAACAAGATAAACTAAAGTTTTATCAAACAATTCCCAGATTTGAACATTGATGTCCTCAGCAATTAAACAGAATAAAACTATGGGAAAGTTTGGAGACGGCTAGTCATGCTTAATGAATAACAGACAGAAAACTGATCAATAACGAGACATCCAAGTATTTCGTTTAATCACAATGATACATCGAGTTCAAACATACATTCACATTCACTAGTCATAAAATCATAACATAAGTTCTCGAAATAAAGAGTGGTTTAATGCAGTTCCACAACACCACCTCACTGGATTTTTATTTATTTACTCACACTCAGTGTTTAAGGGTATGTGTTTCACTCTTACTTCACTGAATTAACACTACCATAAGCTTGTTTATATTCTCACTCTCCATAGTCTTACTGGTATACAAAGTCAATCAAGAGGTCTTTGTTAAGGTTGTAACGTGGCTTAGGTAAAAGGAAAGGAATTATCTGGGTAAGTGGCTTAAGATTACTGATCAAAATTCAATTTCAAAGAGGAATTTAAATATAACTATTCAACATATAGTAAACAGATTTCTCTTATTTTTCTCCTCTTTTCTTCTTCCACGTATTCATATAATATGAGTCTTTTATTTCTTTTCCTTTTTCCTTTTGTTTTTTCTTTTCTGTTTTTGTATAGATAAACAGTTCAACCTTTTTCTTTTTCTTTTCCTTTCCACCACTTTTTTGTCTTTTTCCTCTTTTCACATTTTCTTCCATACACTAGAGTTTGATTTTGGTGGGGTTATACGAGATGTATCAGGAAATTGGGTCAAAGCTTTTTCTAGAAAGCTGAGTCATGGTATGGTCTTAATGGCTAAACTTCAGGGATTCATAATATGGATTGGGCTTGGGAGCAGGGGCTAAGGAAAGTTATATTTGAAGGGGATGCTCTGATAGCCAAGCAACTGGTAGCATATGGCTATGTCAGCTCACACCCTTGTTATCCCCTATGAACAGAATCAGAGCGTTGTTATCTCAGCCTTGGAGGGTGGAAATGTAGCATTCTTAGAGAGGGCAATCGGGTGGCAAATTGGATGGCTACACATGTTGGCTCTGTTGGTTTGAATACTCACTGGTATGATTGTGTTCCAGATGGATGTAAAGAGTTGGTCTTGGACTATGTTAGGGGCGCTGTTGTGCCCAGAGTAATTATTGCTATTTGCTTCTTTCCTTTCCTTTGTATCCAAAAAATAAAATAAAATTTGGGAACGACAAATAAAGAATGTCACGCCTCACCTAGGATTTATTGGTGAATTTTATGAGACAACTTTTGCCGTAGATCTCTCCCATCGTGTTTCATCTCACGGTGTTGATTAGTTATTGTAGTTGTTAAGGATTAGTAATGATTCAAGTCAACTTTACTAACTCAAGTTACACATACCTTATAATTTTATTCAAATATAATGAACACTTAATATAGTAGGTTTTAATTCGCAATGAAACAAAAAATTGTATTTTTATAGTTTAATTAAAGGAAAAATTATTTTTGCATCTGCGGCAGGAATATTTGGTTTGTCGCAGACACATTTATCAGGATACGACATCAGATTCTGATAATTTTTTTAAAAAAATAATTGGTCCCATTTTTTGTCTTTGCGACAAAAATCAAATATCTGTCGGTGCTGTAGAAAAACCGAAACCTTAATTAGAATCAATTTAGTCAAACAAAAAATATATAATTTTAATAATATATAAAAATTATTTATTTAATATTAGTGAGCTAGCTTACAAATCAATGAATTAAACAAACAAAATTGAAGTTTAATTTATTTAAAAATAGACCACCAATAACTTCATAAAATAAATTTTCTCAAGTATTATAAATGAAAAAAATGTGATTTTTTTTTCTTTTAAGTATGTCCAATTAATTCGAATTAAATAAAGACATATTTAAAATGACTTTTGAATATAAAAGGTCATTAAAAAAACCAATATGCCAGATTTTTTTGTATAAACAAGTCATACCCATTAATTCATTGCCCTAATAATGCGGTGACTCGTGGCTTTTGAATTTCTTTCATTTCCAAGAAGTATGCAACCGTGTAATTTTTTTTTTTAATAACTGTTCCATCTATTTGGATAAATTAATTCTTGTCATGTTGTCAGAAATAAATTTAATCCTACAAAAAAAAATATAATTATATACTACGAATAATATATAGTTATAATATAAAAATTTTCTTTTTTCTCATAAGATTGTTGGCTGACATGGCAAAAAAAATAAAATAACTTTAATATTATAACTATATAATACTCATAATACATAGTTATAATTTATAACATCAGTAGATTTTTCTTACTACAATATGATTCTTATATTTCACATTCTTATATGGTGTAAAATACTAAAAGTTGAAATACAAACTTTTCAACCTCAACAATTCACACGTTGTGCACATTTCATATTGGAAGTCTTTTCCTCTTACCTCCAAGAATTTTAAAATCGTTTGGGCCAATGATTGAACGAACAGTGACCATTTTGTCAAGTTTGGACAAAAAAATTGCCAGACTGTCACGCCAACAATAAATTTTACCAAAATATCACGCGGCATAATTCGCTACACAGTGTAGCGAATTATGCATGCAAGTAATTGGCTACACAGTGTAGCGAAATATGCCACGTCAGAACAAAAAATGCCACATGTCAAATTTTGAGAAATTCGCTACCATATGTAGGGTAGCGAATTTCTCAAAATTTGACATGTGGCATTTTTGGTTCTGTGCATTCAGACGTGACATATTTCGCTACACTGTGTAGCGAATTACTTGCATGCATAATTCGCTACACAGTGTAGCGAATTATACCGCGTGGCATTTTGACAAAATTTACTGTTGGCGAGACAGTCTGGTAATTTTTTTGTCCAAGCGTGACACTTTGGTCATTGTCCCATGATTGAACCTTGGATTAAACAACCCCGGGCATCTCACTTTGTCAGTTGAGCTACCCTTGTTTGGTACAATATTTTTTATAGGATTATCGGGAAATAGAGATTTTCTAAATTTTTAATTTTTGAATATTATCATAAACTGAATGCGAAAATCATATTTCTGAAAATCGATATTCCCGAACAAAAAAATACTTCTCCTCTACCAAACGTCAATAGGAGTTTGTGCACAACCCACTTACCTGCTGTGTTAACCCTGTCAAGTTAAATCTTATGTAATTATACAGAGATAAAATAATTTTACACTTGTATAAAAATAATAAGTCTTATATCAAATTTTAACCGTTAATTTTTATGTATTTAATGGTTATAATATTCTGAAATTTAATAATTAATTAATAAGTGTGACCCAATACATTACAACGGTTAATAATTGGTATAAAATATATTACTCTTATACCGGTATAAGTTAATCATGCCCCGAATATATATATATATATATATATATATATATATAGAGAGAGAGAGAGATAAAGGATCTTCTTACCCCAGTGTAAGAATAATAAATCTTACATTCAATCTTAACGATTGATTTTCGTAAATCTGACAATTGTAATTTATTGAGAATTAATAATTAATTAAAAAATAATTCAATCAGTTTTAACTGTTTAATTGACAAAAATCAAAAGTTAAAATTGAGTGTAAGATTTATTATTTTTATATCGGTGTAAGTTAATCATGTCTTTTATATATATATATATATATATATATATATATATATATATATATATATATATAATTTAGGAATCTACCCTTCAGTACAATATTTAGTAAAAAATATTGGTTCATAAATATTTTTTTGTTACAAAACATTTCTCACAAAGTTAATTGTATTTTAACGGATTGACCCGTCATATTTAACCCATATTATCACCTATAATTGAACTATGCCTTTTGAATATGATGACTAATTTATTTCAAATGATGTAATGGCAGATAATTGATTGATATTAAAATTTTATATTGGCATTAAATGAAAATAGAAAAATATTGGGTAAATATCAAGTTAATTAAGTGTGTGTACCTACATAGGTTGTGTCATGTGTGCGATCATGACAGGTAGTGGGTAGTGGTCGCAGTGCAGCTTTGATTCGTAGGAACCAGGAATGGTGTGGGTCTCACATATTGTTTAAATGGCATGCTAAAGCTTCTTTATTGTTTTTACCAGTGGCGGACCCACTTGGGTAAAATGCGTGCGGTCATAAAAATTTTTATTTCAATTTTTTGTTGTTGGATGTTTTTATTTATCCCTTAGTTCAATATATATTTTAGGAGTAAATATTCTTTTAAGTCCTTAATAAAAAATATGATCTTCATTTTAATCTCTTACAAAAAAAAATAGTCTCGAGGTTCCTAAAAAATTTAAAGTGAATCAATTTAGTTAAAATTGTGGTCTCTCACAAATTCAAAAAAGACCTACATTAGTCCCTCAAAAAGATAAAAATTGGTCCACTTTGAATTTTATAGGGACCTGGTAACTAATTTTTTTTATAATAGGCTAAAGTGGAGACCGAATTTTTTTGTTATGGACGAAAAAAAATATTTATTCTTATATTAGTTAGCAATGTAGCAACGTGCAAAGATGATTAAAACAACGTAGCAATGCAAATTGATTAGAGAGAAAACTTATTCTTCCTCTCGTGTCACGTACTCATTTTCATACTCTCTTCATCTTTTGTTTCCTTTTTCATTTTTATAAAAAGAGAGGATTGATTGCAGGTTTTACATTCTCAAATAAGTTAATATCTAGAGACGAGGGATTCACTGTGATTTTGTTTGCCTTATGTACAAGTAATATTGACTTTTTTATTTTTTTTGGAGGTTACAAGGAATTGAACACAACACCCTACACTACACACACTCCTAACACACACACCCTACACCACTAGGCTAACCCTAGTGGTGCAATATTGACTTTTTTATTCACCACTATAAAATAGAATGATGATATATGGATGTACTGGAGTATATTCTCATATTTGTTTTGGAAGACTGATAAGATTTAGAGAGAAATAATTGGTCAAACTATTATCTGCAGGTTGTTATGAAAGCAACTAGATTATGAGCGAGTTTAAGCGTTGATTTAAACTTTCTTTACAAAAAAAAATTTGGAAGCGCTGCCCTCGACCCCGCCACTAAATGTGCGAATATGAACAAATTTTTGTGGGTCATGTTGCTTTTTTAGTGAAGTTTGGAGTTTGGACCAAATTTTAGCTTTCTTGAAGTTTTTTTTTTTTTTTTTTTAACGTAAACTTTTTGTGCAAGTCCAACATCATTGTTGCTCATCAGGTACAGTTTTATCTGTCATTTTTATGCAAAGTTTTGGGGTTCTCTCCACAATTGGACTCTTGAGTTTTTGCTTTAGAGGGGAACAAAGTTAAAAATATTAATTATTGATTACAATAATTAACAATTAATATTACATATACATACATAATAAATTTCTTACATTATAAAAGAGTCAAATATTATAAAGTGTCAATTCAACCCAAAAATTTAAATTCGTAAATAGGATCATATTGATAATTTTATATTAATATTTTAAATAAATATTATCTAAAGTAATTGATTCTGATTGTGTAGCAATATATGGTTTCCTTCTTTTTTATGAGAAATTAAAGTAACAAGAAAGTGTTAACCCCAGAAAAAACATAAAAAAGAATAAAAAAGTTCATTCATTGAAAACCATCAAAGTGCCTCTTACATTACAAGGTCTGGAAATTCTAGCGTTAACGTAATATTAATAACTTTTTTTCGAAAAGAAAACAATGAAAAAATAAATAAAAAATCAAAGATAAGCGCATTACATCTATTCTATTAACGTTCCAAACTTTCAAAACAGATTTTCTTTTAATTAAATCGCTTTATGTCATCTATGTTGTACCGATACCAACACGAGACACCGGATACGATACGACACGATATTCTGATATGTTAATTCTAAAAAATATTAAATTTTGATACGTTAGGACACGTTTTGGTATTATATAATATTTTTAATTTATATAGTATATGTTATATTTAATATTCAATAATTAACAAAAAAACAAAGCTAAACTTATAAAACTCATTAATTTTACAAAGAAACATAAGATATCTCAAATGTGTATATTAAACTCAATAAAATGATAATTATAATCTAAAGAATCTAATAGTTGGAACTCAAAATGCAATGCAACGTAAACTTTGAACTTTTTTTTGAGTTTTTGCAATGAGTATTGGAGTGTCGGGAAGTGTCAGAGTGTCGATGAGCGTCGAGAAGTATCAGACATTACACGTCAAAATTTTTGAAGTGTCAGTACTTGATAATATGCTATTATATCCAAAAATACTATGAAAAGCAAAAAGAAAATGCTTGAAACAGCGGTGTGTGATCCACCCATTGAGTACCAATTATGTGGTACATGGTAATGTTGTGAGATTGTTATGCAATTTTCTTCTGCCATACTTATTATGTGAATAATATACAAAACTGGACAAGTAAGATTAATTGCTTTACATTATCGTAATCCACTATCTTTTTCGTTAAGGTTTGAAAGGTTGAATTATAAGGACAGCTACAATAAGACAGGGATGGTTGTTAAGGTAGGTGGGCTTAATTTGGTCCTAGACAAGTAGAATATATTGACCCCTTCCGTGTTATTTCTCATGTGAGTAGGTTACAAGAGAAAATTTTATTATATTGTATATACCTTGATGCAAATTTACGGATACTTTTGCTAAAATTTTTATTATTTCTTTTAATGTGAGACTTTATTTTATTCATATTGCCATCAATATTCTTTTTAACTATAAGTTCATATACTCTTTACAATAATGAATATGATATAACGTCTAATTAGTAAAGTTTTTACTTTGTCAATTCATTTTTAATGTGAAGTTTTTTTTTTTAATCTATATATTTACTTAGAATTCATACTTAAATTTCCTACATTTGTATTATGATTGAAAAACTATACACTTTCAAAATAAACTATATTTCAATTCATTACATAATGAAAAATAATACTCTCATTTTACATGAGATAATTATTTCATATTCTTTTACTTCAAAAATCTCACCTACTTTTTTTTTTTACCTTTTAATGATAGGTTATACTTAATTTCTCTCGGTAACATGAGAAAAATAATCTCATATAAAATGAAACTAGTATTCCCCTTGCATAATTTATCCAGCTTTGTTTTTTTTTTTTGGCTCCAAGAGAAAACGTTTGTTTAGATAAACTTCTAATTACAACTTTCTAGAAGAGTTTTTGAAAAAAAAAATATTTTATTTGAATTTTTTTTTTCCAAACATGCATTACATTACAAATGACTTGACCATATATTCTATATAAATTATTAAAATTAATTTATAAACAAATTTTTTATTATTTTAAAGAACATAACTTTATATTATTTTGAATGAAACGACTATGTTTTTGTATATATTTGTTAACTTTTTACATTCTTATTTTTATAGTACTCTCTTTTTCTCTCCTCTTAATTTTGTGAAGGAGAAAGAATATAAAAGACTCATAAATATATACCAAAACACGATTATTTTATTAAAAATATTATATAATTGTGTTTTTTAAAATGATAAATATTTTTCTCTATATATATATTTGTCCTTATTACATCTCTGGGTTTAATATAAAGTGGTGCAAACCCAAAACAATGTTATTTTATAACAATGGAAACATCTTTCCCTTATTATTTGGGGATTATATTTCTCTAAATAAACGCATATTGTTGTGTCAATATCATAAATCCTTTTTACACAAAAAATTAAAGTTTTCTAGAAATTTATTTTATTCATAGTAGATAGAATTATCTCGTATAACTTAAGATGAAGTTGTTTTGGATTGAAAGACTTTTGAAAATTATATTTTTCCTATAATATAAATTTTTTCAAAATATTTTTATTTTATTAAACCCCAAAACATACTTTGGAATTACAAAAGATAATTTTATTCATGGAAAAACACTAAACCCATATTATTTTAATAACTACATGCTTTAATTGTCACTTATTTTTATCATAAATCTTGACCAACCGAGCAAATCCTTCATTTGTCCTTAAAGCTATGTTCTAACGTCTAAGTTATAACTTCAGGCCATCAAAACTGGCCCCAAAAAAATGTAATAAAGTACATATCAACTTATGAGGTGTACATTGGATCCAATGCACCTTCCCACCAACTTAGCCAATTATATTTTTACCACATGCAAGCAAGCAAGAAACAAAAACCAAAAAAATAAAAATAAAAATAAAAATAAAAATAAAACCACTGTTGTGAATATATTAGCATAAACACTTCCCTTGTACTTGATTCTGATTTTTGTGTATTACTTTGATTGGAACCTTAAAGTTTACAATGGAAGCTTCTTCACCTTGATCCAAGCACAGTACTGAAGAAAAAACTGAGTTAGGCACAGAGAGAAGGTTATAATTTATAGGTACAGTTTTTTGCTCCCTTTTGGTCCTCTTTCCTTTGAGTCAAAATAAATGCATAGACCATTGTTGCTTGTTGCTATGAGAGAGAACATGAAAAGAAAAAGAAGAGATCCACCCCATAATCTCTCTCTCTCTCTCTCTCTCTATAAAACATTCTTTTCTTTTCATTGATCCATGAATCGGGTAGGACCCAACTACATCTTTTAACTGTTTCAACTTTGATCCTCCTCCATATCCAAAACCAAAAGGAGAAAAAAAAAAAAAAAATTAAAAAAAAATTAAAATAAAAAACCCACCTTGAAAAGAAAAAGAAAAGAAAAGAAAAAAACACTGGTCTTATTTTCTTTTACTGCTTCACAATTTGTGGGGTGTCTTCATATCATTGCTCTCTCACTTTTGTCTGCAAAAGTTAGGGTCTTTTGAATTAGTGTTTGCACATTCCAGCTTGTCAAGATTTATCATTAGGGTTTTACAAGGCTGAATGGTTCTTTAGGGAGGGGTGTGTTTGGATGGCGAGAAAGTGAGGGAAAATGTGGTTGGTGCAAGTGTGGGAGCGTGATGATGGAGGAGGAGGAGTAAATGAGATGTTTTGAGACATGGGGTGTGTGTTTGGGAAAGAGTCATCGGCGGAGGAGAGGAGAGAGGAAGTGAGAGAAGGAAAAGCAGAGGTTGGTGGAGGAGAGATTCAGAATGAGAAGGAAGGTGGAGGAGAAGAGAAGAGGACAAGGCCAAGGGGAGAGAGGAGGAGATCTTCTAAGCCGAATCCGAGGTTGAGCAATCCACCTAACAATGTTCATGGTGAGCAGGTAGCTGCAGGGTGGCCATCTTGGCTCTCCAAGGTTGCTGGGGAAGCTATCAATGGATTGACCCCTAGAAGGGCTGATACTTTTGAGAAACTTGATAAGGTAAAGGGCACCTTTGATTCAGTGGATTTTTTTTTTATATATATTTTTCGATTTGAGTATGTGGATATTTTGATTTGATGATGTTGGTGAGTGGTGATAATATGATCTTGTTGTTTGGATTTTAAGAAAGTGTGATCTGTTCTTATGTTTTTCATTGCTCATTTCCTTAAAAAGATGATGTTTGTGTTACTGTATTTCTCTTTGAAGTTTTAAGATAACTTGAGGAATTTTGGCTCAAAAGAAGGGTTTATGTTTGGTTTTTGAATGCAAGCAAAGGCAACACCTAAAAATAGTAAATATGGATTTTTGACTTTTTATTATTGGAACTTATAAATTGAAAAGTCTTCCATCAAAATGTCTAAAAGTTAATTTTCCTATATACTTACCTGACAAAGATTGAATCTCTCATTGGTGCCTTTACTGTTTTGCAATCAGATTGGGCAAGGTACATACAGCAATGTTTACAAAGCTAGGGATATGTTAACGGGGAAAATTGTTGCCTTAAAGAAGGTCCGTTTTGACAATTTAGAGCCCGAGAGTGTGAAGTTTATGGCCAGAGAGATTCTGATTCTGCGTCGTCTGGATCATCCCAATGTTGTCAAACTGGAAGGCTTAGTGACTTCTAGAATGTCATGCAGTTTATATCTTGTGTTTGAATACATGGTGCATGATCTGGCTGGACTGGCTACAAACCCAGCAATTAAGTTCACAGAGCCTCAGGTTTTGGCCTATTTATTTATCTAAGTGCATGTTCTTGTTGTTTGAAATATATGATTCAAGCTTATTTTTTTTGGTTGCTCCTTGAGGTGGATCTTTTATCTATGGTCATATCTGGGTATTTTAGGTAAAATGTTACATGCATCAGCTATTTTCTGGGCTTGAACATTGTCACAACCGTCATGTGCTGCATCGTGATATAAAGGGGTCAAACCTTCTTATTGACAATGAAGGAATCCTTAAGATTGCTGATTTTGGATTAGCGTCCTTCTTTGATCCTGATCACAAGCACCCTATGACTAGTAGAGTGGTGACTTTATGGTATCGACCTCCAGAACTTCTTCTTGGGGCCACTGACTATGGTGTAGGAGTGGACCTCTGGAGTGCTGGCTGCATTCTTGCAGAATTATTGGCTGGAAAGCCTATTATGCCTGGTCGAACGGAGGTAATCTCTATGACTGGATACATTATATAGGTTCTATAAATGCTCCTTTTAAGAGCATAATATGTAATGTATCCAGTTTACTAGTCCGGTGCAAGATTTTGCTGTCTGTGGCTGAGATTTATGCTTTAGATTTTGCTGATATGGTATCCTTCATGCTTCGCAGGTGGAGCAGCTACATAAGATATTTAAGCTATGTGGTTCCCCTTCTGAAGAATATTGGAAAAAGTCAAAGTTGCCACATGCTACTATTTTTAAGCCCCAACAGTCATACAAGCGATGCATAGCAGACACTTTTAAAGATTTTCCACCATCATCCCTGCCGCTAATTGAGACCCTTCTCTCAATCGATCCGGCTGAACGGCTGACTGCCACTGCTGCATTGCATAGTGAAGTAAGATAATAATTGAATTGACTAAATTAATGTGGTGAAATCACCTAATTTCTTTTGCTTTTCTCTCTTTTTTGTTTGGGAATGCTACAGCTGCATGACTGGGTGCTCTTGTTCATGTTTAATTCTTAAATAGAATGACCCTAACTTTGTATCCTTCTTAGATTAGTTGGATGACTTTTCTTCCTTTCCCCACTGCTCATGCTTTTGTAAATATGTTTTTGTCGTAATTACTCAGTATCTGATCTCTTCTTTTTCTTTGATAAATGAAGAAATTTATTAAAACAAATTAAAAAAGAATTACAAAAAGAGGAAGGTATAGGAAAACTCTTTATCAAAAGAACAAAATAGAAAAAACAAAATAATCTATGGAAGGAAGCTTCCTAATCCCTCAACATATCTGTTAGTGATGCCCCATTAAAAAGGCCATGTGCTTTTCACTAGATAGAAACCATATTCCCAATTTAATCCCAAATCAAAGTGTTATGCCGTTGAAACATCCTAAAAGATACAAGAGTTATGCTCTTACCAAATGCAGCAAAGTGAAGCATAGGTTACACCAAACTGTAGCAGAGTGCACCATGTGCATCTTTCTGGTAATTATTTAATTAACATTTTTGTCATGAGTTTTTCATAACACTGGAAGCTCTGGAGTTCTGTTACATAACTATTTATCTTTTAAAAACTTGTGTGTCACATTGGATAAAATTTAGTGTTGAAAGTGTACATTTGTTGAAATTCTCAAACAAAGAAATAAGCGATCTTCTGGATGCCAGTTGCAGACCAAATTATCTAATTAGCTGTTGCACTACGGTTTTTGTTCAAATAAACTCTGAAATTTTGGACTGTTCATCTTCTAGGTAGTTTCATTCTTGATTTGTCACGTGTCCAGTTAGACTGAGTATAATATTCCAAGACTTGGTAGGCACGGTTAAACAATTAGGCCAGTATGACCTAGTCAATTGTTGGATTATCAATTGTCAGTCAATATGAATTTGGCTGTTTCTTACCAAACTTTAACTTCTCTGTAATCCTGGTCATTACGCTGCTTTGGATCACCTGTTTGGATCCAGTTTTCCCTCCCCATCAGTCATACTTGTATACTAATTTACCAAACCTGTGCGTAGCATCTTCATCATACCCAAGCTTACTTACATATCACGAATCTCTGTTTTTGTTAATTCTCTACTCTTGCGATGTTTATCATAAGACTAGCAAGTAGCAACTATCAAGATTGATTTCTATAAAATACATTCCTATGCTAATCCTGAACAAATATGTAAAACTTTTGTTCGGAAATGATGATAAACTAACTTAAAATGAACCTATGGATGGGTGAACTGCTGAACTTTACTACAATCAATTTTGACTGTTTTTCCCCCTTTAAGCAACAAACAAAACTACTTTATTTTCTTTTCTTTTTTAACTCTATACTGCGTTAGAAGTGGGGTTGCTTGTTTCTCATGGGAAGTGACAGAGATAGCTATTTGTTGGCAATTGTGTATAGTTTTAAGATTGAGATATGATGAACTGTGCTTGCAATCCTTATGGCGTTTGAATAATTGGATGTAAGGATCCTAGTTTGACATTCTTTGATTCTCTTTTGCAGTTCTTTACAACAAAACCGTATGCTTGTGAGCCCTCTAGCCTTCCAAAATATCCTCCGAGCAAGGAGATGGATGCGAAGCTACGGGATGAAGAGGCTAGAAGGTGGCTTAAATTACTTTTGACATCTCAAAGATTGTCTCGTCGACAATATGATGAAACCCTTAATTCTATAAAAATTTACCAAAAAGCTTGCATGTTGATTAAGTTTTGACCATGTTATGCTTGGCTCGGTTCTGCTTTTGTGTCCTTTTTATGTCTTTATAATTATCCATTTTAAATTTTACTTCTGCTATATTGCACTTGTTCATTTCAATTCTCTTTCTTCTTCAAGTTCCTTTATTTGATTGAGGAACTTGCTAGGCATGTATGTAACTTGGACTTGTTTATTTAGTCATTCCTCTCCATCTTTACTCCACCTCTTCATGATACTGGAGGGAGCAGAAGATATTTCTTTTCAGGAGACACAATGAAAATCCTCACATTTCAATATGTCATGACTGTAGATTGAGAGCAGCTGGCAAAGCTAATGCTGATGGTGTCAAGAAATCTCGTCAACGTGAGCGCATTGGGAGGGGAATTCCAGTTCCAGAGGCCAATGCTGAACTGCAAGCAAATATTGATGTATGTCTGATAAGGCACCTCATTCACTCCAGCAAGTATTTCGTATTGCTTATGCTTAATGTGAAAAATTAATAAATTTATCGATTATCAGTAATGAAGTAAATGTCAAGTTGATATATATAACGATATCCATTTCTTATTATTTTTCACTTGGCTGCATGCAGTCTTTGTGGATATTTGATTGAAGTTTGAACAAGTTTGGTTCCTTCTTTTTTCATGTCACGAGTTAATAATTTACTCAGTTATCATTTTTACTGATGTAGAAGAGTTTACATGATGTTATTTTGGGTGGAATTTTGTCTTGGTGAAAACTTTTTTTTTTTTTTCCTTTCAAAAGTCTTGGTGGAAAATTTTGCTGTATATATGTGCCCCAAATGCTGTAGAAACTAAAAGTCATCTATTGTCATGAATCTCCTCTTATTTCCATCCCTTCTCATCTGTTTATACATTTGCCTCTTTATTAATTTTCACTCTTTGGCTTGTAGACATGACAATATCCAAAGACGAGTAGCAGTTTAGGCTTCATTGTCTCTTAAGTCTTAATGTGTGAAAACTGAAAATTAGTAATGGGTAGAAAGATGGTGTGCAAATGAAGTTAGTTTAGTTCGGTTTAAATATTATAATGATCTGATTATATAGTCTCGTCCTGATATTTCCTTTTTAACGATTATATAAACTAAAGACATGGCAACAGTCATAAGCAGGCATTGATTTATATCACTGGTTCTATTCGACAGGACCATTTGTATGTGCATGTGAACAAGCAAGTCATGGCATTTCCTTAACATAATAGATTATCTTTACTGAGACTTGAAATCATCTTTAAAAATAGGTTAATAAATATTTTAGCTTATATAAAAATCAGCACATGATATATTACCTTAACATAAGGATATTTGGTAATTCCTTTAGAGGTGTATGATGCCTTGTACTCTTGTATGCTTTAATGGTTTAAAAATTTGTTCCAATGCAGTGCATAAAATAAAAGGATTTGTCTTTTATTTTATTACTTGTTTTTAATCCATAGCCTAAAATATTTTCTTTAATCCATAGCCTAATATAAGTTAGGTCGCAAGTGCAGATTGAACTGTTCTGACGCCATCTTTTGGAATGCTTCTTTAGATTTGGAAAATTTGGTTGCATTGGTTGTAGAAACAGTTAGTATTACTGCAAAACCTAAGTACATGCATCCCTCTTGGAATTTTAAGTGTTGTTCCAGATAATTGTGTTATATCAAAGCTTACCTTTATATATTGAACAGTGTTAATGTTTTAACTCTTGCTACAGAGACGGCGACTGATCACACATGCAAATGCTAAGAGCAAGAGTGAGAAGTTTCCTCCTCCCCACCAAGATGGAACTCTAGGCTATCCTTTGGGTTCTTCACATCACATGGATCCAGCTTTTGATCCTCCTGATGTTCCATTCAGTTCCACAAACTTCTCACAACCTAAAGCAAATATTCAAACCTGGTCTGGCCCATTGGTAGATCCTGCTGGTGTGGCTGTACCAAGGAGAAAGAAGAAACATGGCAGGTGATGGGTATATACAATCAAAGTCATCAAAGGAGGACTCAAAAAGATAAGAATGTGTCATTTGACAAAGAAATATTCTTGTAGTATAACACCAAATCATTATTTTTAGAAGTATTAAAGCCATTGGTTTTGGAGGTAAAAGATATTTTATTTCCTGCTCCCATCTCTTTCTCAATGATCAGAGGTTTATTCCCTTATCTTGTATATCTTAATTTTTTTCTTTTTCTCAAGTTAACAAATAACAAGTTCAATTAGGTCACATGAACATTAATAAAAATTAAAGTTGGAATTATGTTGTTCCTTTAATGTTTGGGTGAGAGGGTAAAAAAAAAAAAAAAACTCAAAAATGGAACTTGGATTCTTGTTGGAATGCCTTTTGATTGAATAATCAAAGAAAGTTTATAGTAAAAGAAATGTCAAGTTTTTATAGCTTGCATGAGAGAGCTGATATTTGCTTCTGGTATCAATATCATCATAATGATTATCAACTATCCTGGAAGACATATTTTTTGTTTTTTGGGTTTTATGTGATTTTCTCGTAGCATTTGAGTGCGAGGCTAAATCTGTACTCAAGTTCTTTATCAGAAGTATTTTTTTTCCAGAGCTCAATTTCATGTAAGATGGAGTTAACCACTTCATAAACAATGCTTAAAATACAAAATCTATGGTTGGCTCTGATCTCATTGAGGTAGAAGTGGAACTAGATATTATGAAAATAGCCTTAGTGATGGTTATGGATAATCTATATCTTAGTGTATGCAGGCTAGGCTTCACTGAGAGAATTCAAAAGTGTCACATTGAGATCCATCTTATGCCATTTTACTTTCTTCCTCCTCTGTTGACTTCCCCCACTTTTTTTTCCCTTTCTTTTTAGTGGGGTTTCATTTTGTCAAATCATTGTCCTCCATTTGAGTTTGGTTTTGGATGAGACAATGGAACGTGTCAACGACCGAGTTGACCTACCATTCTACAATGAAAACTTTCCAATACCTAAAATCTTCCTTCTCCCATTTATAGCCCTTCCCTCTGTTTAAGTTCTCACTTTCTCCATCAATTACATTGCCAAATTTTGGTGCCATTTATATTTTCATCTTAAAAAAAGTTAACAACCCAAACACAAAGAAAGGTAGATTGAAGAATAGCAGTTGCTGAGTTTGACAGTTAGATTCCAAATCTGTTATTTTTAGGTGTTTCAAGGACACGTGGCAGCCATGGATAACATAAGTACCACTTTCATTCATATGGGTTGTGTCTCTCTATATATTTATTGCTTCAGCTCTCAGCTCTAGGACTATGAGTTATACCGTGTTGAGAGTGAGATATAGATATTCATATTCATAGCATCAGTAAATGGGTGTGTTTTTGAGTCATTTATCAGCTTGGTCTCTTCAGTGGTACTGGGGGTGAGCTTGCAAGTTCTTGGAAGCTAAGAATGAGACCACAACGACCAACACCTCCTGGAGGGCCTGGGCCTTCGGGCTATCCAGGTTCATGGCCCGGCCCACCTTCCCCTCTTGGCAACTTCTTTCATGGACTGTGTAACACCATATCTTCTTGGTTGGTAACATTTTTTCTTCTTGGTTTTAGTTAATATATGTGTTAGCATTAAGGTCCATTATATTTAAAGGGGAATGATCTATTCACAAAAAAATTTCACAAATTTTTGCAAATTACACTATGTACTCCTGGAGAACATAGTGTAACCTAGTGTTCTCCTGAAAAAACATAGTATAGTTTATAAACAAAAAGTTTGTAAATATAACCCTCCCCTTACATAAATTGTTAACCATATTCCAATTCTCTTGTGTTTTGACAGTTTCTACATAGCTTGCTGTTGTTGGTTGTTCCAAGACTGTTTTGGCGCCCCACCTGAACCACCATCAATTCCAGTGGCTCCACCACAAGCACCGCCCCCACCCCCGCCTCCGCCTCCACCTCCACCGGATCCAGTTGTTCCGCCGCCTTTGCCTGGCCCACCTGGGCCTCCCATGTCGCCACCACCAGTAGCTCCTGCCACTTATTGGCCTCCTGTTCCTCCTGGCCCTCCGGGTGATCCAGTGGGCCCTCCTGGACCTCCTGCCCCTCCTTATGGTCCAATGGGCCCTCCTGGACCTTCTTATGATCCAGTGGGCCCTCCTGATTACCCACCAGGAGCCCCACCTCCTTATTAAGGTTGGTGGGCAGATTCATGCATGCTAACTAACAGTAACCAATGCATAAACCAAAAGATTTTCTGAAATTATGGAACTATATGTTCATTGTGTCTGTAGTAGTAGGAGATCTTGTAATATTGGACCAAAAAGTTATTATATTATATGATGGGTAGTGGGTACTAGTACTACTAATGCCATGAGAAAACCCGACCCTAGTGATTGTTTCTTGTTAGATAAATGGTACATCAAAAAGCATCTAAAGTGTACTTGTTCAATAGTTTGAAATAAACAAATAAAATAAATTGTACCTGTCCAATTTCAACGCCCTAATAATGATGTTTATATGTTTCCAAAAAAAATAATGATGTTTATAGAATTTGACAAACCACCTATCCATTATTCCTAATATTTTACTATCAAAAAACAAAAATAAATAAATAAAATTAAAAACCTCGTAATGTGTAGGCAGGGACCAGTCATCCTCATAGATGCCTTAAAGTGATAAGGATCTCGAGGTCTTCACATGAATTATTGAATAATTTGAATTCGATCTACTAATTGGGTTGTTGTCGCAATGAGTGCATATCTACATGCACCATGAATGTCCTATACGTTTCAGCGGGCCCTAAGTGAGTTGTCAGTATGGCCATTTGCCTTAATGGATAGGGTCATTAAATAGAATTAGAGTTTTATTAAACGTTAAGTAATGAATATAATATTATTGTTTCATTTTAGTACTTAAAAAAGAATTAATATTTTCTAAAATATTGATATATTAAATGTTTATATTTTTTATTTAATTATTTTATTTTGATCTTTGTAACCTATTTCTGGATAACACTCGCAAACCAAACTTACATTAAAAATATCCTGAAATTAGTGTTGACGAAATTTTATAGTAACAGTGATCAAAATGTCACGTTTTGTCAATTTTTTTATCTAAATATCACGTGAACAGTATTTTTTACCAGACTGCCACGTGTCATAATTTCCTACCACTGGTAGCGAATTTCGTGGCCAATAATTTCGTGACATATGGTCATATTGCAGACCAAATTCGCTACCAGTGATAGCGAATTATGACACGTCAGCTTTTTTCTTGCGAAAGTATGTCACATGTCAAAAAATTATTTGCGAACATAATTTGCTACACATGGTAGCGAATTACTACCTGCTTGACACGTGTCATTCTTGCTGACTGTGCATTCTGACGTGACATAATTCGCTACACTGTGTAGCGAATTATTTGCAAGCTTATTTTGCTACACAGTGTAGCGAATTATCCCACATGACATTCCGTGAAAATTTACTGTTGACGTGACAGTTTGATAATTTTGTTGGCCAAACGTGACAAAATGATCACTGTTTCTATTTTATAGAAGAAATATTATATCCGGGAATAACTAAAGATTAACAAAACAATTAATAGTTAGACATTATATTATTTTGGGTAATATTTTTCTCGTGTTATTGGAGAGAAGAAAAGTTTCCTACACTCAAATTCATGGTGGGGTCCACACATAAAAAATAAAGAAAACAAAAAAATTATTGCACGCAAAACGAACTCTCACTAACATGAGAAGAGAACTCTCCTACAACGTAAGAATTGTTTTTCCCTATTATTTTTTATGAAATTTTATATTAAGAAAAGGCACGTCCTTTTATAAGCGAAAAATTTAATAATCAAATCCAAACCACGATTAACAAAGAGGAAAAGGTACAATTAGATGTGTCAATTCTCGTTGTGAATATTATATAAATTTTTAGGGTTTTATAAGAGGGTGTTTGGTACAAGAGAAATTTTTATTCGTTCAGAAATCTCGATTTTTAAAAATATGATTTTTGCATTCAGTTTACAATAATATCTGAAAATTTAAAATTTTAGAAAAATTCAGTTTTCCGGGAATCCCTCAAAATCCCGCATACCAAACGCCCCCTAAGAGTTATGTTGTAGAAAAAGTGATTGTGTAATGTTATAGAGATTCGTTTTACGTGCCATAGTTTTTTTTTTTTCTTTGCTTTAAAAAGTGTGGACCCCACAAAATATTGTATGTAGGAAAGTTTTTCTGGTCATGTTAAAAGACAAACTAAAACCCCAAATTTTTAATGTGATACTGTACAAATTTACAAATAATTTTTACAAAAAAAAAATTACTTGACTTTCTGTGAGCCGACAATTCTGTGATTCTAACTTATGCTTTTAATATTGTTAATAATCATTTCTCGAGTATAAATTTATTTGTCTGTCGGTCTTTTATATATATATATATATATATATATATATATATATATATATATATATATATATATATATAATAGAGATATGATCCTTTGATCATCCGAGAGCCGTTAGATCAAAAAAGATCAATGATATCACATGCTTACAAATCAGAGTCGTTAATCTTTTTTGATCTAACAGCTCTCACATGAGGTGTCAAACTTCAAATTTGACACCAGAGTCAAAGGATCATATATATATATATATATATATATATATATATATATATATATATATATATATATATTCTGTCTCATTCACATAAAAATAAAGAAATTCCACTAATATTTTTTCTCTTTTTTTTAGGGAGCGTTTGGTAAAGGAGAAATTTTTTTTTATCCGGGAATCTCGATTTTCTTAAATATGATTTTTATATTCACTTTACGATAAATTCCGAAAATTAAAAATTTAGAAAAATTCAGTTTCTTAAAAATCCTAAAGAATACCGCGTACCAAACACCCCTAAAGGCCCGTTTGGATAAGCTTTTTTTTTCCTTCAACAGTTATTTTTTTAAGAAAAAAACACTTCTTGTTTTTAGTTCATTTGGATATCTGCTTTTAAAAAAAGTAGAAGTCACAAAAAAGCCAAAAACTTACTTTTTTCACAAGCTAAAAATTTTAACTTCTAAGAAAAGCAGAAGTCAAAAGCCAAATATTTTTTCAAAAACTAATTTTTTTTATAAAACTATAAATAGCTTTAACTTTTATAAAATGCACTTCTAAAATAAGAAAGAGATAAAAATTACTTTTTTAAGAAGTCTAAACAAACGGGCTCTAAGTGTCATAGAAAAAATTTCTGTATCAAAAACAATTTCCCCCCATATATACAATAAAAGTTATTCTACCATAAGTGTTACGTGATAATTTTTTAAACTTATTTAAATTTATCTACTATTTTATTTATTTTATTTTATTTTTCATCCTTTTTAACTTTTCATTTTTTCTAAAATAACAATTGAAGTGTATTTATTTGCATAACTTGAAAAATTACTTTATTTTAATATGTCTCAAAAATATTAGTATTTTGCTTATTTATAAATTATTACTTTTTATTTTATTCTTACAAGTTTTATTGATAAATACTTATGAATAAGTCTTTATGGAACAGTTTTAGGGAAAAACTATTTCTACAGTTATGATAGAAATAATTTGTCTATCATAAAACACAAAAAAAAAGACAATAAATACGACGAATAATCCTGATAATTTTTTTAAAAAAAGAAATTAATAAATTCCATTTTTTATTTCTATGCTGCAGAAAAATAATACCTATAATTTTATCAGTAAAACTGTGAGACATGTCAGGAGAGTACATGACTTCAAATCCTACACTACAACACATCGTCTCCGTTTATCCCTATTTGTATCCTTCTAGGGTGTGTTTGGTAAAGGAGAAATTTTTTGGTGACCGGGAATCATGATTAATGGGAATTCAGTAGAAATTGAGTTTACTTGGAATCTTACGAAAGATGTGTTTGGTTCGCCAAAATATTATCGGGAATACTGGGTAAAAATTACTGATTCCATATTTGGTTTAGAACGAAATATGACTTGGAATATGAGGTTATTTTACAAAAATAACCCCAAACTATTTTTACTTTTGTAATTGATAGATTGGGTCTAGATTTTTATGTGTATTGAGGTATTTTTGTCTCAAAATTTATTGTTGTGCTTTCCCTTTACTTGGTATTCTGATTGGTATTCCGAATTACCATATTATTTTTGGTAATCTGAATAGTGACTTTTCTTTATAAATCAAATTACCGGTAATCCTTGGATATCCGGGAATCGTAACTTATTCCTTCTATCAAACGTGGTAATTACATTTACCAAAGAAGGATTACCGGTAATCCTCTCCAAAAACTTGAACCAAACACCCCCTAAGGCTCACGTACGTGGCGGGTGCTCATTTTAAAAAAATAAATTAATAATTAAAGAATATTATGTTATCAAAATATATGAAAAACATATCTTAAAATAGTTGAAAGTGATTAATATGATCTTTTAGAATTAATTTCTTTTTTTATATATATTTAATGATTTATTTTTTTATTTAATTAATATAAGAAAAAATAATAACGCAATCCTTACCAAGCATTAAATGGTTAACATTCAATTTCCTAAAATTTCCATCTCATACCAAACACGACATGGTATAAATAGCCAAGGTATGATCCAAGTTGACGGGATTTATTACTCATCACCACTTAATATAAGACACCAATTATGCATATGCAAATGATTGATCCAACCTTCCACCTTCCTCACAAAGAATACACAATTAAAACAAATACTTATATCTTGTAGATATATTGATTCAACCTCATTACTTATTGCCCATCTGAACAGATCTTCACACCTTAGAACATACCTGAAGTCTAATATTAGTACAAAACTACAAATAAGGAATTAGGGATTAGTGCTTTGTTTCTATATCCCATCATAAAATATGAAGTCAAAACATATATCTTGTTATGTAGTGTTAATTTGCATAATAAGCAAATTGAGTTGGTGTCAACTGTCAAGAACACATATATCTCAAATTGTTGGTGGTGTCATGTCAAAGAAAAAAAATTAAGTGGTTCAAGTCTACGGTGGTCCTCTCATTAAAAAAGTGATGCCTGAATTTTTTTTTTTCTTTCTATTCGGTCTCTCCTTTAGAGCATCTATTATGTTCCGGGACCATCATTTTTTAAGTGGTCCCTTAATGTAAATGGAAAAGTAAAATTGAGAAAGAGGAAAAATAGCAGGAATAAAAAGAAAAAGAAAAAATTGATGTTGTGAGGGGCACCACCAAGTTATTAAGTGATCCTGGACCATAGAAAATATCTCTTTTATTTCCTTCTCTTTCCTCCGCCCCACCCAATGAAATATGCGTCGAGAGTAGAGGTGGCAAAACGGGTCGGCCGTTCAGACCCGCCCCGCCCTGCATTTTGATATGGGTTAAAAATCTCAATCCATCTCGTTTTGTGATGGGTTGACGAGTCAACCCGCCTAAAAAATAAAAAAATAAAAAATAAAATATATTTTATTAATTTTATAATATTTCTTATTTTCATTTCACAATCCCTTTAGTTTTTTCCAATCTCAAACCTAAGTGTATATTAATATGCAGTCAAATATTTTTTAGGAACTTATTTTTGCCTCAATATATGAATAACTTTTGTAATAAATAAAGTTTTTCTTCTTTATTTTTTCAGGGGAGTACTAAGATAAAAAAAATTTCATATCACAAAAGCTTAGTAACAAATAAAATGTTATCTATTAGTAAAAAAAAAAAAATTTTGACCCGCGGGCCAACCCGTCCCGACTCATCGCCAACTCGTTTTGACCCACAACTAAGCAAGGACGGGTTGAGGTGGATTGGTGGATTAAAAAGTATAATACAACCCACCCCGTTTTGACAGATTGACCCGTCAGGTTTAGAGGTGGCAATTTGGGTTGAACCCGACGGGTCAACCCGTCAAAACGGGACGGGTTGGGTTATACTTTTCAACCCACCAACCCACCTCAACCGCCCCGCTTAGTTGTGGGTCAAAACGGGTTGACAGTGGGTCGGGGCGGGTTGGCCTGCGGGTCAATTTTTTTCTTTTAAACTAATAGGTAGTATTTTAATTGTTACTGTGCTTTTGTGATATGAAATTTTTTTTTTTATCTTAATACTTCCCTAGAAAAAATAAAGAAGAAAAACTTTATTTATTATAAAAGTTATCCATATATTGAGGCAAAAATAAGATCCTAAAAAATATTTGACTGAATATTAGTATACATTTATTTTTTAGATTAGAAAAATACTTAAGAGATTGTGAAATGAAAATAAGAAATATTATAAAATTAATAAAATATAATTTATTTTTAATTTTTAATTAATTTTTATTTTTTAAGCAGGTTGACCCGCAAACCCTCCACAAAATAGGGTGAGTTGAAATTTTTTACCCGTATCAAAATGTTAGGCGGGGCGAGCCCGCCCATTTTTGACGAGTTGGCGGCGGAATGAGACAGTTTGGGACGGGTTACCCATTTGGCCACTTCTAATCGAGTGCACTTAAATAAACCTCTATATCACCTTGCAAAATGGAAGATCATATTCGTGTAGAAAAATTTAACATAATTTTTTATTCATATTATATTTAAATTGATTGTATTTATATTTATGTCAGACCTCGATCTCACATGAATAAGTACTAAAAAAAAAATTCTGAATCCCAATTGGAATTATACCTACAAAATGTGACAAGTGCCTATACCAATGGCCATCAACTTTTAATCAAATAGTTAGGTGGCAAAGCGGGCTGTCCGCCCCGCCCCACCCCTGCCCGCCAAAAAACGGGCTGGCCCGTCCTGTCCCGCCCCGCCATTGAAGGTGGACTAGATATCTCTGCCCGCCCCGTCCCGTTTGGGCGGGCGGGGCGGGCTGCCCGCCAAGCCCGTCACATTTTACACTAAAAATTTAAAAAAAAAAAAAAATTAGCCCGGGCGGGCTGGCGTGCTTGGCGGGCAGCGGGTTTAGAAAACTCAGCCCGCCCCGCCCCGTTTGGCGGGCAGGGCGGGCCGGCCCGGCAGGTTCGGCCCATTTTGCCAGCTCTGTTAATACACACGAGTTACTTCAATTGTTTCTTCACACCCCAAACAGGAGATTGTTAAATCCAAGTTATTTTGACAACCGTGCACCCTTCTTCACTGTTGGTTAAAGAGAAACAGAAACAAGTTATGTTGCTATGCTGAAATGAAGAAACATGTTTTCCTTTCCAAATTCCCACTTTCCCATCCCCTTCCCTCCCTCTATTCAATGAATTAGTCAAACAAAAAAACGCGTTTATCAAATCTAGGACCATGGCACATTGGAACATAACATGATTCACCGACCTAACACCCCAGAATTGGTTTCAATCAATTAGGCTGGTCACAATATTACAAGAAAGTGTTCAATTTTTCCGGCCTCAAAGTAATTTTTCTCACAAAATTTTTTTTTTTGGAAGAAAATAAAACAAATAAGACATAGTTAATTTGCCAAATGCCGACTGGAAGAAGCAACTCATACCTTTTCTCATCAATTATCAGCCAATAGTTTTTATATACGAAGTACGCATATTTCTGGGAGGAGTTGTTTCCATGTCTAACACATGAATAATTTTATTTTAATTATAATTATTTCATGAAATTATATTATTTTATTATTAAACCTGATCACCAGAAGATTCAGAAACAAAACATTTATAACAAAATTATATTTATATATATTTACAATAGATTAGAAAATATAATTACAAAATTTCATAATTATTATACAAATTAATACAATATAGATTAAGATATTGAACCTCTATTTGACACCTGGTGTTGGACTTAGAATATTATCTTGGAAATAGAATTAGACCTCTTCCAATTTTAAACATAAACCTTTTTAATTTTATCCATAATTTAAACTTTAATTATGAATTAAAAATCCAATGAAAAATAAGTAAGTAGTTGCATAAAATTTCTTTATCCTTAGAATAATACATTTGCTTTCAAAATTTGTCTGCAACCTAAAAATGATAAATAATTTTTAATTTTTAATTTTTCTTATCCAGAAAGTGCATGGTCTGATCTGAGTCATAGAGGAAGAGAGATCCAGAACAAAACTGCAGAAGCTGAAGCAGACACTGGAACACGTACCAATGAAATGAATCTGATTCTGAATGTGACAGCACCACACCACAGAGCACAGAGTATATGAGTCAGCTCCACGTGTGATGCACATCCCCAACCTATCATTCAATTCATGAACGTAAACAATTGTGTCCCATTGCTTTGACGCAGAGGCTACCACTGCTCTCTTTACTTTTCAACTGAGCCACATGCCACATGCCACTTGCCTTATTTTCTCTACAAAGAGACATTTTAAGGCATTAATAATTGATATTTAATAGTGTACCTATTAATCCATTTCGGATAATGTATGTCACATAATATTTCATGGGACTCAATTCGAATCTATCCATGTGTCGGGGTGGAACATCATTATGCACAATATTTTTAATATAAGATTGTAAATTTAAATAGCATCAGAACCAAAAAAGATCAACCCCTAATAATACAATAATCCAGCCATACCCAACTCATCTACGCCCATTGAACACCAGATTCAATTTTAGAGGAATTATTATATTCCTTATATTCTTTGCTATATATATATATATATATATCACAGCATCCTTTGATATCAGTATCAAATTTTAAATTTAATACTTCATCTGATAGTTGTTAGATCAAAAAATATCAATGGTGTCACATGCTTGCCAATCAGAGTCGTTAATCTTTTTTGATCTAATAACTCTCTCAGACGAGCTGTCAAATGATCATACCTCTATATATATATATATATATTAAGAATTTAAGAATTATGAAACAAAAATGAACAACAGTTTTATGCGGCTCAACTTTGGTTTTCTATCAGAAGGACACGTGGCAAATTGTATTGCAAGCATTAACTTTGTTACTCTTTTTCGTTTATGGGTCCCACGCACAAGAGAAAAAGAAAAAAGAAAAAGCGTGTCTCAGGGTCCATCTCTTTATAAACGAGCCTTGCCCATTTCAATTTTTCCCATCTTCAAAATCCCTACTTTCATTGAATCCCATATTTTTCTGTGAAAATTATATTGGAAACCCCAAGTTGGTATTCTGGAAAAGCTAGAATTTTCATTCATTTGGTGAATATTTTTCTTGCTGTGATAGTATTACCTTTTTTTGTTTTTGTTTTCTTGGCCATGGAGGTTTCGGTGATTGGTAGTTCTCAAGCGAAGCTGGGAAAGTCCGATTTGGCGTTTAGGGAAGTGGGTTTTTGTAATCTGAGGGATAATTTCAGGTTTTCGAATGATAGAGTTAGTTTTGGTCGGAATATGAGGTGGAAGAAGGCTGGGATAAGCTTCACCTTGAAAGCTCTTCAGTATGAACCTGTTCAAGAGGAGAAGAAGCGATCTGGGTCTGGAACAAGATCCAAACTGGTGAGTTTTCTGTTTTCTTTTTATGTTGCGTGCTGCTTTTGGATGCTAGAAAACTATGGGAGAAAAAAATGGGATTTTTATTTTTGTCTTTTGACTCTAAAAGGAAACTATCAATTAGTAGTTTTTCTATATTTGGTTTGACTTTATTTTTATATCTGTTAGCTCGAAATTAAATGAACATGTCAACTCTATCCAAATTAGCATGTTAAATTCTTCATTTACATAGTTAATCAACAACATCAACTACCTAACTAGGTAAATAATGAAGTCAAATAATTTGCTACACAATATTATTGAGTGATAATTTTTCCTTGAAATTGTCATCTGGTGAATTTGAGGGGAGGCTTTTTTTTTTTTTGCATTAATGAGTGAAAACCATGAGAAACAGGGATTAGAGTCTGAAGGGGATTTAAATACTAGAGGTTTAGTAAACTCTACATTCAAATATCATGCAGTCATGCTACATGTTCGGCAGTCAAATACAATTAAGTTTTGTTATGTAATGTCAAGTTCAAGCCATTAGAAAATAAGAATGACACGCTTAAAATGATATGTTGCAGGTAGATGGTGTAAGATTATTTGTGGGGCTGCCCTTAGATGCAGTTTCTCGTGACTGCAATTCAATAAACAATGCTAGAGCAATTGCAGCTGGCCTAAAAGCTTTGAAGCTATTAGGAGTTGAAGGTGTTGAGCTACCTGTTTGGTGGGGAATTGTTGAGAAAGATGCCATGGGAAAATATGATTGGTCATGCTATCTTGCTATTGCTGAGATGGTTCAGAAAGTGGGTCTCAAGCTCCATGTGACGCTTTGCTTTCATGGGTCTAAAAATCCAAATATCCCTCTACCCAAATGGGTGTCCCAGATTGGTGAATCTCAACCAAATATTTTCTTTACAGACCGTTCAGGACAGCATTATGAAGAATGCCTATCACTGGCAGTTGATAATCTTCCTGTTCTTGATGGGAAGACTCCAGTCCAAGTGTACCAGAGTTTCTGTGAGAGCTTCAAGTCTTCCTTCTCTCCATTCATGGGTTCTACAATCACGGTAAGAATTTTGGATTCCAGGACCAGTTATGTACTCTAATAATATCCACTTTCATATTACTATATATGATTGACATTATCTTCATATCTTGTCATATTGCAGAGCATTTCCATGGGTTTAGGACCAGATGGTGAGCTACGGTATCCATCTCACCACCCACAACATGGTAATATGAAAACTCAAGTAGTTGGGGAATTCCAGTGTTATGACCAAAACATGCTCAGCTTTCTCAAGCAACATGCTGAAGCTTCTGGAAATCCTTTATGGGGGCTTGGTGGTCCACATGATGCACCTACCTATGACCAGTCACTATACTCCAATAACTTTTTCAAGGATGGGGGTTCTTGGGAGTCTACATATGGTGACTTCTTCCTTTCCTGGTATTCTAATCAGCTCATAACTCATGGAGATTGCCTCCTTTCATTAGCAGCTTCTACTTTAGGTGACACTGGTGTGACAATATATGGAAAAATCCCACTCATGCACTCTTGGTATGGAACTCGATCCCATCCTTCCGAGCTAACAGCAGGGTTCTATAACACAGCTAAGAGGGATGGTTATGAAGCAGTTGCAGAGATGTTTGCTAGGAACTCATGCAAAATGATATTACCTGGAATGGACCTTTCAGATGCAAATCAGCCAAATGAAAATCATTCCAGCCCTGAGCTGTTACTTGCACAAATTATGACAGCTTGCAGAAAGCACGGGTTGAAGGTTTCGGGTCAAAATTCTTCAGAGTCTGGTGCTCCTGGGGGTTTCGAACAAATCAAGAAGTATTTATCAGTGGATAATGTGCTGGACTTGTTCACATATCATAGAATGGGAGCATATTTCTTTTCCCCAGAGCATTTTCCTTCATTCACCGAGTTTGTTCGGAGCCTTAATCAACTAGAGTTGCATTCAGATGATCTGCCGATTTCTGATGAAGAAGGTGCTGAATATGCGGTTAGAAGCCAAGAATCAAGCGTGAGCATGCAAACAGCCTAATTGTTGTAAATTTGTAATGATGATAATCATGTATATTTGTATATAACTATTTTCTATACCCTTGAATGAGATGAGACTGAGGACATGTTATTAGGTAAGCTTAAGATGAGGATACCTTCCTGCTTTAACCTCGAGCAGAGTTACATTACAAGCATTCCTTATAACATAGCCAAGGTGGGTGGCAGAGCAGTTGACCTTTTTGTTATTAGTGCTCATGTGATGTACTTTTGCATTAATTGTTAAATACTTTAGTTTTATTTAATAAAAATATTAAGAGACAAATAAAATTAACTAGAATGATTTTTTTTTTTTTTTTTTAGGAAAAGTGAAACAATTTTCCCTTTTTAAAGTGCTTATAATACTTGATCTTCTTCTCCTCCCTGGTTTGTAAAATAAACTAATTAAAACTTGCACTTGAGTTGATATACACTTATTAACTACTATATTTACTTAAGATGAAAAATTATCGTGCTGAAGAGTATATGGCTCCGTTCGTTACGAGAACACGTGATTCATTCAACAAGAAGTTCGGAAGGAAAAGGTTTCGACTTTGGACCTCAAGTGAAGTGGGGCTTTTACCTCATCCATTCACTCCCCTTCCCCTTCCCCTGCTTCTTTTGAATTTAATGCCATAACGTTTGGTTTTTTTATTTTTTATTTTTTATTTTTCCATTAATATGGTTTTTTGCATTTGATTTCGTTTTCGTCACTCTTGAGTTTTTGTTTTGACTGTACACAACGTAATTTGTGTTAGAAACTAATAATGTAAGGGTTCGTGATAATTGAAACAGAAGCTTTTACTTGATGTCTAATAATTTAAGATGGAATTTTCTTAATAGAAAAAAAAAGGTGGGTTTTTCAGTTGCTTTTCGTTCATTGTTGCAGTTGTAGTGGTCCTAGAAGCAAGCATTGTCTCAGTGTAAATGAAGGAATATTGGAATTACATACAGATATGAATGAAGAACTGGTTCTTCTCAAGATGCATCAGCATGCCCTCTTCCTCTACCAATTGATAATGAGAAGCCAGCCATGGTTTCAGGGTCTTGTTTAGAAGCTCTGGCAAATTTAGTTGACATCCAACAATTTATTTATTTTATTATTGACTACATGACATCTATTGGCAATTTAGTTGTCCATTTGCAAGTGAGTAGATTACTCTGTTCTTATGAAAGGACAAGAAGTCCGTGAATGAAAAAAAAAACAGCTACTATCAACTTCGATGCTAATAGACCCACTTACATACCACCATTAAATTGCATAAATAACCAAATGTAAAGCAAATTGTTAAGAAGAATTGAGAGAGAGAGAGAGAGGGTATTTATGTACACAGGGAACAGTATACACGGGATAATACAAGTTCCAAGTTACTTTACACTTTCATGTGATCTTCCCACAAGTGATGAATTGTGATCCCATAAATCAACTGAAACACTCAAATCTGCATCACCGTCCTTTTAAATTCAATTCAATACCATCAAATCATCTTCCTGAACATGTTTTATCGGATTGCTTTCCCTCCAAGTTACATTCAAACCATACATCATCAGCAGCGGCGAAAAAGAAATAACAATGTAATCTGGATTGAAGCTGGCATGAACAAGAAGCAAGTGTCGTCAATTGGCATACTCAAAAACTACATACGGAATCAATCACTAACCAGAAAAAAAAAAAAAAAATTGGTTTGAAATTTAGATAGTGGAACTGAGATAACTGTCACAAGGTTATAGATAGAATAAGAAAGGTTTTCAAGTGAAGTTATCCTCCCATCCTTTAGTTTAGGCACACAAAGCTAGAGGAATTAATTAATAATATGGCCTACTGTTGGATAGTGGCACTAATTTAAGCTAAACCAAAATGTATGTGCTAAGTGATCTGCCAATGGAAATAGTACAAACAGCACTTGGCTTCTATAGCTTTCTATTAATCAATTTTATTTTAGTTTTTGAATATTGGACTTTCAAATGAATACCTGTATAAACACATCATTCACAAGCAATCTTTGTATCAAAGCTGCTGAGGCAGATTGCAAATGCCTGAAATGCCGAGATAGGGTACCGGTAGTCCATTGTAAACAAATCCTTCCCAACTTTTCCGAATTGGAGGATAATCTTATCATGTTCTGGTCCAGAAGGTCCATTTTCTGGGGATGCCACCAACTGAAAGTTTTTAACTGAGGCAATTGTCACCCGTCCATGAAAGTTTAAGCACCAACACTGCAGCTGCTCATGCCACCTTGGAGCCTTGTTTTTCAACACTAGCATCCCATCCTTTTGATCGCCCAGGGGTCCGGAGGGGGGGTTTTCCACACGATTTGATTTTGATCGAAAAAAAGGGAATGAAGGAAACATATCTACGTTGTTAAAAGAAAACTCGGTCTGTGTAGGGGCTACCCCTCCTGTTTCAATTGCTGAGACAGGAATGGAATCCATCACACAATGCATTCGCCTAGGCCCCCTGCTTTCCGTATATAGATGGTAAGTATGTAAGGCAATATGTTTTCAGCAAAAGCTTTTGCTACTGAAAGTCAAAATATTATTGTCCACCAAACAAAAACCATGTATGGAAAGTCAAAATTTATGCAAAGACAATTATAGTATAGCAGTAATTAGTTAATTTTATGGAGGATGATCTATGCACAATTGCAATATGTAAAGCTTACCTGGAGCCTAGCACATTCAATTCATATGAGATGTGGGCCACTGGATAGTTTCCTGTAGGGATCTTGGGCGAGACTTGTTTTAGGTTCACCAGCCTAGTGGAGCGACTTTTTGTAATCTTTGCCCCTGCATGAGGTGGCTGGCCATCATAGATTGTGAACTTGGTTCCCAGAAAATTTGATCTTATCAAAGGGGAAGAAAATGGTATAAGTCTTTGCACTAATAAACAGGAAAAAAAAAATAATGGTCAGCGCTTGATTAGCAGTGCACCTCAGTTTCCCAACATAGGTGTTGCTTCCCCTTGAAATATCATCTGCATCTAGAGAGATGATATAATCTGTGCAGGTGGAACGTCTACATTTGCGTGCAGCCAAAAGGAACTTCCCTTCATCAGCTAGCGCTGAATTGAATAGTGGCCGAAAGAACCCACAACTTTAGAAATAGAAGCTTTCGATCTCAAAAAGGAAACCAAAAACTGAGGGAAGACAAAGAAACTGAAGTTTTTGCAGAATGAAATCGACCAAAAGTTTTATTAATATACTCACTACTACTTAAACTGAGAAACAAATGATATGTTTGGGTGGATCGATCACGCTTTATAAAACACTGGAGGAGATGCTCCTTTGGGCCAGGCTGCCAAAATTATTTGCCAATTAAAACATGTTAAAGCAATGTCAGGGCAGGGAAACAATACATTGAAGTACTCAGCAATAAAAAGACAAGCACAATAGTGACATTCAATAGTGAAGCCCTTCTACAAACAAGGGAATCTTTAGAGCAATACCATAGTGAGTAGGAAATAATAAAGCAAAGCATTCCACACCAAATAAGCATCTTCAGGTACCCACTCAATTTGCCAAGAGGAGGAACCTCTCCTTTTATTTACTTTTAGGCTTGGCATCTTATATACATCAAAAACAAAGAAATTTCAACTTTCAGTGGTCGCTACCCAACCAAAACATAATATATCCCTGCTAAACTAGTAGAAGATAATTGACTTAGAACAACTAGCTGGCACAAGAAAATACACAGCTTGATGTAAGATGGACTAAAGGCTGCCAATAATAACATTGATAATACCCATATGCTACAAAACATGGTCCTTTACAATGTCTTGGAAGGAAATTACAGAGTATTTTCCCATACAAAGTTCACAACAGTTAAAAAAAATTGACATCACTATTTAGTGGTCCAAGCCCCCCCGGTGATATAAAAACTTTTATTTCTGGCCATGTACGGAAGAGAAAGATATCAATAATTCTGCCAACAACTCAATATTATCCAGAAATAAGATGGGTCAATCAAAATTATATTTTCCACTGGAAGAAAAAGAACATTTAGACGGGTTTTCTACAGTAGAAGCAGGAATTAAGTATTTCATTTTCTCATCAAATACTATAAAAATCATGAATCAGAAGGGAAAATAAAATAAAAAATACAAAGGAACAGATTATTAATATTCCAAGGAAATAAAGTTAATAATATGTAATAGATTTATATATTGGAAGACAAAATAAATGAAAAGAATAGTTCAACGTCACCCCTCACAATTACATGCTGTCTTGCCCACCATGTTCCATGGCCATGGGTAACAGCATCATCCATTTTTTATTTTTATTTTGGGTTTTAAAACAATCGTAACACAATTTAATACAAACATCTAGCCAAAAATATTGTAATCATTTTGAACAAACATTAATAACAAAATATTTAAAAAAAATAAAGGAACAAAGTAACATAAGGAAACCTTGTTGCCCTAATTTAAGCAATCATGCTAATATTGGGAATTGAAAACCCAATTAAGATCAATGCCAAAAAAATAATAAAATAAAATAAAATAAAATAAAATAAAAACCTGCTTAACAGAGATGGGGAAGGTTATCTTAGAGGAAAGTTCGGGGGTCTTGACGATGTCCTTGGTAATTTGTCTCCAGCTCCGGCACACTCCGGCACAGGCGACGACGCTCTTCCGCGGCGGCCACGTGGCCTCCGACGCCTCGATTCGGATGAGGACCTCACGGAGGAGCTCGTGGGGCATGTTGGCCCAACAACTCTGCCTTAAGCCGTCGTCGAACACCACCACCTCCTCCTCCTGCACCACCCTTTGCGACCTCGATCTCATTATACTCCTCATTATAGCCATCGGAATTTGGAAACGGTGAAAGGTTTCAACTTTCAGAATACCACTAGTACTTTTTAGAGAGAGAGAGAACTAGGGTGATTTAAGCGTTGTGTTGATTGAGGGGAATTTATTTATTTTTTCTGGGGAATAAAAAAAATTGATCCTTTTTTGGTGGGTTTGGGAAAAGAGAAGAAAAGGTAGGAGAGAAGCAGAGAGATGAGATTCTTATAAGAAAGTTCAGTGTTTTTTCTTGAAGAGAGAGAGAGAGAGAGAGAGAAGTAGAAAAAAATGAAAATGAAAATGAAAATGAAAAGGTGGCACTGTGAAATGTAATGTAATAATTTAGTGGGAGATGCGCAAATATAAGAGTGGAGGAATCATAAGCCATAAGGCATTAAGCTGGTGGTGGCGGCTCAAAGAGTTTGGTTCAATATCTTTTGTAAATTGGCTTGGTTAGTTCAATGAAAATCCTAGTGATGTGATGATCCACTTGAAAAGTTTAATTATTCTTCTAATCAAATTTTTATCATTCCATTTAATTTGAACTAGATAAATGTTTAAGTTATTAGGAAAAATTACGTTCAAAGAGGCTCTCACACTAAACATTTTTGCATTATTTTTATGAGAAATGTTTATCTCATGTTGGATGAGATAATTTGTCTCATGCAACATATACAAAAGTGGATAGGATTCACTACGAAGAAAAGAGAGACAGAAAAAAAAATGGGTCTCATCCACTTTTTTGTGTGTTGCATGAGACAAATTATCACATGTAACATGAGAAAAATATTTTTTTATTTTTATTATGTGAAAATATTATATATTTTTTTATATATATATTCATAAATTTTGATAAAATATCACTTATTTAATATCTATAAAAAAATAAAGTTATAGATACAATCTATTTTCATTTATAGCATCTTACAATTATATTTTAACATTTGATTTTTGTCAATCAATGGTTATTATTTTCATAAATTAAATTTATTAATTAATTATTAATTCACAATAAATAACAACCGTTCATAGACGAAAATCAACGATTAAAATATGATTATAAGAAATTATAAACAAAAATAGATTATAAATATAACATTCCTCCCGTCAAAACATATATTGACATGTAAAATTCTGAAAAAAGAGCATTCAATCCAATGATATTTTAGAAGTTATCAATTCATTGTTAAATATACACTTAATGACTTAATTATACCCTAAGATATTACTCCATTTAATGTTTTTTACTAATAAATTTTCGTACAAAAAATAGTTTTTTGTGAGATATTAAAATTTTTATGTTCAGAACAAAATATTGTTCATCAAATCTTTTGATTCTCCGCCGCGTTTATGTGTATTATTGTTGATCAATTTGTTAATGTAAAGAGTGATTATTTATATCACATACAAACTTTTCTGAATTTTTATTGGTCACTTTTTTCTTTATATAATGTCAAATATTTTGGGATGTTGTTTGAAACTTGGAAGTTTTCATTTTATTTTCACTTTTTTTCTGTGTCGTCAACCTTTTCTCTAGATCCTCTGAACATAAAATTAATCTTTAATATGGAAGCAACATATACAAGGGAGAAAATGGAGTTTCAAAAATCGCTTGTTTAAGGAGAATGTTACTACGGAAATGGAATTAAAACAAAATGCTTAAATATTAGGAGCTTTCCAGGTAAACATATATCAAATATTAAAGCCAGCTAATAAATTAATATAGGGGAATGATATTGTAACAACTAAATAGTGTTACTATCAATGTTACTACCAATTAATTTTATCGTTAGATCGATTATGTTGATCCAAAGATTATATTTATTTCCATCTTTGTATGATTATGATTCTCCATATTTAAAGTGAAAGCATTAAATATGAGAAATCATAACCATATAAAGGTAGAAATAAATATAAAGTATTAAATATGGAGAATCATAACCATGCAAAGATGGAAATAAATAACCGATGGATCAACATAATCGATCTAACGGTGAAATTGATTAATAGTAACATTGATAGTAACACTACTTGGTTGTTGCAATATCCTATCTCATTAATATATACATCATTACAAATTTAAAATCACTTGAATATCTTTGGAGTTACCCAACCCTAATTATCTCTTTGAGACGAGTTGGCTCCCTCCGGTATCTCCACGAGCTTCGACTCTTTGAGCCGGCTATGGGACTAATCCGGAGTGCGGGAAAACAGTGATGGCTAAAGGTTCAGCCCCTCCCCAAAAATGCATTCAGCGGAAATCGAACACATATCCGACCTCACTAACTCACTTGAATATCTCGTTGCATACGAAGAAAAGAAAACAATTACCACAAAAAAAAAGTGACGAAAAGTAACAATAATCAAATCAACCATCTACGAACTTAGATGATTGTGTTCATGGCCCACTTTGCATGATTTCCAAAAATAACTTCTTTTTTTAAAACTCAGAGGAACTTTTTTGTTTTAAGAAAAAAAAAAATGACGAGTTACATAAAGCAAAAAGAAGCTCAAAATACTCTCGTATGTTATTAACATGATTATATAATGTAGAAAGATTTTAACTATATAAGAATAAATCAATGGTGACAAAAGATTAGAAAAAAAAATATATAGATATAAAGTTATAAAATTATCACCGTTAATTTGTTTATTGATGATTAAGATCATCTTATATGATATGTTCATATTAGATAATACATGAGTTTTGATTATCAAAAAAAAAAAAAAGGATAATACATGAGAAAATTTATTTTATCCCCTAACATACATGCAAGTGAATGAACCGCATTTTTATCTTTCTTTATTCTCTTTGCAGAACCCACTTATGTGTACATAAAGCTATCTTGTCTTAGGAGAATATTAAAGGCAAAATCACTTCTTATGTTGCTATAAGGAAAATGTTTTTGTAACAATCAATTACAACTATATCTTACCTGTAAGATATAATTGTAATGTTAAAAACAAAAATTCTCTTCAAAAAAATTGTTAACTAACGTGGTGGAGAAAAAAATATCTTTAATATTACAATTATATCTTATAAGTAAGACATAGTTATACTTGGTGGCATAAAAAAATAATTTTTACAGCAACATGTGAAGTTGGAGATCCAATATTAAAATGCATAAATGTAACATAAAAGCTTCAGACAATTTTATGTTAGCTGTTTAAATTTTAGTGGTTAACTACAGCAACTCTAGAACATTATCAAATGAGGTTTGTAATTTAGGGGTAGCTCTTTTTTTTTTTCCTTTTTACAGTTATCGATTAATCAATTCGAGGTAGAATCTTTCACACTCAAAACTGGTCACATTCGACAAACAAACAAACAAATTCTTGAGATATATAGTGTCACATTAGTTAGATGTGCAATTAATGTGGCTTTTATAAGGTCTTTGGGCACTCCCATCCTTTGAGCTAGTTTTTGGAATGATGTATCCTAAGGTTCTTTACATGGTATCAGAGCCTCACCGTCCCCCACTTTAAAAAGTGGAATTAAAATAAAATAAAATAAACACAAAAAGGTAAACCAAAAATGGGTCTGTGCAATTTCCACCCTTCTAGCCTAAAGGGCTCTTGCGTGAGGGGGCGTGTTGAGATATATAATCCCACATTGGTTAGATGTGCAATTAATGTGGCCTTTATAAGGCTTTGAGCACTCTCACCCTTTGAGCTAGCTTTTGGGGTGGTGTATCTCAAGGTTCTTTACACAAATCAATAACTTTTTTTTGTGTGCGTGTGTTACTAAATCGATAACCTTCGTTTACAAGCAACCCAACACATATAGATTTTTAACATTTTGTACAATGTGCCCTTTTTAAAGTTTTTATTTTGGGAAACGCTCGAGTGATATGATGAAATAACCCAAGTGTAGCTTCAGAAAATTGAAGATTCAGTTTGATATTCATATTAATAGCTAATTGAATCACTATCAATATGTAGTAGCTAATAGCCTAATAGGCGTATTTTATTGTATAATATCATATCTTTAACACTGAACCCGTATTAAACAATAGCATCACCGCAATCAAGTATCATTAATTCGATTCCACAACTAATACACGTTAATATTTACCAAAACTGAACAACATTGTTTACTTTTTTTTTTTTTTTTTGGTAATCAACATTGTTTACTTTATTCAAATACTATGGAGCACGATTCTTTGTTCTCAGCAACAAAATATAATAATAAAAAAAGTTTTTTTTTTATAGCTTAAATACAACTTAAACCTTTAAAATTTTCACCAACTCAAGTTTGAATATTATTCTATTTTTAGTTTCTTGAAACTAAGTTCAAGTAATACTTAACTTGAATTCCTAATCACCAAATATTTATCCCTTTTTTAAGTTTGGTAATAGTTAATTTATCATGACCAATATGTCATACATATGTATGACGAATCACTCATTAAGTAGTCATCATTGTAACATTCAAATTTTGGGGAGATTTTTTTTCCCTCGTATAAACATTAGACTTGTAAACGATTGGTTAGAGTATAATCAAAACCAATGGCCTTAATTTTAAAGCTTAATGTCAGTGATAGCATTATTGAGGATTTGATCAAAAAATAGTGCAGAAGAAGAAACTAAATATAAACATGGTGTCCTTGTCCAAATGGGGTGGAAAGTTTAGTGGCACTATTCTTAGGCTTCCTACCACAACTTAGCATTAGGTAGAGGTCATGCTAACCCCACCATACTAATATCTATACGCAAAAACAATGGCTTTCAGTGCATTGTTAGGCCCCATCTATCAACCACTTCGATTAATTTGCTACCCAATTTTGCTTTTTACATGCTCCAAATTGTTATTCATTTCAATCATTCCGTTGCCTCTATAATTAGGTTTGGGATTTTTTTCTATTTCCATCAACAAGAGAGCAACTTCTCATTAACACTTCTCTTCAAATTAGGCTAGTACCACCAAACAACATGTTATGCCAGTTTTTTTCATCTTTTTCCAAATAAATAAATAATACTAGCAAAATCATCACGTCGCATTTGCTTGTAAAAAAAATTGCCATTACTAGTGAATTAGTAGTAAAAGTTTTAAATAATTTATAAGAAACCATATTTAAATTTCTCATTCCAAAAAGTAACTACTTAGCTTGAGAGTCGATTACAAAGAAAGATAAAATTATATTTATATTGAATACAAATTTTAGTTCTTAAAAAACTTGCTTCTAAGGAAAACAGAGAGGGATTATTTTAAAATTCTTCTCGTTGTCTATCTCATTATTATTCATCACTATTTATCATATAATTTGCTATAATACACTTTAATTAAAAGATAAACAAATATTAAAACTAATAGTTGAAATTAAAAATAACGAGGATTCTTGAACGTCTCAAGGATGGATTGCTACATTGTAGACATTAAATTATGGGTTTTATAAGGGTTATGTTGTAGGAAAAGTGATTGTGTAATGTTATATAGATTCATTTTGCGTGCCGTAATTTTTTTTTTTTTTTTCCAAAAAATGTAGACCCCACAAAATGTTGTGTGTGTAGGAAACTTTGTTGTGTCATGTTAAATGATAAATGCAAACCCCTTAAATTAATACTTCAACTCCACTATGTTTTAAAATTAACTTATTTGTCTTCATCAAAAAAAAAAAATAACTTATTTGTTAAAATATTTATAACAATAATGATAATAATAAATGAAGCAACATGTTCTCCAACCTTCCCAGAAAATTTTGACAAAATAGTATAATCAGATTTCGTATTATATAAGTTTTAAGATTTTTTTTTTTTTTGCCAACATTTAAAATGTATTTTGGTAAGTTTCAGTATAATAAAAATTTGATTGAGAATTTGAAATCACTTAATTAAAATAGCGTAAGTTCACAACAAATTAGTTGTCATCTTAAGAAGATACAGACATACAAGTTATATTTATTCTTTAATTGTGTAAGCTATATAATAACCCGTGACATACATGTAATTTACTATGAGCAATCGCTTTCTTTCGCCTACCTAATTGAAATAAAAACTAGAAAACAACTACATCTCGATAGAAAAACTTTTGTTTAAAATTTTGATATTTTTAATCTTATTTCATTACTTGATAACATACACAGAGAATAAAGACAGTTCCTAAAACTTTTAAAGTACAAAAGTGCCGACTGAAATTATTAACAATAGAAACTATCTAACCCAATGGCTGAGATAAGGACCAGGTGACATTCAGACAATTATGTTGTTATCATGAATTCTTGAAGCTTTTTCGTTGCTCAGCGAAGTGATGACGCAATATTATTTATTTATCCTTTGTAGAAGCTCAAGATAAATTCCAAAGGAACGTGGAGGTTAACACCTTAGAAGTTAGATGTTAGAAGACTCAATTTGCCCCCCAAATTTAATATACATTTTTTGATGTATGCCATTGACCAGTTTATCCAGGAATTTATAGTATTGTACATAGTAGCATAATCTGTTGATAGAATTACAGATAAGCTTAAACAAGGGCAATCATGACTCAGAACATGACAAAAAGGAAGGACCACATGAGGATAGTAGGGGACAATAGTTTAGAACAAGTTCGGCAAATATAAAAGAAAAGAAAAGAAAAACAACCATATTATAAGCTGATGCATTTATGGGCTTTTAGATAGAGGAGCAACTTCATCTAACGAAAATCTATATATTGAAGAGAAAAAAAAAGGAAGTAGATAAAACGGTGATTGGCACAAAACCAGCATGAAGTGGAACAAAACTTTGGTACATTAAATATATTTGACTGGATATATCTTTTTTTTAATGTGACGAATTCTTTTCCTTTTCAAAAATAGCAAAAAAAAATCCAAATATAAAAAAAGAGGAATGATCCGATGCATCACAGATATTTTTCAGGAAGTGAAACCGGGTGACGCATCGCCTGTGTACCACCTTTAGCGACGCTAGTGAAGGAGAGACTAATGTGACATTCCATTAAGGAGTAATGTCATTATCGTGTGCTGAATATGAATTTTTTTATTTTTCAAACAAATCATTCACTCTCAGTCTGTGCCAGCACATAGTATGACGCCATCTCATACCACTCATCTATTGATATTTGATATAATTTTATTCCTGGCGGCATAAAAGGAAAAACCGCTTTTAGACACTAAAAGATGAAAAATACTACTCTCCTTTCGTAGTTTCACAGGAGATTACTATCATGTGATAGAAAAAAATAGATGGATTCCATCATTAAAAAAAAAATTACAAAAATTGAAGTAAAAGAGCATGAAAAAAGTTATCTCCCTCATAGTACCTTAAAAGATATGGATCGACTATCAACAAATTCCCCCATACGAGACAAAAACTAGTCCATTTCTATTGCCATCACACCCAACTTCAAGGTCACTTACAGATTATAATTGCTATTGATACCTTACCAAAGAGGACCAAAAAAAAAACTAAAAACAAAAGGCTTTAAAGAAATACTTGATTCCTCATTGAATTGGAGCACCAATTCTCCACTTCCATCGAACCTTCATTAGGAAACGAGAATGTGGTGAAAGCAAATATATATGAATATGCTTCATTGTTCACATCAAGCATAAAATTGCACAAAAGATCAACGCGTTATTAATCTTAAGGCCCGTTTAGTACGTGGAATTTTTGAAAATTCTTGAAAAACTAAATTTTTCTAAATTTTTAATTTTAAGATATTATCGTAAACTGAATGTAAAAATCATATTTTTAAAAATTAAGATTTCCGAATAAAAAAAAATTCTCCTCTACCAAACACCCTAATCTATTTACTATACTCTCTAAAAGAAAATAAAACGAATTGTGAGTTACTGTTCCTAAAGGGCTCTCTGCGCGACTAACATGTGGGCCCCGTTTTGGACAATTTAACCCTTTTATAGATTACTTCAAGTATATTAATCCAAATATGCAGGACTGAAAAATATTTAAATGTACATATCTTATTCTCAATTTCTTATAAGTAATGTAACTCGCAACAACGTGTCGGTTCTTTGCTAGTCCAAAACAAACACGAATAATTAACTATTGGAAGAGTCCTGCCAAACGAACAGAAGGATAGGAGTTCAATTTGAACAGGAAATACCGAAATACAAGCCATTAACTTTGATATGGACAATCTTCACTTACAAACGTCAATCGATTATCCTTACCCCGCCCTGACCATACAAGAAATGGACTTGTACTCTTCAACAAACCAAAAAAAATAAAATAAAAATAAAACGATACCCTGCTTGGCAATTGTATTAGAACTTACAAATTTAGCAATTCTGTGATCCTGGATACATCACATAAAGCAGATGATCTCAAAATGCTTTCTCAAAAAACAGGACATACCGACTCACCAGAATGAATCATAAAAGTTTTAGTCTATCAACAACTGATCATAATAACGATGACCGACCTCAAAACTCTCCATTTTTTAACAGCAGATAACATTGTAAAATTTTCATGTCCAATTACAAATATATTATATTCAGAAACCTCGTAATATCATGAATGATTGAAATTCGGTATGCAAGGGGCCTGTGGATGCATTCGTTAAGTATTAAGGGGTTTAACTATTTTATTGAAAAGTCCAATTTGTTATTTAAGTTTAGAAAACTAACAGAGAAGAGAAAGAACCCTGCCTTACAGGAGCTAGCCACAAAAGTGTGACATTCATAGAATTGACAATTTCTTCATTTCCATCCATTATATAACAGAAGTGAGTTTTCATTTACAAAGCAGATGACAGGATAAACAATTTGAGTAATTTACTTTATCAGCTTCAAAAAAGGAGCTAAATCCTAACCTCATGTATTGGTTACCTGTACTTTCAACTAGCCAAAAAAATCCCACCAAGGTTACTAAATAACAGGAACACTCCCGTTTGGTTGCTGCATTGTTCCCAGTGGATTTCCTACAAAACAAAACACATCACTCTTATGGACAACTTATTCCCATAATCATAATAGTCTAAATTGAAAATAAAATAAAAAAGAAAAAGCAAAAGTATGACAAGTAAAAACATGCTATGATTTATCTAAATGCAATGAAGGTATTACTGCAACATTTCTGTTTCTTGTCAAAGTTTGCCCTTCAAAGCTACTCATATCATAACAGTTAGCACCAAAATGCTGTGAATCCACTAGCAGTCATATAGTCCGAGACACTCTTGATGATTACTTAATTTTCTTGATTTAGCATATGCTATATAATTGGCACCGGCAGCTTCTTTTAATAAAATAACCAAAAAGACAGCTTAATTACAAATTACCAGTGTTGCTTGCAAAAGAATAAGACTTCGGAAGAAAGTTGCTTCTTGTCAAACCAACTTGAGTAGCTGCAGACCTTGAAACATTATCAAGAAGAAACTGATTTGACAAGCCACCACTTGGCAGTCCTCCTGCTTTAAGCACGCAAACTTCTGAACTTTTTGAAAGAACATGATCAGATTTTTGAGCTGAGCACAAAGTTGGCGAGGGGCTCTGTTTTTCAAATAAACAAAAACAAATAATCAGAGTCTTTAGCATGGAATTTAGCTTCTTTGTTTGTGGGATAGCGCGGGGAGTGAGGAGACGGGAGGGACATCAGTCTTTAGCATTCAGACAGAAAGTTATAGCCTGCCAGTAGAGTGTAGATCTTAATTTCTGATTATTTTCGTCCTTCTCCGTTTTTAATGACCAAAAGATTAAAAAAAATGACCTAAAGTCAACAACATACAAAATATTAAATTATGTGTATGTCTGGTGCATATATCTAACATTGAATTACATCCCAGCAACATAACTTAGGTCGCAAGACTCAAAACCTATAATAAAATTAATCAGCCTTAACTAAGAAGAGTGAAGATTTTACATACCTCCTTGTTGAGCATGTTGTCCATTTGATCAAATGAAGGGTCCTTCTGACATGAATCCTGGAATGCAACCATCTCTCTTTGTGATGCCTTTGGACTCGTAACATTAGTGCACAATTCCTCATTTAAGTCCTGGAAGTAAAGATGACGAATTGCGGCACGCAGTCGATTTGTCCTTTGTGAATAATAAATCTTCGTAGCAAGGGGTGCAGGAAAATCTAAAAAAAAACACACACACACACACACACAAGTTTTGTACCAACACCAGAGAGAAACAGAGAAGTCATATTAGAAGCACTAAAACCTGAAGAATTTAATGAAATAAATATTTGAGGAATGGGCTTCCATTCCACAACAGTTGCAAAAAGGTTAATGACTTGTTAAACTGAAACTATATATTTATTTTTTATACCATTCTTCATAACATGTCCATGCTGCACTCGGACCAGCCCAAGGTTTTTATGGTTAAGGTCTCCATGTTCTGAAACAGTTCTTTCAAGCGAATCCTTGCCTGAATGAATTTAAGAAAAAAATAGATTATTCTTACCATGGCAAGGCCCAAACCCCCAAAGATATAACAGCATAATACAGTAAAAGCAATAGTAGAATTGTCATTAATGCCACACTCAAAAGTTACAGAAATAAAGTGTGCACTATGCCTACCTACAAATAAAAGTCAACTAGAACACAATTGCAAAAAAAAAAAAAAAAAAAAAAAAAAACAGTAAACAAGATCAATTCCACTATTTTTCACATAAAAAAATATAACAGTATAAAAAAGCTCTGGAAGACTATAATTCATTTACTATGGACAGCCAACAAAGGAAGCCTTTTGACTGTATTTGGAAGAAAATTATGAAACAATTACCAGGTAGTTTCTCAATAAAAAATTAGATA
This sequence comes from Gastrolobium bilobum, assembly GCF_033153095.1. Lineage (NCBI taxonomy): Eukaryota > Viridiplantae > Streptophyta > Magnoliopsida > Fabales > Fabaceae > Gastrolobium > Gastrolobium bilobum. The sequence goes on from NW_026898476.1 coordinate 432,316, forward strand.
TCCTTCAGTGTCCAGATACAAAGAATTTTAAAAGTATGAAATGAACTTTTACATTTGAGCACAAATTACATATTTGATAAATACATTTATTAGAGATTTTTAACTGTGGGCATGCATGAAGATGAACAGCGTTTGTATACAATCTTAAATTTATGATTGCAGAGCAACTTGATTTGATTATTTCAAATATCTAATTGCAAATTTTTTGAAAGGATATTTTAACTTTGATGTTACCTCTTAATTTTGAATAGGGATTAATGATCTAGCATTAAATGTGTCTATGCTTGCACACCACCATGTTCTCAAAATATAAATGCCTATGTTCTAGTGTGTCTAATGATAACTTGAATTTTACTGAGGCACAATTCAAATGTCATGTCATTCATCAGTGAGTTCATGCTTCATATGTTTTTTCTTGTTTCTACAAGTAACAAAATTTTAAAGGAATTGAAATAATGAAATATTGTAGTCAAAACTGAAACAAGGATTGTTTAAGTGATTGAAACAAAATTGATAATTGTGTTCGTACATCAAGTACAGCATTTGTATTTAAAATATAATTCATTAGCCCAAATCTACAAGAAAAAACTCATACTGGTAAGTCCTGTAAAAACGAATGACTTCAGCACAAGTAATTGCAAACTTACGAGTAATTCCATCAGTAAAACTCGCAGTTTTTGTCACTCCAGATTCTGTTCCATGGCTTTCTAGTATAGGTAGATGTGTGCTTGCTGTCCTGCAATAGACAATACATTGGGAACAAATTCAAGAGGGGTGCTTAAAAGCCACAATAAGAAATGAGAAGAAATTTTAAATTTCAAACATAAATTTTAAACAAATATGTAAATTAACTTCATTGATAGGATCTTCTAGTTCGTAATCATGATTAATATGACAATCAGGGCAAGTTATACTAATTCTAGTTTATCCTGTTTCAGTAAAGAGGAGGGATACAGCTCAAATGACAAGCATTCACTCTGAGCTCAATCTATATACTTTATTATTGATTAAAAAATCCCTTGCTAGCTTTGCAAATAGTTTTTCTATTTAATAATATAATATAATAATTTTAAGGGAAGGGAGAGGAGTGGAGATTTACAACGAGAAATGAGGAGCTCAAATTCATTTTCTATTAATTATGATCATTTTCTGCTACCAAAGGCACCCAAAACCACAAGAGAATCCTCCAAACAACATAATGTTTTGCGGCCACAAGATCAATGACAAATTGACAATGATATCAAAATATCATACTATGTATATGCATGTATGTACGTCTGGTGAACTAAGAAAGCATACAATTTATGACGTTTTGCAGGAGGATGCATTATGGAAGCTGGGTGATCTCCATTTCCAGGATTAATTCTGGTGCCTTCCATCATAGATGCTGCACCTACACAAGTTGAGTGTCCTATGAAAATTGTAACTACAACAAAGCAATTTTTCATATTGATTAACATATCAATATTATGGCATTACCGACACTGCAGAAAGTAAAATCCTACTCCCAGACAACAAATTTGTGAAATACGCCCAACCATAGTACCAAGAAAATAGGTAAAAAGGGATAAAGCCCATCTTACCTAAACATAAGAAATTAAATGTCTAAACTATCAATGTTGTATTAAATATTTGTAAAAATAAATAAATAAATAAATATATGTTCACCGATATAACAAGAGGTTTTAATCAAATCTGAAAACCAAAGAAAATTTACTATACAAAACAAGGGCATAACATAATTTTCCAGCAGCACACAGATATAATAATTAAGGAAAAGCTAATTTTTAGTTCCATAAAAATCATCGTAAGCGCACAGTAACATTATTGGGCTGTTGGGGAGGGTCAAAGTGAAAGCCAACACAAGAAGTTACAGATATAACATCAATTAACTAAATAATGGGACAAACACCAAGATGCCCTTATTTGTCCAACAAATAATTGGCGAATTGATTTAAACTTAGCAAAACTTACTATAAATAGCAATCATGGTTAAAAGTGAGGGCATAAGAAAGACATATGTCAACTTCCATCTGACAATTGCACAATATCAGAAAGTGCCAACAGACAAAAAATTGGGCTTTTACCTTTTACCTCATTGGAAAAGGGATTCACGCAGATTTGACTGTTCAATTGGGATTGTGACACAACAGTGTGAATATTATCCATAGACTCAGACCTTCTCCGCTCCCCAACTGCAGTAGCTTGGTCTATAAGGGGTTACAAGGCACAAAAAATAACTTTATGACAACCTATCATTAGAATGCATTCAGTAAAACCACAGGACTCCCTTTAAAGTGGAAATCACACTAAAGAAATCCAAATACAACTTTAAAAAGATGTGATTATTATATAGTATCTCCAAAGGTAATCAGCAGAGGATTAAAGCAGTAAATACTAAAACTACACTAGGTAGGCAAAAAATCTGACAGAGCGAACATAGTATCCAAACAGTATTTGCCACCGGTTAATTCTTATTTTCAGGATACTTGCACAAGAAGTTGATGACTTTTTCTTTTCTTTCCTTGGAGGTTTTCGATTCCCTGTGCTGCCATCAAGCTCCAAGCTAGTTTGTTCTGTGAGCTTTAATGACCTACAAAGTTCTGACAAAATGGGGGAAGAGGGAGAGGAAAAATGAGGAAAATTCAATATTACTATCTTTTGAAACAAAAGATGACAAAAAAAAAAATAGCTTAAATAAAACAGCAAGCATCATATGCAGGTTAACTCAATAATTTGGAAATTAACAGGATAATATCATGAGCATACAAAGCCACATGGTAACTGATTGTCAAACCTCAGATATCACATGAAGAAGGACCAAAAAGTTTAAAAACAAATGGAAAAGGGTCCACCACACCTGCATGAGAAGCAAATTGGCTGTCCTTGATTGGTTTCTTGCAATTGTTGCAGCGTACCTCAAAAAGGATACCAAATTATCAGTTAAATAATTGATACAGATCATATTTTTCAAGCAGATAATGCCTGCAGATGAACATATTTACAATAGCTAAATCAATTCCACAATCTAGAAAGTTGATATAATAAGCAGAAACTGTTTCCAAGAAACTGTTGAACAAGCTATTGTGCTATTGTGATGAATATCCATCCTTGTAAAATGTAACAAGGTCAAATTAAAAAATCTTTGTTGACAAAAAAATAATAATACATGCACAAACAATAACTCAACTTTACAGGTGGGATTGGCATATTAGAGAAACTCCTAAAAATAAAAATCAAGCAAAAGATCAGAGACTACAGCCTATAAGGACCACTTGACATCTTAAACTAGAGCAAGCAATTAAAGACTTAAATCAAGGATTGCTTTAGTTGCATAAGGCTATAAGCTCGAGTAGTAAGAAGATTTTGAAGAGTTTATTACAGACGCAAAGCCAGAGTCATAACCCAAACTATACTCCTCAATTGACTACGGTAAGTACTCTGCCTCAATTCGTACATCACAGATTGAAAAAAACAGTTGATTCTTGATAATCATATTACTTGCTGCAAATATCATATATAAATGGGAGTGAGGGTAATATAGTGATCAATAGAATTTTAAAACAAAACCAAATGACAGAAATTAATAGATTAAAGACTAAACTGACTATGTGCAAATTAAGGTGGTATTACACATAAGGAAGCAATAATGGGCTATAATTATTACTCTGCAATACCCAGTGGCAGTAACATAATGGTGGATCCATTGAATTCCAATAAATCCTCAACTCCAATAAGGAAGCCACATGAAAGGTTCAAGAAAGGCACTTGGGAAAAAGCAAACAAATACTAATCCACCAGCACAGAAAAAAAAGACTTTTCTTTAAAAAAAAGAAAAAAAGAGTCAAAACTTACCAGCTGCAAGGGATCAGTCATGGGCCTCTCCCCATAGACATGCATATCTGTGACATAAAAAACGTTAAGCAGCAGTTTAAAAAATTAAACCCTAGTGCAAGGCTCCTCAACTTGCGAGGGTAAGGGTGAGAGTCGATTGTACGCGGCCTTACTCTTGCACATCAAGCAGCAGTTAAAAATCCCCAAATAAAAAAATGATGAAGACTGTACCCAAAAAAAAAAAAATGAAGACTGAAAAAGGAAAACAAATTAAGAATTACATGCATGAAATTCAAGCAAAAATGCAGAATAGCAAAATCATGAAAACTACACATGCTAGTATAACCATAATTGGTGGAAGTTTCACATTGACAAAGCTCTAATCCCGCCACACACCAAAAAAACAGAAAAAGACATTTATTCATTTTCAATATATGACAGTCATCACCTTGACCCTGCTATCAAATTAAGTCAAGCAAAAACTATATCACCAAATTAGAAAGGTTGATTCACACAGCAAAAATAAATAAAAAAATGAAAAATTAAGACAACCTTTTTCAGGAAGCAAATTTGCTTCATCTGCCTCACGTAGTTCTCTACAAATATAATCAGCAGCATACCTCTGACGGGCAAAGTCATCTTCCAAGGCCATGCACGAACAAAAGATGTCAACCAGAAATTGAAAATTAATATCCATAAATTAAAAACAAAAGGAACAGTAATACTTTTTGCCAAGCATATATAATAATATAACTCCACCAAACAATGTCAGGCAACATGACTAATAAAATCTAAGAGGTAGCGGTCTCGTGCTACCTGCTATGGTTTGAGAAAATCTTGCAGCAGCCAGAAGCCTAGCCATGACTTGCATTCTCCCACTTCCAGGGGAACATACAATTGAGAGGAAAAAAAAATAGTATATCTGCACGCCACAAACATCACATCAGTTTCAGCAACAGCGATGATCATGCATAGAGTTATCAATTTTAGTATAAAAGTAGTAAACAAATCGGGAGTAACACCGATACGAATGCGGAATACGGAACGCGAGAGATACCAATGAAGGAAGCCTGAGCACACAGAGAACAAACATTCGCGAAGTAAAAAAAACGGAAATCGAGAGGGATCGTAAAAACGGAAGAACATTACCTCGAACTGCGAAAAAACGGGTTCAGCGAGAGAGCTTTGAGAACCCTAAAAAAAGGAGGGAGAAATAAGGGAATTGGGGAATAGAGATGATTTGAGAGCAATGCCTGTAGAGAAGAGCGCGTTGGAGCTTCGGGTGAGATCAGCAATGGCGGAAGAGAAAACCCTAGAACACAGAGAAGAAGAAGAAGAGAAGAGGATTTACCTTGTTTTTTTATTTTTTTCTAATATTGGTTGAATGGGAGAAAATGGTTTTTCTCTCTCTTCTCCGATGGGGAGAAGAGGGAGAAGGCAAAAATAGGAAAAGCTTCGCGGAAGCGAGTTTAGCCGTGGGTATACATTACAAGCATCACCGTACCGTGCTCTGCGCCACACTGTACCATAAATTATTTTATTATTATTATTAGGGTTTGGTGTTTGTCATTTTAAATTAGGGTGTTCATAAGCGATTCAAACCGCGAAAACCGAATAAACTGAAAACCCAAAATTTTAATTGGATTGGATCGGTTTTCATACCGATCCAATCTAAACCGATCGAATATATTAATTATCCTCTACCTACTTGTCTTTTCTCCAATTATAGACCAAAAATTTCTAAACTCAAGACTCATTAACTCATCAACTAAACTCAAAAAAAAAACTTAGTCACGTCTCATCAACTATAGTATTGTTTACTAATATTTTTGTATTTAATTTTTTTTTTACAGAGCCAATTATATAAAAGATGTTATTTGCACAATAATCATGAAACTAATTTTAGGATATTCAAAAAATCGAAAATCGATCCAATCCAAACCGAAAAAAATTGGATTGGATCGGATCGGATTTGAAAAAAATTTAAACCGAATAGATGGTTACATGATCAAACCGAAGGGATTGGATCGGATGAGTTTTGCTTCCAAAAGATCCAATCCAGACCGTGAACACCCCTAATTTTAAATGACATAAGTTATGTCATCTTAAGAAAGAGACAGAAAAACAGAAATCATGGGAGAGAGAAAGTGAGTGATTTTTTTAAATTTAAAATTTAAATAAAAAAAATTATGTGTTTGTCTCTCTGTTAAAATGCCATAACCTTATGTCTTTTAAAATGACAAACATTTTTCATTATTATTATTAGGGAGAGGTTATAGTTACAATCTTTTTTTTTACAACCTCTTACAACCATATATCATAACGGTTGATTTCCGCCAATCAACGGTTGTCATTTATTATGAATTGATAATTAATTAATGAGTTTAATTTGTGAAAATCATAACCGTTGATTGGCGGAAATCAACGGTTATGATATGAGGTTGTAAAAAAAAAGTTGTAACTATAACCTCTCCCTTATTTTATTATTATTATTATTATTTGTTTTGATGATTTGGCCATTGGCCAATGCCAGGTCTTCTTCAATTCAACTTCCCTACATCTACATGAACGGCCAAGTTTACATGGAAAAATTATTTTTAATTTTTACTTTTCTTAATTAATCTTTGAAGTTTGAATTTCGTTTATTGTTACAATAAGTTTTTCTATTAATTCATTTTAAATTATTAGTGGTGATTCTCGGCCATTTTTATTAAAACTAAACTATTGATTATTTATTAATATTTTTATTCAGAAATTCATATTGTTTTTATTTTTTTTTAATTTCTTAAATTAAATAAAAAAAAGACGTACATCTTCGGCTCAACCAAAAAACAAAATCACGTTTCACAATAAATGTCATATTCTTCACATGACACTATTTTGATCTTTGTTAAATTTTCAAACTCGTCTTGTTCCGTTTCACGATTAAAATGCACTCCAGGGGAACCTAGCCGTAGTGGTCCATTTTTAAAGGTTGTAGGTAAAGGTAAATAGGAATGGATCCTCACTTAATATGAAATTCTATATGAAAATTTCAGGGAGGGTTATATTTATAAACTTTTTGTTTATAAATATACTATGTTCTTTCGGGACACTAGGTTGCACTATATTCTCCTGAAAGTACATAGTGTAATTTGCAAAAAAATTGTAAAAAAAATTTTGTAAACGGATCTTTATCCAAAATTTTATCTTTATTTTTCTTTTCGTAGACATTAAATAGTTGAGGTTCCCATTAAAATTTATTAATATTCATAAAGAGAAAAATACATCCAAATTATTTAGAAAATCAATTTCCGCGGCGTGGGTAGTGCTGAATTAACATGGTAGGCCCTATAGATTGTGTCTTGTGGTTGTCATATGACTCGTATCTGAACCTGAGTTCAAGTTGTTATAATGGTATTAGTTTGGGAGTTAGGATATCAACTTATAAATTAATATTCATGTTTAGAACCTTGATGTTGATTGATATACGCAAAGTCAAATTGAGTTTTTGATGGAATCATTCCTTCTAGTTTACCATAATATAAGATATTCTGCCTATTTTTTTTTTTTACCTACCTTATCTATTTATCTTCAATACTATTGAATCAGAATCTCACTGTTTCTTTCTCTTTTTTATATTATAATCCAATGATATTGAAGATGAATAAGTAAGATATTAAAAAAAAAATAATAGATAAAATAACTTTTTTCCTGTTCAAATATACGTTTCTGATGGATACTTCAAAATAATACACAAACATGTTTGGAATATCGTCTCCCTGTGCTCTCTGATTTTGTATGATTTTAAGGTAAATGTTTCTAGTCAATTTAAAGGCCTATAATTTTGGCTCCATATATCAGGTGACCCCATATTATGATGCTCTTGAGAGGCGTAGTTCACTTTACATGCATTTAAGAAAGGTTCCCATACCATTCCACACGACACATATTAACCTTTGTCCAGTATAACCATTACAAAATTCACGAAGGAGAGCCCCATGATTTTAGAACGTCTGCTATAATACACACATTTTTCCTCCTTATGGATGAATATAATACCCGACTACCACACTTACAAGGGCAACCACGCAAACAAACAGTAACGGAAAGCCCGTCTGAGCTCTTTTCATATTGATTTTCCTCTTCAACACCTCCTAATAAAGAAAATGAAAAAATGGGTATCAAATATTGAAATTTTTCAGCAACTAAAATATGAATAATAACTTCAAACATAGTTTGCCTTCATGCAATGGAGTGATGAAACATTCAACAGAAACATCCACTTCTGGTTAATTTGCACCGCCTATCAGAATTATAATACCATCAACTAGATAGATAACTGATATGATTATTTGAACAAGAAGTACTCCGCAATTAAAAAATTTAAGAAGAAAGAAAAATGTGAATCTTTTGTTCATTGAAAGGGACTGATAATTTGCTTATATGAGAAACATATCACAGCCCCTAACAAGTTTATTATGCCACATATTTCTATTGCAGTTGCTAGCAAGAAAATGTGTTAAGAGTTCTGGAGATGATTCGTAAGTTAGAAGCTATCGCATCTTCACATGATAGCTTAAGCCCTTTGTATTGATGCTACAACATAAGCCACTCACCTTTTAGTCTATCTTCAAACATGGCAAGTAAAAACGGTGTGAGATGAATGAAAAAAGACTACCACCAATCTATGGATATTTTATTCTCTCCCTTTTACTATGCTCATCTGTATTGTCTCAATTGTTTCCATTCTGTATGCAAAAGGGGATACTGAATGTGAAAAATGGAATTCATGAAGTTTATAGATTTTATAACGAAGGAAGATTGACTAAAAAAAATTACATACCAACTCTTGCTTTAGCAAATCTTTTTCTTTAGTGTTCCTGCGCCTCTCTTCATTCAGCTTCATGATGCTTCCTTCAGCCTGCAAAGATGGTAACTAATTGTTGATTGCTTCCACCTTTGAAGGTAGAAAAATATTAAAAATGTCAAACTCAACCTAAGGAACTGGTTCAAGAAATTGAACGGTGGGTGTTAATGAGCGGAACTAATTACACACTATTTGAGCTCTTGCTCGTCAAATGCTCGACCAATTTCGTTTATTGTACTAAACAAACAAGTTCAAATTTGGCTTTAGGCTCGATTATATAAACGAGTTAAGTTTCAGTTTTATAAACCCTGACACCAAAGGCTCGCGAATAATTTGTTTAAGTGTGTGTAATGACCAAACAATATTAATTTTAGATAACAGAAGGGTATAGATAATAATAATCTATAAATTTCTATCATTTAGTAAATTTTACTTGTATCTAGAGAATTATAATTACATAACTTCTTTGTCTTATGTTTTTTATACTCTTTTACTTCCTATTTTTACTTTATCTTCGAAGATGAAAATTCTACCAAATACTAAATTAATAAACTTGAGAATATTTCAAGAATATATTTGATAAAGGGCAATCCAAACTCAAGCTTTAAATTTGGCTCATTTACATAAATGAGAAGCTTGAGCACCATCTTTTTTGCAAGCCAAACCTGAGTTTCAAGTAGTGGACATGGCTCCACTCATTTACACTGCTACTTTAACCCTATGCCGAGATAACATCTTTGTGAATCAAAAATCATAGTGGAGCTGTTACAGTTAGCATGAACTCCCCTTTTTAACACGGTCTTATCTCAGCCTTGTTTCTTCTAAATTCAGAAAAATTCCAAGTTATATTATATATTAGATATCTAGAACATAATTTTCTCTAATTCAATATCTCCACCAATTCCCCATGAAGTTAATTAGTAGTATAACTCCAAGTTCAGATATTTTGGCACTTGCAACAAATGTTGTGAGATAACAGTTATAATCTAATTTGAGAAGCTCTAACCTCTCTTAGCTTAGAATCCATTATACTCAGCCTTGACTTCAATTCCTCGGAATCCTTAGCTAAATTCAACTGCACAGCATCATTTCCTTGCTTCAAGTCACCCGTAATCTCAGCAAGTCTCGAAACAATATCCTCATCGGTTGTATCCTCCTCCGTATCCTGGGCTGAGTCCAAACTTTTTTCCTCAGAAACCTGTCAAAAGGAAAAACAATGATGACAGAGAGTGAGTGAGTGAGTGAGTGATTGAGTGATTGAGTGAGAGAGAGAGAGAGAGAGTTATTATATTTTAATAAAAGGCACACGACATTCTACTACCATGCTGAACTAAATTAAAATGCTTCTGATTCACAAAAAGATGTTAACAATAATACTCATATCATAATATAGAATAACATACGATAGTGTGTGTTAGGCAGAGAGAGAGAGAGAGATGCTCACTCTAAGAGTAAGAGGGGGAGTCATGTTTTCAACTCCACTTGGCACACTATCTTTTTGCAATTGAATTTGATTGGATAGGTCCTGCTTCAAATCTCCATTTACAGGAAGCAATACTTCAGGGGAAGAGGATGAACTTATGAGGACTACCCTTAGTTTCTTCTCCTCAACATACTTGCCACTATCTTTTGCAAACTGTGAAATGGGAATGAATCTTAATCTTTCATATTTTTTTTTTTTTTTTTTTTTTTTGTAATTTTAGTGAGGATGCGAATGGCATAATAATAATAATAATAATAAAAATAATAATAATAATAATAAGATAAAGGTCACCACTACCAGGTCAGAAGAGATTGCATCTTCGGTTGTTCCAAAGGGGATAACAGTGCTTTGAATGAGGAATTTGTCTTTACAGTGAAAATCAGGAGGAGCTGTGCGCTGAGCCTGCATAGTAACTGCATCAAACGAAGAAACACATTCCAATAAGCACAAAGATACGAATACAGAGAGAACAGTGTTGATCCAATAGAATAATACCAGTGAAATCACATGTTCCCTGTGGCTTGATGATGCCTATGGTTGGCCTAACGCAATATTTCTTCGGCGACGTCGTTTTCACCTGAATTATGAATCATAAGGTAAGATATATATGACATTACATAAGAAACAAACAAAGATGATTTAATTATAGAATGAGGAATGAAAAAGCCAAAAAAGAGAACCTTAAAAGCAACATAGTGAGTAGCCTTGTTAGCAAGATGAACCAAGCAGGAACTCTGTTTCTTCAATTCAACTGAAAAAGGAAAGAAGAGATTGGAATTATTCGGAAATATTTGCGAGTGAGTGAGTGAGTGAATACTTACAGACAAATGTGAGTTGAGGGGGTTCAATTTGGAGAAGCTCCGTCGCCATGAGAGATCAGAATCTTCAGAGAGAGAGAGAGAGAGAGAGAGAGAGAGAGAGAGAGGATGGGAATTAGAGAGAGAAAGAAGAAGAACGGAGGAGCGTTGGTGTTTGGTGTTTGGTGGCGTCGGTTACGTTCGACTGTGACTCATCAACGCTTCTTCTATCTGACGGCTCTCGGCTTCACCTTTTCCTCTCTCCGCGCCCAACTTCTCACCATTTCCATTATTATTTTTTTTTCAAATTTTGAATTTCAGTTTTTACAATTATAACTCTTTTAACTTTTAACCTTTACCCCAAAAAATTATTACAAATAAACTAAAAAGTTTATAATTAAAAAGTATTCTGAATATGAGTTTATTAACAAATGATATTTAAGGCATATGCGTAATTTAAATTACTTTTCATATTATGCAATTGCAATGGATAATTAAGAAATATAGTTTAAAAGTAAGAAACAGACTATGACGAGCAAATAAATTTATAAATAAATAAATTTCCCTACCTGGCTACCTCTAATAAATTTATTACGTCAAACCCACCGAAAGGTAAAAGATGACACTGGCAAAAGAGAAAAGGGTATTGCTCGTCTTTCCAAATAAAATAATAAAAAAAACTTATGTCTTTATTCCAAAAAAATATAAATATTTTACTCGAGATAGATTATATTTATTATTATTTTAAATTTACTACATTTATTATTTAATTGAGTAGAGTTTGATTAATTTGAAATCAATAATAATCATTTTTTAATCATTAATTTTAAATTGATCAAATAATAAACAATTAGATAATAAAAATAATAAATTTAATATGGTAATATAACCGCCCCATTTCACTCTCTTGTTTTTTCTTATCTGAGAATTAATACAACGAGTAGTTCGGAAGAAATGCTTTATTAGAATTTTTTTACTATATTTTAGTAGTTTCCCCTTCCCTTCGTTTTGATCTAAGTCTTATTTTTTAGAGTAGTGCTGATTTTAAATTAAGCACCTAAAATATGTGAAAAGCTTAACGTTTAAAAAGTATTGACTTTTTTTTCTTTTTCTTTTTATCTTTACCTTTACCTTTTATGATTGAAAAATGGTAGGACCAAAATCACACGTAAATAAAAAAAAAAAAGTAGTGAAGAATGAGGTTAATTGTCTCATAAAATCAAGAATAATGACCTACCTATGAATTGTGCATAGCTTTTTTTTTCCTTAGTCTGATTAATTATTTACATCAATAATGTTATTTTAATATATTTCGTGAACACTTAGTTTTTTTTCTCAATTATTTAAAAATAAAAGAATTAAATAAAATTATAAACACTTTTTTTTATTCATATTTTTAGTTGATTAGAAAAAATATAACAAAAATCATCAAAGAAAATAAATGGATGAAAGATTGGTTGAAGTTTCACATGGATAGAAGTCATGTCTTGTTTTAAGTCTTACATTAGATAGGCTTATATAACGGCTGTTTGACCATTCAGAGGTGTTGGAATTTATCTTGCATCCACATCGATATGGGATATGAGATACGACAAAACACGATACTTCGATACGTTAATTCTAAAAAATGTTAGATTTCGACACGTTAGGACACGTTTTAATATTATATAATATTTTAATTTATATAATGCATATTATATTTAGTATTCAATTTTTTAATAATAAAAAATAAAACTAAACTTATAATACCTATCAATTTTGCAAAGAAACATAATACATCCTAAATATTTATATTAAACTCAATAAAATCATAATCGTAACCTAACGAATCTAATAATTGAAACTCAAAATGCAATGCAACGTAATCTTTGAACTTTTTTTGAGTCTTTGCAACGAGTATTGAAGTGTTGAGAAGTGTCGAAGTGTCAATGAGTGTCGAAAAGTATCGCACACGACACGTCAGAATTTTTAAAGTGTTGATACTTCATATATTGGAATGGTATTTTGTCTATTTAGTATTGCCCTAAAGTTATTTTTCCGGTGGGAGGTGTTTAGTTTCGAGTTTTAATTTTTTTAATGAGTTTCGTGGATCTCTCTTAAGGAACTCATTAATATTATTTTAAGAATTAAAAACTTTGGATGGCTGAGATTGCACACATGTCACGATTCGTGAGTTCCAGAGGGATCTCTGTGGAACTTGAAGAGAAACAAAAAAAAGGCATGAGTTATACAAGTGGTTCTGCGGAACTAATTAAATTTTTATTAAAAATATATAAAAGTAGTTCTGTGAAGGTCAGTTTACCCGCTGAACTAAATACATTCCACCGAAAAATGAGTTTGAAGGTGTACCAAACATATAAACCACATGGTAACGCCCCCACATGGTCAAATAGCCTTTATGTAACACCCTAAAAAAAGTATTAACCTATTATAAGGCTAATATAATAACCATTATTAATAAAATACATTTGCATGTTATATGTGTTAAAGAAACATTATTTTGTATAGAACCTTTGGATAAATAATAGATCTTGGACCTTGGCACAAATAATAAATATTTACTGGTTCTAAGAATGTTATTGTAATAGTGATTCAGCTAGGTCCTGAATACGGAAATTTTTATTGTGCATCTTTTTTCCAAAACCAAATATTTTTTTATATCATTTAAATCCTTATCTTTTTGTTTACCAAAAAAAAAAAAAATCCTTATCTTTTGATTTATTTCCTTGAATGTCCTGATTGTTTTCTATTTTAGACAATGATATACCTACATCCGTATTACCGAAGATTCACTCCATGAATACTCCTAACCTTTTTCTTTACAAATCCATTATTATATTGATGAAAGTTTTGTTATAGTTAAAGCCCTCTTATGTAATTTGGGGTTTTGTAATTTTCATATTACATGAAAATTGAAATTTTATGTTATAAAGATAAAAAAACATGTGGAATTATATGTTAGAAAAAATTATGTATAAGATCTATGTCAGCACGAAAATCAAAGGGTGTGTAAAAAGATTTCAATTCTTATATTGAATGAAAATTATAAAATCCTATAATTTATATGAGATATTGTGCATCCACGTCAACACAAATGCACCTATGTGTGTTTTTTTTAAAGAGTAGTTATGGTCAACCAAGGGAGGATATGGGCTAGATTTTCTATGCATCCGTTATATATACATCGGTTCCACACAAAAAAAAATGCGAAGACTCAACGGGAAATAGCAAAAAAATATTTGGATTGAAATATGATAAAACTTTCTTTACATAGAAAGAAGATGTACTAAGTTGGGTGCTTTGGGAGTATAAAAAAAAATTCTAGATTGAATTAACCATATCTATCAATTGATTTAAGATGGGCATTGGGTCACCTTCCACAACTTTTAATAATCATGGCATATCAAATGAATAATACATGTCTATTTGGAGAATCAAAGTAGTAATTTTAAAGTGGAACATCTGCTTTGGTGCAGTTATGATCTACACCACTCATTCATTCATCATTTTATCATATATGCTAAATGATGCATTCCCCGAGAGAGATGAGTCATAATTATTTTTGCCCAATACCTCATTGTTGTGGCATGGTGAGGTAGCGCACAACTAACATACATAATGGTGAGTTGTATTAGGGCATAAGAGATTCTCTAAAGTCTATAGTTTTTACTTTAAGGGTGTATTTAGTATAGGAGAAATTTTTTGGTGACCGAGAATCATGATTAATGGGAATTCAGTAGAAATTGAGTTTACTTGGAATCTTACGAAAGATGTGTTTGGTTCGCCAAAATATTACCGGGAATATTGGGTAAAAATTATTGATTCCATATTTGGTTTAAAACCAAATATGACTTGGAATATGAGATTATTTTACAAAAATAACCCCAAACTATTTTTACTTTTGTAATTGATAGATTGGGTCTAGATTTGTATGTGTATTGGGGTATTTTGGTCTCAAAATTTATTGTCGTGTTTTCCCTTTACTTGGTATTCTGATTGGTATTCCGAATTACCATATTATTTTTGGTAATCTGAATAGTGACTTTTCTTTATAAATCAAATTACCGGTAATCCTTGGATATCCGGGAATCGTAATTTATTCCTTCTACCAAACGTGGTAATTACATTTACCAAAGAAGGATTACCGGTAATCCTCTCCAAAAACTTGAACCAAACACTCCCTAAGGAGACCCCTTTAGTGTGCCTCTAAAGGCCACCCCATATATTTGGGTTGTAAGGCTGGTATAGAATAAACACAATTTTTTTTAACTCTTATTACTTATTTTAGTAAAAATGTATATAATGAAATTAGGGGAAGATTATATTTACAAACTTTTTGTTTACAAACTACATTAAGTATGACCGGTCATATTTCAATAAAAAATGTATGATCGGTTATACTTAGTATAATTTGTAAAAAAAAGTTTGTAAAAAGATCATTCTCCATGAAATTAAATACAAACTTTTATCTATATATTGGGGTTAAATATGCGAGCTACCCAACATGCGATAGGAGAAAATTTTCTCATGTTGTAGACACATCTTATGTGGGGCTCATATCTATTAAAAAAATAAAAAAAGCAAAAGAAAATATTGCACAAAAATCGAAGGGTCACTAGTAGGAGAAAATAACTCTCCTACAACATGAGAAAATATTTTTCCATTAATAATTTGCATAAAGTTTTATGCTTCTAGGCTTTCTATGGGAACAGTGGCTATTTTGCCACTGTTCACCAAATTATTTATCAGACTGTAACGCCAACAATAAAAATTCTCGTAATGCCACGCATCATAATTCGTTACACTGTGCAGCGAATTATGTTTGCTGATGTGGCACGTCTCAATTGGCCACATAATTCGCTACACAGTGTAGCGAATTACGTTGTAGCGAATTACGTGGACAAGATATCAGGCTGTACAGTCAGCCACAGGACACATGTTAAGCCAGCACTAATTCGCTACGCTGTGTAGCGAATTATACATGATGATGTGGCACAATGATCATGCATAATTCGAATTATGTGTCCAACATAATTGTGCCACATCTTCATGCATAATTCGTTACACAGTGTAGCGAATTACTGTTGGCTTGACACGTGTCATGTGACTAACTATACAGCCTGACATCTTGTTCACGTAATTTGTTACACTGTATAACGAATTATGCCGCGTGGCATTTTGAAAATTTTTATTATTAACATGACAATCTAGTAAATAATTTGATGAACAATGACAAAATAGCCACTGCTCCTTTCTGTGCCATTCTTTTTTTGAGAAAAAAAAGGTGAGCATATAAGCGTTAATGGTGTGCTTAACAGAAAAGTTTTTGTAGTCATGTAAAACGCTAGGCAATTAGCAAAAGCAAACGACAAAGTAGCTAACGACAGCGGAATGACATCGAAGTCAACCACAAACTATAAATTTTCCGCTAAATGTGCACGGTCTTGCCGTCCACGACCACAGCTACATTGTCTTATAAAAGATATAAATTTTAACAAAATCTCGATTGATATAAGAACACAATAGTATAGAGGCATTGATATGTCATTAAATCTTTTAAACATATATAAATTTGAACCTTAAAAATGATTAAACAAGGTAGGATTGAGGTTCCCCCCCTCCCCTCCTTAATTAAACCGCAAACAGAAGGAACAAATTCAACGTTTTTAGCCAAAGGACAAAAACTAGTATTGTGCATATTGATGTCCATGAATACATTATTATTTGTTGTTGTGGTTCTTATTAGATTTTGAAGAAGCATTCACAAAAAACTTACCTTAAAAAGTTATTAATAAAATCGAATAAAATGAGGAAGTAATAGGATTTATCGATCATAATTTACTAGACATATATTAAAAAAAAAGTTTGAAGGGCAAGGATTAAATAAATTGCATTCTTTAAATCATTTACAATATATGGTAATGAATAAAATTTTTCTAGATCCATCTATTGTTCTAAAAACAAACTTTTGTCGCTGGCATTCAAATAAAAATTGTACATGAACAATCATATGGAGTAATCACTTGTTGATATAATACAAAAATTGAGAACATAGAAAGCTTTGGCGAAACAAGAAACACAAAAAGATTATCCGAACATGTTGCTGAAAAAAAAAACAGCTGTCATAAACTTTGCTGTGATGGTTTACAGCATTTGCCAATATTTATTATATATATAATTTTGTTTATCTGTATCTATTAGACCTAAATTAAAGACAAAAATAAAATAAAGTAAAATGAATCTCAAAGAACTACTATGCGATTTGTATAATTCAAAACAGCAAGGAAATTGGGCCAATGGTGAAATTATTTATCACTAATTGCATATATTTTTGATCATTCCAAATTTTTAAAATTATAAATAACATTATTATTATTATTTTTAAAAATTTAACTACTTTTTGTAGAATTATTTTTAATTTTAAATTTGACAATATACATGTCAAAATGAGAATTGAGATGCGTGTTTAATTGTGAAAGAAATTTATAAAATAAAAGGTAATTTCAAAATAAAAAAATAAATAGAAAGGTAACACGTGACTTAAAAACCGCATATAAAAATTCTTATTTTATAAAAAGTATACTAGATTTAAAATAAGATTTATTAAACAGTACATGATATTAAATTATATTTAAAACTAAATTTTAAGCAATTCACATATGCACTTTTAATTTAAACCTAACATAAATTCAGCATAACTAGTTTTGTATATTAATACAACAACAGACTGGATCATAAATGAACCGTGTTAGCCCACCTACCTTATGTGTCACGTAGAAAAAATTTCCCCTTATAATTGTGGAATTGATATTTCTTACATAAGATAATTTTATACATAAGATATTTCTGCAATTAATGCTTATTTGTATTTATTTTCAAAATGACATTGTTTTAAAATTGAAAGATTAGAAAGTTATAATTATAAAGACTATAATAACCTTGAAATAAATTAAAATTACTAAAACATCATGATTTTCGACCTAAAACGACATTGTATTGGGCTATCTACATGCACTCCTATAACGACATTATTTTGAGTTAAAAAAATTAAAAATTAAAATGAGAAATACTATTATAATCATGGAGTAAATCATAATTAAAAAAATATATTGATTTCCGTCATCGTTTTGGACTCAATGTAAATAAAGAAAAAAAAAACTCCTATAATTATACATATAAATGATAAAAATAAATAGTAAAAATGAGGAAGATAATGTTTGTCAGCTGAGCCAAACAATGGAGAAAGAAATAGAAATGGAAAGAAAGGAATAGGAATAGGAAGGAAAACAAACAAAGGTAGCAGGGGCGGCGGAACCTCGAAAGTAACGAAGCGAAGCCGAACAAACCACAAAAACAAAATTAATAAACAGTGTTTAAGGATTTTACTATAAATACCTCTCTCTCATTTCTGATTCTGACACACTCACACACACTTCGTTGCCTCCGTCTTTCGATCTCAGATCTCTCTCTCTCTCTCTCAGAAATGGCCTCTGTAACGGGAACCTCCATGTTCCTCACCTCTCTTTCAAAGCAAGCTCTGGTATATATAATCTAACCTTCTCTCTCTTTCTCATGCTGTTTTAGTCCATTTTCTATGTCTTTATGTATCTGCTTTTTCTTTTTTCTTTTTTTCTTTTTCTTTTTAATAATCTTTTAAGAGAAGCCTGTTTAATCAATCGGTTAAATGTAGTGCTTGATTTGATGTTATATGATTGCATTTACATTCCATGGGGTCGGGTCTTAGTCTAATTTTCATTAAAGAGTCTACCTTTTTATTTCATTTTTACACAAGTGTATAAGATTTTATGCAAGTCTAACTTTATTTCATCTGAAGATTTTTATTTTTAACTTAATTACCCCAAGGCTTTACAGAATCAACACCTATGGCATGGAAGCTCTCTCTTTTGCTAAAATCTGGTGTTTATGCTTGAGCTTTGTTATGCCTGTTTTCTGCAGTTTTCATGGGTTTCTTTTCTTTTTTATTTAAAAATTATTTTGGACATTTCCTGTCACTATCTTCTCAAGCTGTCCTGCAACAACTGAATCGACCCTTATAAATGAAGTATTTTATTGCTTGTGTGTTTTAGTTGTACATGCTAGCTAGCATCATAGTGATTTTATGATTGGCTTTATTTTTTTGCTTTGTGACTGAAAAGAAAATTAGTCTTGTGTTTTGCTTCTAATTATATTGTGTTGCCCGGACTCATTCAGTTCTTGTTGGATGTATAAACAGGTCCCTTGTGCCAGGTTCTCTACCCCAAATTCAGTCTCCCTTTCAATGAAGGGGAGAAACTTTCCATCCATTACATTGCAGCCTAGAGGACCTTGGTTTCAAGTCTCGTGTGTGGTAAGATTTTGTAGCCATAAACCATCATGTTTTTCATTGCCTCAATGTCATCTGCCACAGCAATGGGATCATTTTGCTTAATTTACTCAGTTCCTTCATCTCTATATCTTCAATTTAAAATTCGAAATGCTTAAACGAGTTTTTGGATTGTGGGATAATTCATCTTTCATCCTTAGTTTCTGCTAGTGAAAGTTGATATTGTACCATACCATCTTCGTGACAAAAGCTGCAATTTTGTTGTTATTTATTATAGAATATCTTTTCTGTTAGAAATATATAAAACTATTAAAGTAATCTCACCCACTAGCTTAAACTTTTGGGTTGAATTGGTTCTTTACATTTTCTATTCGAATTATCAATTATGTCTTATGCTCATAATTCTTGATCACGTGCTTATATTTACAGAAAACTATAACAAATATTCCGGGAAGTTAAAATGGGGCCTGAACTATTTTGTAATATTTGAGTTGATATAATCAGCATGGAGTTTTATTTGGTGCAGGCCAAACCAGAGACAGTGAAGAAGGTGTGTGACATTGTCAAGAAACAATTGGCCCTGCCAGAGGGTTCAGCTGTTACTGGAGAGTCTAAATTTTCTGCACTTGGAGCTGATTCTCTTGACACGGTATTTTCATATTTATCTATGAATTATTGTCGTGGTGTAAAATCGCAACACTTTTATAAAGCATAGATTAATAAATATCTAAATTTGTGAGTATTTGCTACACTTGTCATCTATATGTCATTTGAACTATTGTGAACTTTTCTTTTTCCCTTGTTAGTACTTTTCCTGCTTTTGAGATATATAAAACCATTAATATAGCCTCACCCAATAGCTTAAGCTTTTGGGTTGAATTGGTTCTTTACATGGTATCAGAGCCTCGGTGTACCGGGTTCGATCTTCGCCGCCCCCCACTTTCTTTCAAGTGGAATTTCTTTGTTCGCACAGGTAGCTGGGCCTGTGCATTGTCCACCCTTCAAGCTTAGTGGGCTCTCGTGTGAGGGGGCGTGTTGAGATATATAAAACCATTAATGTAGCCTCACCCAACAGCTTAAGCTTTTGGGTTGAATTGGTTCTTTACACTTGCAATTTTTGTTCTCTCTCTTTCTCTCATTGTACTATGGAGAAATAATAGGTTCTTTATAATAAGAAAGTGGTGATGGATTGGTATTGAAGATGGACCTTCATATTTGATCATGGCATGTTTTGATGCGTTTCCACATATATTTATGAAGATCGTCCTTTTGGTGATATATAGAAACAAGCTATCTTTAGTTCTTACTCTACTGTCTACAATTGTCGTGTCCCTTATAAAACGCCTTAGTTTGTCTATTTAGTTCTTACTTTTACTATTGTCGTGTCCTTGATGAAACGCCTCAGGTTGTTTAAGCAACTTAGTTTTCTCTTGCCTTGGTTGCCTTATCCCTTTAGTCTATATCATGTTTGAAATGATTCCATTTTCTTTGTAACTTTTAATTTTATGTTTGAAATGGCTCAAATGGCATGCTGCATGTTGTTCTACGTATTGGAAAGATCAGAACACAATGTCTGTGGTTTATGTTATACGATCTTTTGCTTGTTTATTTAGACTTGCTTTTCAAATTTTGTGCAGGTTGAGATTGTGATGGGACTTGAGGAGGAATTTGGTATTAGTGTGGAAGAAGAAAACGCCCAGACCATCACCACCGTTCAAGAAGCTGCTGATATGATTGATAAACTTCTTGAAAGCAAGTAAACAAGCAAAGTGGTCATACATACATGTCCATTTTGGAGTTTTTCACTATTTTGATGGATGTGGTTTTTTTAATGTTATAATTTTATCTTTGGTGTTTCCATCTGATTGTTCCTCAAGTAACTGCTAGTTCTTTTCTGAACTGTATTAGGATTACTATATATGCATTTCATTCTCCCAATTCCGCAAAGAATAATCATAATAGAGTTGCATGGCCAAAGAAAAAAGGAATATTAGACTTTCTAGAAAGAGTGGATTGCCCATTAAATATGGTGCACAAGGCTTATTGTGTTTGAATGTTTTAATATATTTATTCTTCTTGTTTAGTTGTGGCATTATACTTAGCATTAACTATTGGTCTCTGCGTTGGTTTTGTTTATTGTGTACAACTAAAACGTTTTTACAAGTGTTAGTTTACTCTTTCTAGAACCAATTGAGTCTTGGTAACGTTTATAAGCCTTCCACTAACGCTTCTAGAACAATTACGTGCTACTAGCAAAAGACTCTGAACACAGAAATGACATCAATAAGGTAAACTAGCTTGGACCCGTTTCTTTGTTTGATTTTTTTTTTTTTTTTTTTGGTGAATGAATTTAATAGATGAGAAATTGCAAATTATGCATTTTATTTGGTTGTATCTGGTTAGCACATGTCTCCATTTAAACCAAGTCCTTTCTTGAGTTAAGGTTCGAACTCAAACAGTCAATATAAGGAGCGTAGTTGGCCAATTTGTCATTATAGTTTTGAAGTGTTTATTAATACAAATTATTCTATTTTGTTACAAAAATTATAAAATAAAAGAATACCTTATGGCTTTTTGCAATAGGTTTATATAGTTCATAGATTGAACTCATATTATCTTTATTTATTTTTTGATACAACATATGACGTTTTCCAAAATACTCTCGCTCCCTCCAACTCGTTTATTTATTTATTTTTTTTTTTTTTATATTTTCAATTGCGGCGTAAGAATGGTGAGTATAGACCAATTCAATAATAAAATTAACCAAATTTTTTTTTCTAATGTGACTAAATTTCTAATTTTAACATCAACATCAACAATACCTTTATCTCAAATTAATTAGAGGTCGGTGATAAATGAACCCAAATGAAAGATACAAAGGGATTGAAAAATGAAAGATACAAAGGGATTGAAAAAAGAAAAAATAAATAAATAAAATAAAAAATAAAAATAGATAAAAATAAAAATAAAAAAGATGGTGAAAGGAAAAAGAGGTTATCTGAAATATAAGAATAACAACGGATCTAACTCTCCATTAATGATAATCAGAGCTTGAGTGACTACAAGGTCACAAGTTCGATCATCACCGCCTCTCACTTTAAAGTGAAATTTCTTTGTTCGCACAGGTAGGTGAGCCTGTTGCATTGTCAACTCTTCAAGCCCAATGGGCTCTTGTGTGAAGGGGTGTCTTGAGATATATAGTTTCACATTGATTGTATGAGCAACTAATATGGAGTTTATAAGGCCTTGGGCACTCCTACCCTTTGAGCTAGTTTTTGGGGTGGTGTATCTCAAGGTTCTTTACATGGTATCAGAGCCTCGTGTCCTGGGTTCGATCCTCACCGCCCCCCACTTTCTTTCTAGTGGAATTTCTTTCTTTGCACAGATAGGTGGGCCTGTGCATCGTCCACACTTCAAGTCCAATGGGCCTTCGTGTGAGGGGGCGTGTTGAGATATATAAAACCATTAAAAAACCCTCACCCATCAACTTAAGCTTTTGGGTTGAATTGGTTCTTTACAATTCTTATAGTTTTTCTCCATTCCGTCTTAAGACTTATTGTCCGTCAATCTATATCTCACTCTACTAAGTCATATTTTACTACCTTCCCCCAAGTAAGTTTCGGTCTACCTCTATCTTTCTTTGTGTTGAGCTCTTCCTAACAAACTTTTGTTGTTACAGGAGCATCCACATGCCTTCTCATTATGTGCCCAAACCACATCAATCTATGTTCTCTCATCTTTTCAGCCGCCGGTAGTACTCCTACCTTTCATCGAATATTTCCATTTCTTATCTTATCCATCTTCGTATAATCACACATCCATCTTACCATCCTCATCTCTGCTACTCTCATTTTATGCTCATGTTGCCTATGTGCTGGCCAACATTCAGCTCCATATAACATTGCAGGCCTTCATTCAACTCCATATTCATCCATCTTGCCCTGATTCTATGATTTAGTTCTTCATCAATCTCTCCATCTTTTTGCAAAATGGATCTCAGATATCTAAAAGCATCTTTCTTGGATACCTCTTGACCAAGTAGATGCACAAAATCTTACTAGGTTTCTAATACTCAGTCTTGTTCCAACTTAACATGAATCCTTTAGACTCCAATGTGCTTATCCACAATTCAAGTTTTCTGTTAACACCGTCTTTGGTTTCATCAATAAGCACAATATCATCTGCAAAAACATACATTATATACTTTCTCTTGCATATGTTTTGTTAGTTCATCCATAACTAAATTTCTAACTTAAGCATTAACAATCATATAGACATTAAAATATTGTAACTATGAAATAACAGTAACACTATATTTTAAAAAAATGAATAAAATTAATTGTTACATTTTGTTGAATCTTGTTTTGGATAACAGGTTGGTCTAAATTGTAATCCCACCCCCATAAGAGGAGAGAAAAAAAACAGATAAAATTCATATCTATTTTGTATAGGTAGAAACTTGACTTCTATAATGTAAAATAAGAGAAATATAACCATTAAAACAATCACCAAAGTATCTGGTAAAAAAATATAACTGTAATAGACATTAATGGGTATGAATTCAATAAAATTCCTCAACTTTTTAATCAAAATTATGTGACACATGGTTCAGTTGTTCCCGCCACAGCATAGAAAATTGATTTGTTGACAGAGAATCACTCTGGCCATATTCCTTTGGTTTTATCAGGTGACACTGTACAGGTTCATATTTTTCCTTTTACAAACTCTACACAAAATGATGATAAGGTTAATACCGCTTCGGAATAGTTACATCACACTCAAATGACAGTTAATTTTTTTTAAAAAAAATAGCTGTTTTTTTTTTTGTTTTGAAACAAAAGAAAAATAAAATCATAAGTTCAAATAAAGAAGTCCATATTAAAATGTATTCTTATTTTTAACCATAAGATATTTTTAAGTTTTTAAGTCAGCTTTTACCATAACTGAAATTATTTTATAAGCGGTCTTAAGAATATATTATTTGCATTAGTTTGGTGTATTTAAGAAAATGGGCCAGGTTTATACTATCTTCTCCTGGGAGAACACTAGTTTCACTATGTTCTTCCGGGAGAAGATAGTGTAATTTGTAAAAATTTATCAAAAAAATTTGTAAACGGATCTTTCCCCTAATAAAATTAATTCTTATAGAGGCAAACTTATCTCTTAATCACTCTTAAACATGAATTATCTATCTTTTGAATCGAAATGAATTAGTTGAAACTGCAAAATCGTCCCACATAACCTAATTGCATAAAAGAAAATCTGATTATATGTATGTACATACATTAGTAAATTCCAATTTTTCATATATATAGATAGATAGATATGCGAGTCTTGGCATTTTAATATACAAATACAATTTCGTATGATTAGATGGATTTGAGAATGATAGGTAGGGTAACGCAAAAGAATTTACACACTGCAAATAAATTTGGGACCCCCTATGTCTTGTATAACATTTTCTTTTTGGGTATTAAGTCTTGTGTAACATTCACTAGAAAGAGTAGAGACTAAAAAGTAGCATCACTATGGAGAAAACATTGCTAGTATGGAGTACAAGACACAAGGTTTGACACATGAAGATATGAAAAGTTATTATGATATCCAAGGAATAAGACAGCAAAACCAGACAAAATAGGACTGGTTACCTAAACATTATTACTATTGAAATTTCTCACTTGATTCTGCAGCATGTGATTGATAATTGGGAGAAAAAACAATAAGAAAACAACAACTAATTTATGATGATTAGGTGTTAATCACGTGCACTCCTGTTGCAATTTGAAAAATATTGACACTTGCTTCAACCATGTGCCATCAACTCAATAGATGATGACATGCAAACCTGACAATCTGAACAAGGTTTCCAGCTCTAAGTAGAGTGAAGCTGTAAATGCAAAAAGGCTTTTGTAAAGTTCAATCATGGGCCTCTGATTGGAAAGATAAAGGATCTTTTAACGTATGGAAAAACAAAAAAGAAAGGCTAACCTCAATAATTACAACTGGGAAATCAACAGTAGAATCATAAAAGAAGAAAAATGATATCTTTAGGAAAATTATTGTCAAGCCAATCAAGAAAGAAACATGGGTTCATTATAATATCATATATTACAAGGTAATAAGAATGAAAAATTAACATACAATAAAGAGGATCTAGTCTATAATAATTGGAATCTCCCACATCCCAAACCACTCATACTCTCATATAATGCAAAGACAAGTATGCTGTTAAACCTGCAAAAGCAGTAGTGGCTAGTTCACAAACAAGACTTCTAGGGGCATTGGAGGAAGCTTGCATTGATCCAAATGGTGAAAATGCAGAAAGAGGACCAGGAGCCATCATGTCATCTGGGTTTGGAGGGCTTGGATTGGAAGGAATGGTGGGAATGTCAGTTCCAGAAGCACCAGGAGAAGGAAACAGTGGAGCAATGTCTGGGGACAACTCTTGGAAAGGATATAGTGAAGATGGAGGAGGATCTTTTAATGTTGCTGGTGAAGAGGAGAGAGTGGGAACTTCGGGAATAGGTGTTGAATATGATGAAAGCAGAGGTGAGGGCATGAAAGCCATGATGATCATTAGTGTCAGATAAACCCTGAATGATGATGATGCCATTCTGATGGTGAAGAAACCCAAGTTTCACTGCCTGGAAATGGATATAATTATGTAAGAATTTTCTGAGGGAGATGGAAAATGTGTGGGCTTTTAGTGGAAATAATGATGGCAAGTCTTTAAATCCTCAAGCCCTGAAGCTCTGCAGGTTCCTATCTCTCTCTCTCTCTCTCTCTCTCTCTCTCTCTCTCTCCCCCCCATACCTAAGACTATGTGGGGTCAAATGGGGCACCACGTGGCTAGTGTGTCTATTGGACGATAATAAGAAACATATTTGGTTTCTTTGAGGAAGAGACAAAGATTGGAAAAGGTTTCCATGTGATGGGTTTGGTAAGAGAATCCTTTTCTACCCGTACCCGTGATATTAGGTGCCCTACAGCTCTCTTTTTTCTGTTGATCCATATAAAGTTAATTGTTAATTATAGCAAACAGGAAAGCTGACTGTAGTTTTGCATTTCAAATTTCATAATCACGGTGCCTGATGTTTCAAAGGTGATTCAAAAAGTACCCAAAAACAAAAAAAAACAAAGAACCAGAATGATTCAAATTTCACTGCACATTTGTAGCTCTTACGAAAGAGGATGCATGTCCCTAATCCTTTTGAAAGTGACATTACCAGTTGATTTGTAGTCAACATTGGATTGCGACACCAACATGTTATAAGTTTTTAAGAATAGCTTGTCTCGTGAAGAACATTCGTACGAGTATAAAGGAGGCTAGGCTGGACATTATTGAGCAACATTATTGATATAAGCCTTCTTAATAGCTGACAATCCTTTCTGTCTTCTTGGGATGTATGTGTATAATGGAACTGACACAAATACGAATCTCAATAATTTCCATGCAGTTTCTTTAAGATATTTGTTTAAAGTTCTTTGTTATGATATACTTGTGTCCGATACGTTTCTTCATTTAGTGTTTAAATTAATGAAAAGAGTCTAAGGATGGGGAAAAAACGGAGAATTCGTTGATTTATATTTTAATGTTCACGAAGATACAGAGTACACATACTTTACAAAGTACAGTGAAGCCTGAGTGGAATTCACCAGAATGCTTAACCTTTTATCTGGAATTCAATAAGACCTGAAACATAAAGGTAAACCGTAAAATAGAGAAGTTCCAGATTCTAATATCTGGAACAGGACAATGATAACATGATACCTACAATTATTCAAATGCAGCGAGGCAGCCGCTGCAATTCCATGGCTGCAAGCCCAGCAGTTTTGGCTAAACCAGGCACACCTGAACTTTTGAGTTCAGAAACTATCACTTCAATTCTCGAAATCTCTGGTATGGATATTGATAATATCATTGCATTCAATAAGTACTGCTTGCAAGCATAACCTAAAGCATGAAGCATTCGCTGTACCATTAAGTGAGGGGTGCCTCTATTCCAGGACTCTAGGATCACACTGACCTTGGGGAGATTGGTTAGGAGACCAGTGGTGGCTTCTCTAGGAGCTGCCTTGAGAAGTAAAACAACACATTCAGAAGCTATATCAGCAATATTGGTTTCTGTAGAGGCACTCAACTCTAGCAAGACACCAACATTGCTTCCAAAGTCTGTTATATCTCTTATGCATTGCTGGGGATCAACAGCACCACTCACCTCAGAAGGACATTCACCTAAGAGAGTTGGTTCTGATGTGTAGCTGAAGCCTTTTGCACAGCTGACTGAACGTGCTAGAAAAGCCCTACACAGCCCAAGAGTTGGTTCCAGCAAATCTTCCATACCCTTTGCATATACGAACTCAAGAAAGTTGCCAATCCTCCTAACCACTTTTAATTGAGAGAGTAATTTGGACTCCATTTCCGGCGCGGAAGCCAGAGCAAGACACAGCTTAACATTATTCACATTTGCATTTGACAGATCACCAAGCAAGAACTCGAAGCATTGTGAAATTGTCTTCAGATGTAGAATGTCTGGAATTGTAATAAAACTGAACTCCAGTAGCATGACAAGAAGCTTCTGTGCATAGATAGGAATAGGATCTTCATCTTCGATCAAGGTCGGGTAGAGAGGAAGAAAACGGGTATTTGATATGAGTTTCAGATCCTTCAATCTTTGCTCTTGTTCAATTGGTTCACTCAAAAGAATAATCATCACATCGAAAAAAATTTTAAGGCACAAAAATCTGCCATCACCATCCTTGTTCCCCTTATAGAGAACTGTCAAACTAGGGAGGATTTCACGTATGAAAATGTCAGGATTGCCAAGAATCACAGGAGATTCCTCCGTGAGAGACTCCAAAATTCGAAGATGGGTTATTTGGAAGTCATCTCTTCCCTGAAAGTCAATCAATCAATAATATTAAATATCAATCGTTAATTAAAAAGTCAACCTTGGTACGCTGAAAGAGCCATATGCCATCCAAGTGATAGTATAGTTCAAACAATGACAAAATCAGTAAAATAATTGTCAAACATTTAACAGAGATTAATTTGCCAAACAACATGTGAAATGTTGGCAGACAATGCATCAAAATTTTGGCATTTGGCCCTTTTGACGGCCTCATTTCACTTCGCCCAAAATTGTAAAATTAAATTTATTTTGGGTTTAAAATAGCATATAATTAAAATAGAACTTTTGAAAAAAAAAAAAAAGAACAAATTTAAGTTATACCAGATATGCAATATAAGAAAAAAATCATTTATTGTTGTTAACCACTTAGGAAGAAGAAGTCATGATTCAATAATAGTCATTCTCAAATTTCTTCTTAATTTTTTAGATTTAATATAAAACTTCATTTAAAATTATTAGCTATTCATCAGAAACAAATAACTATTCAACTAAAGCTATAGTTATTCACAAATTTCTTTTAAACTACATGTACTTGAATATGATTTCATTTATAATTATTAATTAGAATAAATATTCATTTGGGTCCTCAACAAAAAATACGGAATCTATTTTAACCCCTTAAAAAAAATATCTATATTAATCTCTTTTGAGAGATTAATGTAGGTCTTCTTTGAATTTCTGAGAGACCACAATTTTAAAAAACTAAAGATTAAAATGAGTTTCATATTTTTTTGTTGAGGAGGTGAAAGAGTATTTACTCTATTAATTATTTAGAGAGAACAGATAACTATTTACTAACAAGTAATATACGTTGTACAAAAGGAAGTAATAATATACCGGAAACCCAAAATAAATTTGTATAGTCTTTGTTTAATAATTTAAATTTTTTATATCCCTTATAATAATTATTCTTACATCTACCTAAGCCATTAATATACCGGAAACCAAGTTCTTAATCTAACGAAATTTATTAGCTCCACTCTGTCAATATTCATGAAAACAGTAAAACAAAACATTGAAGGAAAAAAAATATACGACTCAGTCACAGACCTGAAACGGTGTCTCCAGGAGTTTAATTAGATTCGCGAACTGCCGCAGGACTTGAGGTGTCACCACTTTGTGCTTAAAAGTTGAACTTCCAAGAAGATGAAGGACAACAGGAAATAAATGAATGTTGGTTTTTGGAGCAGATCTACTGGTGAGGGCGGAGATATGTCCATGGCGCCTTCCTCCCATCATTTGCTGGATATCTCCTGTTATTATATCCAGTAAACCCGGAATAGTAGATGCCACAATATGCACAAATGCATCTAAACACTGCCGCACATAGGCATCCTTCTCTTTTCCTAGCCTGTCCACCACAGAAAGTAACTTTTGGCTACAAAAGAAGTGTGGAAGCCACCTCCTACCATGCTTACATAGGAGAGCCACAAAGACAAGCGCCTTTCCTTTTAAAACTTCACTACCCTGCTCAACAAGAGCCAAAAGACTCGGGATCAGATTCTTATCTTCCGCAAGTGGTAGAAGATATCTTCCAATATTTGTGAACATGTGACTTCCAAGCATTGCCATGTTAAGAAGATTTAAGCTGATTTGCTGCTCCCGTGGACTGCCCTTGACGAGAGCGGAAGCTAGGTCCTTGAAAGAGAGTTTCTCTATAACCGACTGACTACTAGGAGGATTAAAACGAACTAAGCGCACCAAACATGACCCTGCAGTAAGCCTCATGCTCTCTTGTTTCCCTGCCGCCCTATAGATATAGCAGAGATTACTAATAACATCTTGACCGGTCAAACGTCCCACCCAGAACCCTCCTTGACTGCAAATATTCTCAATTGTTCTCAACGCATACAATTGAGTTATATCATCCTCGCCCTTCCTCAATATTGATGACACCAATGATATTAATGAATTTGTAACCTGCAGCCAGGTGTAAATAATTCAACCATGTAAAATGTGCACTTAGAACGCAGGCAAAGAAAGTTTAAAAAAAGCTGACAGGAGGACACAAATTTGACAGAAGATATATTACCGTGTTGCAAGCAACATACCTAGAAAAGCGTAGATTTTTATATACTAGTACTAGAGATGTCAAGCTTCCAATGACCTAGGCAGATGGACAATGAACATTAAAAGCAACAAGCTTAGAAGCAAACCTGCCAGCCATGCGGAGTCCTATTGTCCTTTGATGGAGACTCGAGTTGATTGTTATCCCTGCAGTCCGCAGCTTGAGTTGATATATAAAATAGCAACTCACCCAATGCAGCCATGGAAAACCTCCTCACTTTTTCTTGCTTGTCTCTAAGGCCTTCGGTCAGTGAGCCTAAAATTCCAGAATTAGCCAAACTGTCGTCAACAAAAGTAGAGTGCCTAATCAACAGACCGATCAGTGAAGCAAGTTGAACACGCAAAGCAGATGCCTTTGATTGACGTAGCAATTTTACAAGAATGAGCATTATTGGTCCATTGGTCAAGATATTGGCTGCATCAGCATTACTGCTCAACATCTCAAGGTACCTAATCACATTCTGTTTCTCTCCAATGGTGGTATTGCCGTTCAAAATGGCTATAATTCGGTTCTGAACTGCCTCCAATTGCTCTTTAGGCATCTTGACAAAATCAGACGCTTGCAAAGCCTCAAAAGGAAGTGAAGGAATGACTTCTGAGATTTTATCAACTTTTCTGCTGGGCATTACAGGTCTAACAGAGAGATCAGATGGATGCCAAAGAACCTGGGAAAGGTTGTTAGATGACTTTGAAGAATCAGAGTCGAGGCCAGATCCTGAGTCTTCTTTAGCTCTATGCTTCTTCACCTGAGGGCTCACACTGGGAGAAATAGCAGATATGTCAGGACGGTCAGGAGTTGACTCATGATCAAATGCCCTTGGTTCATCTGAGACAGGAGTGTTAACAACAGATGGGGTGTCTAACTGGTGTATATTATTTTCAATCTCCTCTGCTTTTCCCTGATTGTCCATTTTCTCATCAGGCACGGAAGTTGGATGTTCAGAGCCATCAGTTTCTTCATGCGCATCATCTTCAGTATTCTCATCAAAATCAAGTTCCATGTCAGTGTTTTCAATTCTAACTTCAGAATCATTCTCAGAGGCATTAGGCATGGGGCGTCGATAGTTTTCCTTCTCATTTTCTTTCTGTAAATTTGATTTTGCTATTCTTGACAGTCTCAAAAGATTCACACCCTTGCTAATATTGGAATGATCTTTCTGCTTCGCCTCAATTGTTCTGCCAGAACCCTTTGTCTGAGTTCTGTGGCCAATTGGTGTTACCCTATTTGGTGTCTCAATGCCCCTAGATCCTAAAACAGAATTTTCATCTTTCTTCAACACCCCTTTCACATCCTTTTCACGATATTTAGGAGGGGTCCTGTTATGAGAAGATTTATCTCCATTACGTTCTGACAAGCATGGTCTAGCATGTAGCTCTATCATATCATCAAATGCAGGTTGAGCAGGCAGAGGCACCAGAGAAATTTTGGTTCTCCAAAAGGCATGTCCACAAAGCTCAGGCCACTGTATTCTTTCAGATGGATCTTTTACTAAAAGAGAATTAATTAAATTGACAAAAGGTCGACTTGGATTACCGGGAAGAGGTGGAGTCGGAT
This sequence comes from Gastrolobium bilobum, assembly GCF_033153095.1. Lineage (NCBI taxonomy): Eukaryota > Viridiplantae > Streptophyta > Magnoliopsida > Fabales > Fabaceae > Gastrolobium > Gastrolobium bilobum. The sequence goes on from NW_026898476.1 coordinate 464,136, forward strand.
CTGACATTATGGATTTTACAAGCTGAGTGAATTCTCTTCCCACAAAGGGAGGCCTTCCAGCATAACATTCATATAGTACACAACCTAGGGCCCAGAAATCAGAAGCATAAGAATGGACTCCACCATCCTCAAAAAGCTCCGGAGCCATGTAAGAGGGTGTTCCCCGCTTTGCTTGAGGCAACTGAAAAAGTATACAAACTTAGTATATATTAACAGATAATTAAATTTATTAAGAAAAATGACAAATATTGTTGAGTAGAGGTCCATCTGCAAACGCATACGGATGTCAGTAATTGAAAATGTTAATCAAGCATACCGAGGAAGAAGGAGTCTTTGATATATCTTTCAACTTTCTAGCCAATCCGAAATCACATAGCTGCATCAATCAAGTAGAAAGTGCACACTCCATCTCATATTTAAAAAAAAAAATTCTAAAATGACTCAACCAACAAAACGAGAGACAGAGAGAGAGCATAACAAATAGGTACCTTTGCACATCCATTTTCATCTAGTAGGATATTTGATGGTTTCAGGTCACAATAAATTATTCCATTTGAATGCAAAAACCTGAATGTAGTATCCAGTTTTGGTACATAAGCGTAATATAACAAAACAGTGGGAAAACAAAGAGGGAAAAATAAGACTTGTCTACATACTGCAAAGCTTTGACTAGGTCGAAAACAAGATCATGAACTGAATCTTCAGGAAGTTGACTATCCTGCAATTCATAAACAAGAAAGTAATATTGCATAACGGAGCACAAAATTCCCAGACCCTAAAGACTGCAATTTACAACAGCTAATTTAGAAATCAACAGTTTAGAGCAAGATGGAACAAAAATATATCCAGAACATTTCAACAACCAAAAATTCAATCACTCTATGTTTTTAGGAAGCTATGCGGAACAGTAAGCGAGATCTTCCAGTCCAAGAGAATGAAGCTACAATAAACAAAGGCTCAAAAGATATAATCAATGAAATGCTGGGCACCTGCCGTAATATGGAAAGCAGATCCCCTCCAACACAATACTCCAAAACCAACCATAGATGAGCGGAAGTTTCATACCTAAAAAGCATAAGTGGGTAAACACTTCAGAAATATGAAAAAGCTGCTAACCCTAATTCAAAAGGAAACATTTGTTCGGGACAATTCCAAAAAAGGTAAATCTTATACAATATATAATTTATGCATAATAACCACTACTTCAATATTTACAATACAGAGGGATTTCCTCAATTTTCAATTCTCCTTATTTTGAATACGATTTTTTTTGCCCCTTCATGGCATATTCTTAATAGATGTTCCTCATTTTTGGATTCTCCCTATTTTGTTTATGCAAAACAATAGTTCTTACCAAGAATAAAACTTCAGCACATTTACGTGATCTAAAGCGTGAAGAATCCTAACCTGCAAAAAGAAGAAAGCCGTTAATTCAGTGTTAGTGAACATCAGCAAACATGATACAGCTCAGGATCTGCTAGAAAACACATCACCAATGTTACTAATAATAATTATTATTATTATAATTATAAAAGGAAAACCAAGTAGTAGCACATTAAATGAACTATACTACACAACCTGTATAAGTTTGAAGCTCTTTTAATGAATTTTCCGAAATCGAACGACTTACTTCTTGAAGAACCTTGGTTTTCTGCGATTTATCGACGCTTTTGACTGCAAAATACTCAATGGTCTTCTTCTTCCTGCCTTTGTACACGGTCTGCAAATCCACACACACACAAAAAAAACAGAGAAAGAGCGATTGGACGTTACGATTTTAATTGAAGCTTAAAAAAGGAAGTGGAAATGGCGTGAAGAAATAATAATTAAAAATTGGAATAAAGAGGAGCAAGGTTAGGTTACGGAGTATTTGCCGCGACCAATTGCTTCGTATATGTGATACTGGTTCATTGTGGCTGTTGATCTTTCTAGGATTTTTCTTCGCAGATTTCAAGCGTTGTGGAGGAACAAGAGAGAGAAATGAATTTGGATACGATTGGAGAGAGAGAGAGAGAGAGAGAGAGAGAGAGAGAGAGTCTGTTTCAACGGGCGGGATATTTGAAAAATCAAAATTTCGGGGATTGAGCTATTTTTGTATCCAAACAGGAACAGAGGAAACTCCAACTTCAATTTTGAAATTGCAAAAGGAATATACTTTTGATTCTTTGCAAAAGGATTTAGACAAGCAGAGTTGAGTGATCTAAATTTAACTTAAATGATTTGTTCTGAATTAAATCGATTTATGATGTTAATATTAAATATATAAAATTAAATAATATGTATCATTGATATATTCATATGAAAATAAAAATGATATTATAATTGATTATTAATTTATCACATAATTAAATCTTGAAATATTATTTGGCAAATCCATTGGGATTAACTCGAAATGCGATTCAACTTTACCTGAAAAGATAATGGAACTAATTTTTAAAGACCTGAACTTAACTCAATTTAACTTGAGGGGGCGTTTGGTACGTGTCATTCTCCAAGATTTTCGGAAAATTGAATTTTTTTAAATTTTAAATTTTTGAATATTATCATAAATTGAATATAAAAATTATACTTTTGAAAATCGAGATTTTCGAATAAAAAAAAAATTATCCTCTACTAAACGCCCGCTGAGTTTCCCTAATTAATGTCGTAGCTTTGTTTTATTAGAATGTTAAATTGCAATTTGGATTGTTTAAAGGATATACGATTGTTTTTTGTGAATTTCTAAAATGGATTTTTCGAAAAGATTTGTATTTTGTAACTAAGTGCATGTGTCATGTAAAATCATCAAATTCATCATTAAAAGTTCTACATGGCAATCAATTTGTTAGCAGTAACCATCACTCAAAAAAAATTTGTAATATGATAATTAATCGATATTAAAATTTGATATTTTTATAGTACAGAGTTTGGAGATGCAGATGGTTTTAATATATAATATTATTATTTCACCAAAAAATATATATATTATTATTATCATCATGATTATTTCAGTGTATGTAAATCAAATATGTTGAAAAAGTTTATGACTTATTGGTGGCTGCCCCTGGTACCATCAGTCCATCAGGCATCAATATAGTTCCGTCCCTGAATGTTATATAATTTTAGACCTAGTTTAGTTATGTGGAAATAAATTATGAATTATCATAAAAACAAATTTGGAGATTTGTAGTGTAATTTCAGCTACAATGTGTTTTTTTATTTTATTTTTTATGAAACGCCTATTTTTTCATGTGATTTTAGAACTAATAAACAATGTTTATTCAGCCAAGTAAATATTATATCTCTTCTCCAATGTGCAATAGAACAAAATTCTCAACTTCTAACAAAAGAAATTTTTTAACAGGAAAAAAACTAAATGAAAAATAAGTGATAAAAATAAAATAAAATTAAAGAATTAGTGATTTTAAGGAAAATCACATGAAAAATATTTAAACTTTATCCTAAAATATTCGAGTGTTTGTTTAAAAATAACATTTATGTGAAGTTAAAAATAACAACTAATGGACTCAGTCGAGCAAAATTTTTTGTCACGAACCTTAAAGAGGCACAATAGGTAATGGGGATGGTTGGAACTGAAAGAAGCCTTAGAATTGAAAAACTAAGGCTTTATATAGTCCCACATTGATTGGATGAGCAATTAATATGGCCTTTATAAGGCCTTGGGTACTCCCACCCTTTGAGCTAGCTTTTGGGTGGTGTATCCCAAGGTTCTTTACATGGTATCAGAGTCTCACTGTCACCCGCTTTAAAGTGGAATTAAAATAAAAAAAAGCACAAAAAAGGTAAACCAAAAATTGGGCCTGTACAATTCCACGCTTCTAGCCCAAAGGGCTCTTGCGTGAGGGGGCGTGTTGAGATATATAGTCCCACATTGATTGGATGGGCAACTAATATGGCCTTTATAAGGCCTTGGGCACTCCCACCCTTTGAGCTAGCTTTTGGGGTGGTGTATCCCAAGGTTGTTTACAGAAAGAAGCCTTAGAATTGAGAAACTAATCTATTGGGACTTTCCACCACAACAATGGATGCAACTCAATGTCGACGACTCTAGTAGTGACAGAGGAACCCACTCTAGTTGTGGGGGAGTCATCAGAGACGACTCAGGTAGATGGATCATAGGCTTTAGAAGGAACCTGGGCAGAGGATCCTCCTTAAGAGTTGAGATCTGGGTCTCCTAAATGGCATTCAACTAGCTTGGAACTTAGGTTGCAGGAAGATTTTGATAGAAGAGGACTCTCGAGTTGCTGTTAACTTAGTTATTAATAGTTGCGAAAAGAACCACCTGGTTGCTCCTATGGTTTACCAGGTGCAAGCCATGCTTGGAAGACAGTAGATGACAAAACTATCTCACATCTATAGAGAAGGGAACATGGTCGCAGACGCCTTAACTCACCATGGGAACAAGTGGACAGATTGGGACTGTCACATTGTACAATAACCTCCAGCTGAGTGTAGAGAATTTCTAAGTAGGGATTTGATGGGTATCTATGGCTCAATAATTTGTAGCCTTTTACTGTAATTCCTCTTTTTGCAAAAAAAAAAAAAACAACAACTAATAATTATATTAATTATTTATTATAATTATGAATTTGCATGCATCCTCCAATGACTCGTATCAAATTACGGCAAATCAAATCAAACCAAGTTAGATAACAATTAATTTTAAACCAACCCATGCATGCACTTAATTAGATTATTCGAGCATGATGAACTCAATTCATTTTAACATTGCTACTCGTAGTTTTCTTATAAGCGAATGATGATTAGAGAGTGTAAGCAAATGTGCAATCATAAAATGAAAATAGAAATGTGGAAATATGCGTAAAAGAAAAAGAAATAGAAAGAGATAGGAGAAAAATACCAAATATAATATCCTCTCCTCAGTATGTTTTTTTTTTTTTTGGAAATCCTCTCCTCAGTATTTAGAAGTTAGAACCAATAAGTTACCTGAAATTATAACAGCGGTTTAAAATTAAGGAACGATTATATTCTCTATTTATTTAATCTTTCTATTTTTATTCTCTTTTTATTATAATTACATTGAATTAAATTAATGGTTTCAAATATAATTTTTTTAATAAAAAAAAACAGTTACACATCTCTATCTCGATTTCTTCCCTATATTTTGCTTTCTTCCTGTCTTTTGTTTTTCTCTTATATTGATTTTGTCTCCGTCCATTGACTCTGTGTGTGAGATTTCAAATACGAGTAATATTCGATTCATGCGGTTGAATCACTGATCCGGTATCTCAATCGGATCGATGATCAGTTCGGATTTAATAACATTGCCACATACTATTACATGTATTTAGGAGATAAAAAAACTATCAAACCCTAAAATTAATGTTATCTTTTTCAACTCATTATTTTTAATTTTTATTAGGGGAAGGATATTGTAACAACCAATTAGTGTTACTACCCATCAATTTCACCGTTATATCGATTATGTTGATCCAACGGTTTATTTAATTCTATCTCTGTATGGTTATGATTCCACATATTTAATAATTTATATTTATTTTCACCATTGTATGGTTATGATTTCCCATATTTAATGTTTTATAATCATACAAATATGAAAATAAATATAACCGATCAACATAGTCGATCTGACGGTGAAATTGATTAGTAGTAACATTGACAGTAACACTAGTAGTAACACTAACAGGGTGTATTGAATTGGGATTTCAAAGTATTTTAATAGATTGTTTTTGGACAAATAAATCCGTTGGTATTCGATTAGTATTTTAATGGATTGAAATATTCGATTAGTATTTTAAAGGATTATTTTAGAATCCGTCCAAATCCGTTGGTATTCAATCAGAATTTTAAACAATGGAATCACAATTTAGTGGTATTTAAAAATCCGATGATTTTAATGAATTTTCTATTGATGTGAATTTCGTGAGATTTTTTAGTGAAAAATATAAATAGGATGCCTCTCTCACAATCTCACTGTAACCCCTCAGATTTATTGAGAATCTTCTATTGCAGTGTTTTCTTCTTCCTTTGGCATGTTGACTGCTAGAAATTGGGTTTCGCCACGAGAGTTTCATCAAAACTAAAAAAGAGAGCATATTTTTGAGCGATTTTCATCACAAAATAATCCAAAAACAAGAAACCAACGAGATTTGAATATAATTTATCTCAAAAATAACATATTTTTCATTAATTTTGGAAGTTTAATAAAAAGTGTTTTTTCAAGCTATGGGTCACGATTTTTTCTTGGCACAAATACGTGTGATTTTTGTATTAAAAATAAGAGTAAATACCTTTTTTGATCCCTAACAAAAAACACAGTCCCTACTTTAGTCCCTTATAAAAATAAATTAGTCAGTTAGTCCCTAACAAATTCAAGGTGGACCCATTTTAGTCATTTTGAGGGACTAATATGGGTCTTTTTTGAATTTGTGAGGGACCACGATTTCAACCAAATGGGTCCACTTTGAATTTATTAGGGACTAACTGACTAATTTATTTTTATTAGGGACTAAAGTGGGGACCGTGTTTTTTGTTAGGGACTAAAAGGGGTATTTACTCTAAAAATAACATTAAACAGTAAAAATAATAGGGAAACTAAAACCCTCAAACCAATTTTCGTTTTACATCAATGAAACAATATCAATTTAAAGAAAGATTGAAACTTTCATAATATGAACCCTATATTTCGTAACAATACATTCATGAACAAAATTCCTTAATTATAAGAAACAATTTCAAACAATTTTTGTGTCAATAGATAATTATAAACTTGTTTTTCAAAAATCCCAAAGCAATTTACGGTTTCAATGTATCGATTGAAAAAAAATTGATAAATTTTTCAAACTTTCATGTAATTAAACCCAAAATTCCATATTTGAAGTTTTGTTAGAATATTCAATGAAAATATGCATATGATATATGGTTAGAAAACTCTCATCATGTAAAACAAAAACTCCAAGGTTTTCAAGATCAATTGCAAAAAATTCTAAACGAAATTTTATTATGAACTTTAGGTTATATATGCAAATTTAGAATTATTTTTATATTTAAAAAAATTGAGTTTTATAATCATATATGCATAGCTTTGGTACCAAATGAAGAAGATAATTTTCAACCCATTAGATATGTGAAAAGCCGTTGTTTAGTAATTTTGAATGTTTGTTAAAAATTATAGTATGTTTTACTTATGGGAAAGATTATAATTACAACCTATTTTTGTTTATAACCTTTTACAACCATATCATAATCGTTGATTCCGTCAATCAATGGTTATTATTTTCGCAAATCAAACTCATTAATTAATATTTAATTTACAATGAATGATAACCGTTGATTGACGGAAATCAACGGTTAAGATATAGTTGTAAAATATTGTAAACAAAAATAGGTTGTAGGTATAACCTTTCCATTTTTTATTGACTCTTGTATTTTTGAATGTTTGTTAAAAATTTATATGATTTTTTAAAATCTTATAAATACATATTGTCCTTTCAAATCTTATAAATTTTATTAAAATCATTTAAAATTCAATCTTATGAAATCTTGATTGTAAATGAGTCTTTTAAAAAAGTTTTAAAGTCTCTATAATTCTAAATAGTCTTTTAAAATTTATAAGATTTTTTTTTTTTTTGTAAATAAATTTATAAGATTTTTTAGTTCAAAAAAATCTTTTAAAATCCTAATCCAACACATCATCTAATTAGTTGTTACACTATCCTATCCCTTTTATTATTATTAATTTATTTATGAACGGTTGGGATTGTTTTGCTCCGTTAGATCAACTTTTTAATCAAATATGAACCCCTAGACATTGAAGAAATTACAATAAATCAAAATAGAACAAACCAAAAATTGAAGTGGTGGTGTGGGAGGCAACCTAATAAATGGTTACTGGGGGATGATACTGTGTTCTACTTGAAGGATTTTGTTCTTATTTCTCCCTCGCTTTGTTTTGTGAATTCTCAATCCTTCTTACAGGTTCGTACAACTTCCCTCGCTTCTAAAACCCTTTCTCTTATTTACAAAAAAAAAAAAAAAACCCTTTCTCTTTATGAAATTTCAGATTTCACAGTTAAACAATTATCGATTTTTTTTTTTATCTTTTCCCCCGTATTGCATGTTCAAAGTTGTTGAATGCATTTATTAATATCCATTCACTTGAAAAGAAATGGGTGCCTTCCTTTTTCGTTAAAGGTAGATTTTTTTTTTCTTTTTTTGTTTGTGGGAGGGGGAGGGGCGCTTGTTCAAGCCTTTTCACTGATGCTTCTTCATTTAAAAAAAAAAAATCGCAATTTTTTTGTTGTTGTTCGGAGTTGTTTATTTCGTAATAGATTAGGGTTTTTGCCTTTTACTTTTTTCCCGTTCGGTGCTGAGGTGGGTTTGTGAAAAGAAGTGTCAATGGCACAGTAAACTTGCTATAAACGTCTATGCAGAGAGAAGCTTTCAGAATGTGGGTTTTATTTTTTATTTTTGTTTTCTTTATTTTTTCTGATTTGTGATTGTATAGATTTTTAAATGATTAGCACTTGTTAGACTGCTTTTGATGTTGTAGTTGTATGAAAGTTTTTTTTTTTTTTTTTTAGTATAAGGTTGGGGTGAAGGGGTGCTACCTACCCCATAAAAAGCAGGCATGCCACGAGCCTAAGAGAAGGCTTATACTGGTGGTACTTAGAGCTTGCCTTTCAGGGGGATTGTTGGTAGTGATAAATTGGGAATCAGACTTAAACCTTAGCAAAGTATTTCCATTCTTATCAGTTGAACCAAATGCAGGTGGTCTGTTAAGGGTACTTGTAGAGTTTGACTGAATTGCTGAGAAAAAAGACAGACGAAAGGAGAGAGAAGAGGAGATAATGAGAAAAAGATAATTGTTTAATTGCTTGCCTATTCCATGCAGCCATTGTGAAACAAGGCTTTGAAATAATATAAAGGTAAAGCCAATAAAGCCTAATGCTAATTAATACTAATTAGTACCAATTGATACCAATTTAATCCTTTTATTAATGGAAGCTAATAAATGTTATTGATACCACGTGAGAACCTTGGTGTGTAACATTCCTTCCCCCATCGAGACGCGACTCATCCTCAAGTCGGATTCAGTCCAACAGGCTCAGGCGGTAGCGAGTCGTCCATTGTGTTGCAAAAATCACTGTAATATAAAAGGGCCAGACTTTTGCATCGATGCTTGTGGACGTACTTCTCATTATAGTTGAAGCATTGTCTGTTGTGTTGCGACTGAAATTCTTTGTTTATCATAGATATGATAGGAAGTCATGTGACAAGAGATTAGGATGGGGTAGGGGTAGCTGGGCTTGATGCGGCTTGTTGAGTTGAGACTTATATATGCATGCGAATGCAAATGCATCATGTAAGTCCACAGGCCGATGATCTTGGACTGCTATACACATGAGGTTGCACTCTATAGATAAACAAGCGGCATAAATGCCATTGAGAGAGTCCATGGACTTTGTTGGCAAGGTTCTCAAAGGCGACGTAGTTATCGAGGACAGAGTCTGTCTAAGACATCTTGGTGAGGAGGTTGGTGGGATCCTCTCACTTGGAGGGACCAAAGCGTTGATGGATGGTGTGGACAAATGTATCCCAATTGGGCAGGTTATCAACCAGTAGAACTTGGTACCAAGTGTCCGTTATCAATCTCGGATAGCGGCCAATCCCGAAAACTATAGCAGGATAGTCGGTAGGTGTAGCCGCTACAGTGAAGTCCACATAAATATCATACTAAATTATACTAAAAATATATAAAAGCTCAAAAATAAAAAAATCAAACATAAAAGCTGGAACAGAAAAACAAAGTACAAAGTGGGTGTTATGGTTCTTTGAGCCTTGCTAGAAAATCACAAAACAAAGAGAAAAATAAATTAGAATGGGTTATTCAAAAAATGAGCTTGGCCATACAAACTAAAAAACCAAATTAGGCACCTTGCTGCGTTGCCGGAGTCGAATAAAGGGTTTGATGGGCTTGGAGAGTCAAATACAAAAAGAGTCAAATAGTTGTTTCTTCTTCTCCTTGTCGGAAAATTGCTGGAAAACTGCCAAAGTTTGATGGGCTTGCCAGAAATTTGAGTCCAAGGAAGAGTGGTCAAGAGGTTTAAGTTGAAAGAGGCTGTCAATGATAGGGTTCACTGCATTTTCCCCATAACAGTAAAATAGGGGTCAAAATTCGATTCCCCCTCCTTAAGATGGGCCTAAAACACTGCATGCACAGGGACAGTTACATGATTTTGCCCTTTCATCATGTTGCACTGTGATAGGCCACGATAGCAACTTCTGCATTGAACGATTGCATCGCATAACGTTTTTTGTGATGAAGGTGAACCACGCAATGCTACACTACATTAGTGCGGTATAGTGCCTCTATTGATAACCTAGGTGTAAAGAACCATTTTAACTCAAAAAACTTAAGCTATTAGGTGAAGACTAATTAATGGTTTTATATTATATTTCTTTGGTAAAATGGAGGCGAACCGGAGCAGTGGTAAAACTGTTCCTTCATACTGAAAGGTCATGAGTTCGAATCCAGGAAACAACCTCTTTGCAATTATGCAAGGGTAAGGCTGCGTACAAAGATTTTCTCCACCCCACACTTGCTAGTCGGGTTTAACGGGGAGTGGTTTTATTATATTTCTCTGGTATGCCCCCTCACACAAGAGCCATCGGGCTTGAAGGATGGGCAATGCATTAGGCCCTGCCTACTTATGTCAAGAAAGTTCACATTATTTAATTATTATTTTTTCTAATAGAATAGGGGCAAAGAGGATTAAACTTGTGACCACTTGGTCATGAAGACTCTCATACTATGTAAAGAACCATTTCAACCAAAAGCTTAAGCTATTAGGTGAAGCTAATTAATAGTTTTATATTATATTTCTCTAACCTAGGCAATAGGTGCTTCAAGATGCATCGCGGTTAGTAGTAGCCAGTCCTTTGGGTGTGTGTATTAACTCCAAAAATAGTGTTTCTTGTTGAAAAGCGCCAAGCGGTTGAGTTACCCAGGGGAAAATGCGGGAATCTGAGGCAGAAAGTATGTACATGCATTGGCGTGGCATCTGCAAGCGTGGACTTGTGCAGAATTTTGCCAAGAATTTCTATTGCTAGATTTGCCAAAAATGGTGGTAGTGGCGGGGGCTCGTGTCAGAGGATGGCAAAGATGTGCTGATCACACTTGTTCAGTAATGCCTAGAGACTTTATGCTGTTAGTTGTTTGGCTTGAGAGTCAAGGAAATCTTGGCGTAATTGTTCAATGTTGGCTTGAGAGACTAGAAATTCTGGCGTAAATGTTTGATTGCAGCGGCTGTTGTATAGGTTACATGTCGCCTCGGTAGCACGGACACGACAATTTTTGAAAAAAATATGTGTCGGACGCGGACACGTTCCACACGCGTCCGACACACAGTCAACTTTTTAGGACACGTTGACTATTCCGACACACGACTTTGACCGAGTCCGACATGTAGTCAAAGTTTTTGGACACGTTTTTAGACACTTTTGACATTTTCATAAAAAAATTATAATTTAAAAAAAAGTAAAAGACATTTAATAAAAATTAAAATTTAGAATCCAATCTCTTTCTTCACGCTGATATCCCTCTCTAAGGCGCTGCAACTCGTCGCTTTCTTCCTCGGCTCGTCTGTTGCTTGGCTGTCTCTATTCTTCTTCTTCGTCAGATGCCCTCTTCTTGCTTCTTCAGTTAGTTCCTTCTGTACATGTAAGGTGAGTTGGTTGTGGGTTGTCTTATTATTGTTCAGGCAGGAAAGCATTTATTTCTATGATAATCTTTACTTTTTAATTTGAAATATGTTCTGAATAATTTTTTTGCCTTTAATTTTTATATTAACAAATTGACCACCATCATTTTACATACTGTTGAGTGATTCCTTGGGTGCATTTTCCAACGTTTAATTCAGGAGCTAGTCATTAGGCACAGTATTTCATATATTAGGTGTTTAGTGTGGGTCGTATTGTATTAGGACTGTGCGTGAATGCATGCTATATGCTAGGCTTCAGTTTGAAACAGAAGGATCTTGTTTGATAGGATGGGAGTGGGTGGGGGTGGATATGAACTTGGCCAGCAAAATGTTTTATTATTTTTCTGTTATATTTATTTATAGAATTTGAATATTTGATTGATTATATGATTTTTAGGGGTTATTATATGTATTAAATATAAATTATATTATATATATTAAAATATTATTTAATATCAAAACGTGTCCTAACGTGTCGGAATATGACATTTTTTAAGATTTACGTGTCGGAGTGTCGTATCGTGTCGTGTCCCGTGTCAGTGTCCGTGCATCATAGCTTGTCGCACCGCTTGCAATTGCACCTTGTGCTCTTGAGAATAGGTTGCCGGTACTTTGGAGACAGGATTCCATGAAAGTACCAGACAGAATTACAGTTGAGAAAGGAGAAAGAGAGAGAGATTGGAAGAAGATAATTGCTCAATTGCTTGTCTATTCCATACTGCCATTGCGACCTTTATAATAAGGATTTGAAATACTAAAAAGGTAATGTCAATAAATGGCGACATTACTTGATATTAATCAATATTTATTGATATCAATCTGATGCTTTTATTAATGGAAATTAATAATTATTAATTAATACCATGCGAAGACCTTGGTGTGTAACATGGTGGATGGAAGCATTTTCAGTTTTCACCTCTGTTTTCTTACACTTCTATTGATTTTATGTAGTCTGTGTATATTGTGCCTGGCATTGCTTGGCCCCAAAATATATAAAAGAGAAATTTGAGTGAAAAGAGGAGGATAATAGAAAGAAAGCATCTTCTCTAGTCTTGATAATTATTCCTTTATCTAGATATTCTGATTGTTTTGTGTATGATAAATTCACACACATACCACTTACGATGATCGCATGTAACTTTGCTCACGAATTTCTGTTGTGATTGCACTGCTATTATTCTAATGAATTGAAAGATCCGACCCATCTACTGATGCATTAATTTTAGGCATGGAAATTGGTTTGTGAGATAAGCAACTCCTTCATTTTTTAAATATTTGTTTGTCGATGTGGGATCTAACGGTTGTAAGTCATGCAAAATATGCAGGGTCAATCTAAATGTGAGGACTGTAACCTTTTCGGGGACTGGTGGAGTGTTGGAAGATTTATCTGCCCTTTGCATTTTGATTTTGGTCAATCTTTTCTCAGAGCAGTTATAAATTAAATTTAGCTTGTTTGTCTGTTCGATTGGCCATAGCACTCTGTTAGGTTTTGAGATCTGGAATTTTTATGGCCTGCAATAAAGAAGAGGCCTTAAGGGCCAAGGACATTGCTGAAAAAAAGATGGAAGGTAAGGATTTCACAGTGGCTCGTAAATTTGCCCTTAAAGCTCAGCAGCTATGTCCTGATCTGGAGAATATCACTCAAATGCTTATTGTTTGTGATGTGCATTGCTCTGCCGAGCAGAGATTATTTGGTAATGAGATGGACTGGTATAAAATTCTTCAAATTGAGCTGACGGCCAATGATGCAACAATTAAGAAGCAATACAGGAAGTTTGCACTCCAACTTCATCCTGACAAAAACAAGTTTGCTGGTGCAGAAGCTGCATTTAAGCTGATTGGGGAAGCTCAAAGAGTGCTTTTGGATAGAGAAAAACGGTATCTGCTTGACATGAACTTGAAGCGCAGGGTTCCAATGAGCAAAACTGCTATGCCATTTCATCATCATCAGAAGGTTCAGACGAATTTTAATTCTGCGATGCAAACCAATGTCAGGCCCATTTTTGAAAACGTGAATCTTCAACAACAGTCTAGGCAGCCATTTCAGCAGGGGCTTAATAATGGTGGCCGTCCTACTTTTTGGACTGTCTGCTCATTTTGTTCTGTTAAATATGAGTATTACAGGGAAGTTTTAAATAGATCTCTTCGCTGCCAACATTGCAATAGGCCTTTCATTGCATATGATGTGAATATGCAAGATACAACATCGGCAGCTAATTCAAGTCAGCAAGCTTTTAGCCAGCAGAACTATAGTCATCATGGTGCTTCCAAGGTAGGTGTTGGATCTCAAGGTAATTTGCGTACTAACAGGTCCAATACAGAATCTCGTCAGCAGAAAGGTCCTACTTCTGATGTCCCTGTAAAGCGAAATGGTAGGAGGAGGAAATGGGTAGCAGAATCCAGTGAAAGTTCTGATTCTATAGTTAGCTCTGATTCCATAGATGATAAGTTTGCTGGCAATGATGGTTTTCCTGGTGTTTCTACTCATAGAGAAGAGCCTCCACGTAGATCTACGCGGCAAAAGCATCAGGTTTCCTACAAGGAGAATGCGAGTGATGATGATGACTTAGTACAACAGGTAAAAAGGGATAAGCGGAGTGGATCGCCAAGCGGTGGTGGTGAAAATCACGGGGAGGCAGCTAAAATGAAAAACCAGAGTGATGTGGCTGCTGATCTGAAAGATGATCAGAAAGAGGTAAAGCGGAAGAACTTTTATTCTGAAGAGAGCTTAGAAAATATAAATGACGAAATTAAGGTGAGGGGAAAAGAAGCATTGGGCAGCTCAAAGACAGATGAAGCTTCAGAGCATTCAACCTTGAAATCAACAAATCATCCAGATTTTTTTGTTTATCCTGATGCAGATTTCAGTGACTTTGACAAGGACAAGAAAGAGGAGTGTTTTGTGGCTGGTCAGATTTGGGCTGTTTATGATACAACAGATGGCATGCCTAGATTCTATGCTTTAATCAGAAAAGTTCTCTCTCCTGGATTCAAGCTGCGGATAACATGGTTTGAACCAAATCCAGATGACAAGGATGAAATCAACTGGTTAACTGCGCAATTGCCAATTGCTTGTGGGAAATATGAACTTGGTGCTACTGAAATCACTGAAGATCGTCTGATGTTCTCTCATCTGATTATTTGTGAAAAGATTGCCCGCAATACCTTTAAAGTGTATCCTAGAAAGGGAGAAATTTGGGCTCTTTTCAAAAATTGGGATATCAAATGGTATATGGATGCGGAATCTCATCGGCAGTATGATTTTGAGTTTGTTGAAATCATGTCAGATTATGTTGAAGGCGTGGGAGTAGTTGTTGCATACTTGGATAAGTTGAAAGGTTTTGTGAGCATCTTCTCTCAAATTACAAAGGGAGGTAATCGCACCTTTCAAATTCCATCAGTTGAGTTATTCAGATTCTCTCACAGAGTTCCATCTTTTAAAATGACTGGTCAGGAAAGGGTAGGTGTTCCTGTAGGATCTTATGAACTTGATCCTGTATCCTTGCCTATGAATCTGGAAGAGATTGCTGTTCCTGAAGATTTGGAAGGGAAGGTTGGTCTTGGTCCATCTGTTGGTATGAGCACAAGGTCCTCTGAGACATTGAAATTCGTGATGAAGCCTGAGGGAGATGCATCTATTGCCAAGGTTAATTTGGAAAGAAGCAATTCAGCAGAGGAGAACAAGGATCCTGTTGATCATATTGATGATGTTAATGCTCCTTCGGCTTCGGGCACAGAAGCTATTGAAATTCCAGACCCTCAGTTCTTCAATTTTGATGCTGCGAAATCCCTTGAAAAGTTTCAGATTGGTCAGATTTGGGCATTTTATGGTGATGAGGATGGACTGCCGAAATACTATGGTCAGATTGAGGAGGTTAGGACTAGCCCAGATTTTCAGTTGCAAGTTACTTATCTTACTAATTGCTGGCTACCAGATAATGCTATTAGATGGGAAGATAAGGACATGCTTATATCCTGTGGAAGATTTAAAATTAAAACAGATAGTTCCCCCTGTTTATATAGTAACACCTATTCTATTTCACATCAGTTGCATGCTAGTGTTAATGGCAAGACTAAGGAATATGCAATATTTCCAAGGAAAGGTGAAATTTGGGCATTATATAGGAAATGGACGCCTAAAATCAAACGTTCTGATATGGAAAACTTGGAGTATGACATAGTGGAAGTTGTTGGAGAAAATGATAAGTGGATGTATGTTTTACTTTTGGAGTTGGTAAGTGGTTTTAATTCAGTTTTTAAGAGCAAATCAAATGAGGGATCGGACATGACCATGAGAATATCTAGGAAGGAGTTGCTCAGGTTCTCCCACCAAATCCCAGCCTTCAAACTTACAGAAGAACATGGCAATCTGAGTGGCTTCTGGGAACTTGATCCTGGAGCACTACCAATGCATTATTTTAACTACAAATGAAAGTGGCTGAATACATCTACTGTATTTATAAGCGATCCTGATGGCAGTTTTGGACTCCTTTTTTTAATTTTTTTTTTTTAAATTAGATAAAAACTATACACTTTCTGTGACTATGCAGTTGATATGATAGCACCCGAGTCCTCAGGTATTTATTCCTGGTGCCTCTTGAATTAAGGAGGTTGCGCTGGTTCTCTGTTGCTTTCTTGGTTATGTTTGGAATTTGAGTTGCGTTAAGCGTCATGCTACCAATTAGTATTACTAAAGGAATTTGATTTAACCAACAACCACATGTAGGTGCACTTTCATGCATGCAAGGTGTCTTGCTTTATTTGTTTTGTTATTGTAGGAGGAGCCAAAAGTTATAGTGAAAGCTTAGCTTTGAATTCCAACTCCATGGAACATTGGTAGGCGGAGCCGTACAGATTTCCTAAGCTAGAAGCTGCCAAATTCCAATATTTAGGCAGAATAATTGTTTGAATGATGAAAATGTTTTTCACATTTTTATTTTTATTTTTTTTGAAGTTAATTTAATCCTAATTATTTTTTTGAGGCAGTTGGCTCCTTCCGGTATCTTTATAAGTTTCGACTCTTGGAGCCAATTATGGAATTAATTCAGAATGCGGGATGGATTATGGATAAAAATATTTAAACCTCCGGTTTTCCACAACTTAGAGCCAGTTTGTTTTGCCTTTTAAAAAAAATAACTTTTATCCCTTCTTTATTTTAGAAGTGTTTTTTTATAAAAGTTAAAGCTATTTATATTTTTATAAAAATATTTAATTTTTGAAAAAAATAGTTGGCTTTTGACTACTGCTTTTTTTAGAAGTTAAAATTTTTAGCTTCTGAAAAAAAGTAAATTTTTGACTTTTTTTGTGACTTATGTTTTAAATGACCTAAAAATGAGACATGTTTTTTTTCAAGAAAAAAATAACTTTTGAAAAAAAAAAATTCATCCAAACATATCTTGATCTGATATAAGGCACATGACTCGAGCTTATTAAATCCATGCCTAGTTGGTCAATAGCAATTGGCATTAAATCCACCACACTGTTTCCAACTGTTTTGAAAACAACACGACCCATGTTTTTTGAATGACTTTAGGGGGCGTTTGGTAGATGAGAAATTTTTTTTAACCAGGTAAATATAAATAGTAGGGAAATGGTTGTAAACTCAAATTAGTGGGGAAATTTTAAAAAAGTTGTTTGGTAGACCGAAATATTACCAGAGAAATTGATTTAAATTTTCGAATTCCATGTTTGGTTGAAGGTAAAATATAGATGGGAAAATGAGTTGAAATTACAAAATTAACCCTTTTTATTTTTTGAATCTGATCAACCCTTGTCTAAAATGACAGTTTGTAAAAGCCAGCTTAATTGGTGTCATTGTTTCAAAAAATTTTACTTCGCTGAAATTTAAAATACATACTCAATTTTTACTTTCCCCGTCAAACCCCCAAAATACAACCTTCAACATGGGTTTTTGAAACAGTGCAAACCAAAAAAATTTGCAAAGAAATCAAGTTGGATGGGGAAAGGATTTTGCTATCCAAATTTTTGTAACTCTTGTACCAAACTTAGGCAAATTGAAAACCCACTTCAAATTGCCTAGGTATCCTTGCCAAAACCTCCTACCAAACACCCCCTTAAAAATTATCAAATAATGCATTTGTCACTTTTGTGGAACTGTATGATGGCTCCACAACTATCAATTAGAAAGTGGAAGATATTTCAATACAAGCAATGGGCATTTGGTCTAGTGGTATGATTCTCGCTTTGGGTGCGAGAGGTCCCGAGTTCGATTCTCGGAATGCCCCATTGTTTTATTAGTAAATTATTTATTGAAAATGGTAGGTATATTTTATTTTATTTTGTATGATATTTCGTAGGCATTGACTTTATTCTATTCTTGAAATTGTTCCATTCTACTAATTTATTTATGGGAAACGTGTTTGTTATTTTAAATGATATAAAGTTATCTCATTTTAAGAGAGACACACAGAAAAAAAAAAATTATTTAAATTTTAAATTTAAAAAAATTACTCACTTTCTCTCTCCCATGATTTCCGTTTTTCTGTGTCTATCTCTCTCCTAAAATGACATAACTTTTGTCATTTAAAATGACAAACACCAAACCCTTTATTTATTAAGATTAACGAACTATGCTGACAAATTTTGATTTTTTTTCTGTGCATTAAAAATAAGAGGTTGTATCAGGCATCCTGTAACATTGACTTTTAGAAGTGCGACTTATTTATTATGCACTCAATCTTTATCGGTAATATTTATTTAACATTGGTAATTTTAATCTAATATGTGATAAATTATGGCATTGTTATTGTCAGTACTAACCTATAATCAAAATGCACGACGTTATAGTTATTTATGTTTATACTTTTTTTTTTTTGGTACAAGAATATCTTTATTTAATAAATAAATAAAAAATGATTGACAATTAAATAGTTATGTAATTATTTAAAGAGGTAAGATTTGATGTAGTCATATAACAATATATTATTGACGTTTTGAAATAAGTATGGTGACGTTCACTAATCGTATTTAGAGTGATACAAATATCCTTAACATCAATAGATAGAAACAAAACCATTTTGGGGCATTCCGAGAATTGAACTCGGGACCTCTCGCACCCTAAGCGAGAATCATACCACTAGACCAAATGCCCTACAATGATTAAATACAGACTGAAAATTTGTTCACTGATAGTAAAAGAACATTATTACACAAATTTTCCCTCCAAAAAAATTCACAGCACCTATATTGTCCTTCTTCCTCTTCCGATGCCCTAATTTGGATAGGGTTTTGCAGTTATGAGTTCGAAGGATTCTCTCGGCAAAGATGATCGCAGAAACACCTCAATCCATGCAGATTTTGATTACATCGACACTCAACCATTCGAAACCTCTTCGCCCTCTTGTCAGTGCTTCTTATTCTTCCACTATTCACTTTTTTTTTTTTTTTTTTGGTTTTGATCCTTTTCAATATAGTTTCTTTTTTCTGTATTTGCTATACTATGATGATTCAGATTCACATATAGATGTTGAAGAAAAATCCTTAATTTACATCATTTTGACATTTACTTTATTTTTGGGAATGCCAGGTGGGGATCATGGTGATAACGAATGGCGATACTTAGAAGACACGGTGCCTATCGACGACGATGACGATGCATTGGAAACTCAAGCGGTTAACCTTGCCGGTGAAACTCAGGTCATGGAAATTGCCGGTGAAACTCAGTCGTTGGATGATACTGACAGTAACACCCAGTTATTGGATGAAGGGTCGGAATCGGATAGAACTCGAGTTTTGGAGAATGATGAAGATGATGATGATGATCCTCAATGCAGAGGGGAGAGCAAGGAGGTTTTGGGTGAATCCTCTTGTGGACATGGTGACAAGACTGGTCCTGTTATTAACAGTTCTGGTGAATGAGTCCTTTCACAACTGTTTTACTAATGGCTAGTTAATTCTAAAGTGTTTATAATGTCTTTTTTGGTTTAGCAATTATAATGGTAATTGGAAATGATAATCATTATGTGGCAATTTTTGTTTTTATTCTTAACCCCTCTCTTGCATTAGTAAAAGGTGGCATACATATTGATGATAAGTAAAGAAATGGTGCTTACATATCGTAAGTTTGGATTAACTCTGGCTTTCTTCTTAAGAAATATTTTGTTTTGATTTGCTTACCTGTAAAAACAGAACACTGATTTTGATGGCTGTTCTCAGGAGTTTAATTTATCCTTTTTTGTTTCCTTTATTTTCATGGGAAGTGCTATCCTTGCTTTTCTGTTTTTCTACAGTATTTTGTATCTTACTTTTGAGCGGCTGTCTTCACTATCACTGTAGGATTAATTATGTCGCAATGGATTGTTATTCCATTTATGTTTGAAAAGTATCATGTGAGTGTATTCCATTTCTTTTGAATATATATATTTTCTCAGGTTCGATGCCACCCCGGTTTACTTCTATCCGTGCAGAATTTTTGCGGGAAGCTTCTTTTGCTGCTCGCAATATGGCTTTGAAACAAAGCCAGGATAAGACCAATTCTGTCATGGGTATGAGTCAATTTTGTCAGGAACCAGTGGCTGTAAAGGATAATGGGGAATCCTTTCCTAGATGTTCTGAGGAGGTTAGGGAAGTTGATCAGGAGTATGATAATGGGAAATACAGTGTGGAAACTGAGGGATTCAAGAACAAAAATATATTCAAGGTTGCTAGCTCGGCAGTGAGAAAACTTTTCAGTGATGATTTACCTGTTGAAACAAATGGACAGTCTCATAGCAGCAATGATCTTAATGAAGAAGATGACTTGGACAAGTTGCCTATCTACCATGGTGAGTTGGCAGGATTAAGCTATGCTAACTCTCAAGAACCTGGAGAGTTTTCACAGGCCAATGCTCTTGATGTTGTTGATAGGTTTCTCAAAGATAATATTATAGAGTTTGATCAAGAAACTAACTGTGTTAAGAATAGGGAGGAAAATTTAAAATCCCTTCCCAGTACAAAAGGGCAACAAAGTTTGGCGAAGATAGTTAATGATAGAGACAAAGCTAGAAAAATTGGGATTTATGACTGGGATGATAGCCGGGAGGATGAAGGTGGGGGAGATATATTTAAAAGGAGAAGGGAAGATTTTTTTGAGGGTGGAACTCAGAGGCCAAGGTCTTTGCCAGGATTTCAGAAGATCAAAGTGCGCAAATCAAATGTTGTTAAGGATGATGAGGAACTTTTAAGTGTCCCTAATAAAAGAAAGACTGCAGTTCACTCTGATTCAAGACTAGGGATGCATAATCTGAAAGTAAGGGATAATACTATACAAGAAGCAACAAGAAAATTAAAAAGGAATCTTGCTAATGAATTGGATGATCAATTTGACAACACCAATTGCCCTAGAGGAGAGATGGAACCAAATGCTCATGCAGATGTGCAGGAAATAATGGATGTAGGTTTTGATACTCAAATGGCTGCTGAAGCTATGGAAGCCTTATGCCATGCTGAGAATATTGTTGATCATGTTGCTAATAATGCGACTCATGTTGCTGGAAGTAGTTTATCTGATCAGCTTAATAACTTTTCCACTGGAAGAGTGGGGCCAGATACATCAAAGGAATGTTCGGGACAGTATGACAAGAAAAGGAAAGTCAATGTTAAATCAGATTTGCAAACTTCAGGTTTATCAAAGAAATGTGCTAAAGAAGTCAGACAGTGCAAAAAAGACAATATGATGATAAGATCAAAGAGGAGGAAGTTAAATGCAAGAAGCAATCAAACCTCCAGTGCTAATGAAAATGGTAGAATAGTCTCATCTCCATTAATTGAGCAAAGAAAGTTAGCAGGAGCTTTGAAAAGACGTCAGCATCATGAGTTGAATAATCCTGAAAGCCATGACAGAGGAAGTGGAAGGAGTATAGTTAAAGAAAGGCAATTACAGGGTGAAGTTTGTCATTTTACGCCGATTGCCCGTAGAACTAGACAATCCTCAGCAGTAAAGCAATTGATCAATCCTGATACACCATCCAATAGTTTGAGAGAAGGGGATATAGGTATTGGTACCCTGGAGAAAAGTAGTGGAGTTGGCCTACATTCATCTAAAGCGTTGAATCCTAAATATACTCCTGGGTCTTCTGATCACTTTAAAGTGGATGATAGTACCAAATTGTGTCAACCTGAGAAATTGGCTCCAAAGGCAGGTGCTGTTAGTGTTAGTAATGACGTTGAAATGGATAAATTAGTTTGTCGTAGAAGGAGATCTCTTAGGATTAGGAAGTTGTCTAATCACGATAAAGGATCTGAGAAGTTAGTTGGTTCATCTAAACCATCTGCGGAATCTGAAGAGATTGGGAAATCTACTGCTGGGAAGAGACAAATGAGGAGAGATAAAATAAATAAAGGGGAAATTCCTATTTGCTGTGATGTTATAAATGAGAAGGATGCAAATCTGAATTCAGATAAGAAGAATAATGCACATGTCCGGTGGTCTACTAATAATTTTGAAGTCACCAGTTCAGATGAATCGCCAAGAGAGAGGTACAATTCCTCTGATTTGGCTTCTGCAGCTCCAGCTAATTGTAAGATGCCAATGAATGATGCATCACCTGTTTGTATGGGCGATGGTTATAACAAACATTCATACAATAGAGAACTTCGTAGATTAAGTGCCAGTAGACCTGAATTAATTACCCCATCTAAAGATTCAAGGAGGAGGAAGGATATGACTGATGTTCGAATTCTGTACAGCCACCACTTAGATGAAGATGTTATTAAGCGTCAGAAGAAGGTAATGTCTGATTTTTGATAAACTCCTATCACCAAATACAGACATACAGTTGGGTTTTAGTTATATTTTGTTTGTTTGTACTTGTACAGATTTTAGCACGGCTTGGAGTTTCTGTAGCATCCTCCATTGCAGATGCAACACACTTCATAGCTGATCAATTTGTGCGTACAAGGAATATGTTAGAAGCTATTGCTTTTGCTAAACCAGTGGTCACACACTTATGGATTGAGAGCTGTGGACAAGCTAGCTGTTTTATTGATGAGAGAAATTACATTTTGAGGGATGCCAAAAAGGAAAAGGAGTTTGGTTTCAGCATGCCAGTGTCCCTAGCACGTGCATCCCAGCATCCACTTTTAGAGGTAAATATATTATAAAATTTAATGCCACCAGCTATAAAAAGATTGTGCCACATCAGCAAAAGATAGAGCCTCATCATTGCAGGTTGACAGGGGGACTAAATTGCTTATAAGTTATAACTGAACCACGTTAGCAAATTTGCTTTTGGGGGTAAAATACTACAAACAGATGCATTTTCTGTCTGTTGCTTCTCTAAAATTATCATAATTTTCTGCAGGGTCGAAGAGTATTGATCACCCCAAATGCTAAACCTAGTAAAGAGATTATTTCAAGTTTAGTGATTGCAGTTCGGGGCCAGGTATGCATCTTTCTCTGGGTACATTCCCCGGTTATGCTCCTATGTTGTTGAAGAAAAACATATCTTTGGAATTTGGATAGTTCCTCCTTTCCATGATTTTCTGTGAACAAATCATAGAATGTGCGAAGAAATTTCCTTGATAGGTTCATTTTAATTATTCTATTTTATCATTAAGAAACACACAGACACGCATGTCTTTGAAATTAAACTAGTCTTTCTTTTGGAACATGTTTCCAACCTTGCACTTGATCCATCTCAAAACCTTTTTTCTTGTAACTGATTTTCCTAGGCGGTGGACAGAGTCGGCAGATCTGCTTTGAAAGACCATAAAATTCCAGATGATCTACTGATCGTATCTTGTGAAGAAGATTATGCCTCTTGTGTGCCTTTTCTGGAAAAGGGTTAGAAACTGTTACATTTGTCTTTAAAAACTTACCATCTGCTCAAAATTAAGAATGCCGTGATTTGCTTCTGCAGGGGCAATGGTGTATAGTTCAGAACTATTGTTGAATGGCATAGTTACTCAGAAGCTGGAGTATCAAAGGTTGGATTTTTTTTATTTTATTTGTTGTTCTTTTGCTCTTATGTTATTAACGAGCTTGAATCTCTCTCGTAAGGAATACTGCTTTCATGGACACTGGGGTAAGGGGGTTTGACATTTACCTCGCATAGCCAGTTCCATATGCGGAAATTTCTGCTCTCCTAAGATTTTTATTTCTAATGCATTGCTATAGAATTGCATCGTCTAGATGATGGGTTCTATGATTAAGATTATTTGTGTTAGTGTTTATGATAGTTCATTCCTGATATGCACCTTCTGGTTGCAGGTATAGTCTTTTTGCAGACAATGTGAAGAAAACCCGTTCCACCGTATGGTTGAAAAGAGATGACATAACATTTATTCCTGTGAATAAATGTAAATAGAGTTGTTTGTCTTTTACTTATTTTTCCTCGTGATCATCTGTAGATTAGTTCATATGAAAATATCTTCCATTCCATGTCCAAACTTTTTTTTTTTAATTTATATATTTGTCATGTATAAAAGTTTGTAAGATGTTTTCTCACATCCTTTTGCATGTACAGGTGGACCTTTGCTCCACTATATATGTCATTTTTCTTAATAAAGTATATTTTATTATCTGTTAATATTTACTTTGGATGTTTGACTGCGTGCTCCCTAATCAAAATTAAGGTAAAATAAAAAATGGGATTGTGTTATTTTAAACACAATAACACGAAATACCTACTTAAACTTGGGGATTTAGATACAGCACATCTTCACTAAAATACATTTGGAAATTATACTCTTATGTTACATGATATTCATCTCTCATGTTACACTCACATAAAAAAATATGTTTTTTTTTTTTTTTTTTTTTTTTTTAAATTTGGTGGGTTTCATTTTATTTATCTCATAACATAAGATAACTTCTCTTATACTATATGAGAAAAGTAAA
The DNA here is from genome assembly GCF_033153095.1 of Gastrolobium bilobum. Taxonomy (NCBI): domain Eukaryota; kingdom Viridiplantae; phylum Streptophyta; class Magnoliopsida; order Fabales; family Fabaceae; genus Gastrolobium; species Gastrolobium bilobum. Next base: position 488,718 of record NW_026898476.1, read on the forward strand.
GCGCATGAGCTTTAATATGGCAAATCTCTTTTAAGACGGAATATTTCCTTCCTTTGTTGACAAGTAAGTATCATAGAGAGACACTCCATGTTTAAACATTTTAAATATCTAAAAGATGGCTCGATATTCCGTCAGATAATGACTTTTGTGGACCCAGACTAAAGAAAATGTATGGTGGATCATTTGTGGACTTGTTATGACCTCCAACACCACGAAATCTACAAATATATATTAAAAATAAAAAACTTTGCTACATATATCATCGGGACAGGCACAGCTATGATAACATAAGTAAAGAAATGAATTTCACCCATTACCTGATTAGTTTGATTTGAGTCGAACATGATTATATTGACAATCATTGATAAAGCTAAAACAACTTTTGTCAGTTGACTTGCTTGGTGGTGGAATAATTCTTTAGTTGAGTTGAATAGGCCTATTTATATTTGGGGATATAATTTAATTTTGTCTCCAAGGTTCTTTTGGGGAATGACTTGGGTGTAGCCATGCAAAGCCATTGTTATTTACGTTGAAGGCTTCATATGAACAACTGCATGGCCTTAACTTGAACACTTGATGAGCTGAGAATAAAATTTTGCACATTGAGAGAGGAAGAGGAGGGGCTATTCATCGAGCCTTACCTAGAAGAGTACAGTTGCAGTTGTATTTCACTAGGGGTCTTAAAAGAGACAGATGGGCTCTGTAGGATATACACTTGGACTTATTATGTAAAAGCTCATTTGATAAAAAACACCAAACATCAATTTAAAAGCCTAGCCTTATAGCTTATCAGACTATTCTGATATACTAACTCTTATTTTCATTTTATATTTTTTTATACTACTTATTTATTAAACCTAACTTAATTTTCATTTCCTCTTCATGGTCTATCATTATTTTACTTTCTCTTCCTCACTTCACTTTATCTCCTCTCTTCGTTTCTCTCTACACTGCCGGAGTCCACAACCACAACAGAGGAGAAAGACTCACTGAAGGAGAAGGTTGGTGGTTGGTGAACCCTAATCGATTTTCTTTTAGAAAATTGTTAGGGGCTATAGAATGTTAAGGGAACCTCAAACGGCCCCGGTATTTTGCAGTACAATTCTTAGGTTGTTGTATATAATATCATATTGTCTAACAAAACAAGACTTTTTTTTATATAATATTGGGTGTGTGTAGATAAAAATCTTTTTTACGAAGATGCATAATATAACATCTCGTGTCGACCCCCCGGTTTGTTAGCATCAGAAAATGAAAAAGAAAAGAAAATATAGGATCTATTTGAAATCTATTTTCAAAAATAGGTTTTTGATTTTTAGTGAAAAAATAAATAAAAAACTAGTTTGACAAAGTTTGTTTTGTAAAAATAATTTTAATAATTATAACTGATTTTAAATTTTTAGAATTAAATTTAGAGAATATATCTAAATTATTTTTGTCTTGTGTTTTGATTTTTAACTTTCAAAATAAAAAGAAAACACAAAAATATCTATTTCATTGACTATTTTACACAACCAAAAAAAAAAAAAACAGAGCAATCAAACAGAACCTATAATTTCTTTGCATGAAAACAAAAGATTTTCAAGGAGGACGTAATCTTTCTTCCATCCCAATCGTAAATCAAAGCTTTGGGAACAACCTATTGATATCTTTTTTCGAATCTGGGATCTCCACCCACGCATGTGATGAACTTCAATTTTCAATATCAACGTGAGTTGATATAATGAAATTTTGACATGCTATAGCAAGCTCATGCTTTTACAAAAAACTTAAATGGATAGAAAAATATTTACGTAGAAAATTAGTAAGTTTGGGGTTTAACAATTAAAACTCACAAATAAAACAGTACGAGAAGCATAAAATTACAATATAATGCAATGAACAACATAATATCACGTAAATTAGAGGGTTGTCTTGTCTATATACAAATACGACATGCATCTTATAAGAATAAGGGTTAATTATCTGAAAAACATCTAGGTGGTGTTTGGTTGAAGGGTTTTTTAAATTACCCCTTGCAAATGAAGTTGGGATTCTGGGAAACATGCGTTTGGTTGACAAGGATTTGGCTCAACACCTAGGGACTTTTTTAGTTATGGTGTCGTTTAGCTAGACAAAAGCACTGTTTAAAAAGCATGAAGCTCAGAATGTCAATCAAGAGTTTATGCATCTGCAAAATGACGAAACCGTATTGTGGAGGACAAGTGGCATACCCACTGGCCACTTGTACTCGAATAGGATTTTTGTTTTGGGGTTAAATTTGTAATTTCCTTCAATTTACCCATCCATATTTTACCCCAAACCAAACTTAGGTTTCTTAAACTTTCAAAAAAAATTCTGGTAAAATTTCTCTCAACCAAACTACTTTTTCTAAACTTTTCTATCTAATTCATTTTCCCTGTAGGATCCCTAATAATTACATTTCCCCGGTGAACAAAAAAAATCCCCTCAACCAAACACCACCCTAAAGACATATGAAAGTGTCTTTCTCCCCTCCGAAGGCCTACAAAGTTTTGACCATGAATATGAATATACCATTATTTTTCACAACCGTCTAATTCTAACGCGGCCATTCACTCACTATGTGTAAAGAATCACTTCAACCCAAAATCTTAAGGTGTCGGGTGACGAGGTTTATATTATTCTCTAACACACCTCCTCACACAAAAGTCCTTTGGACTTGAAGCATGGATATTGCACCGAACTCAATTTTTTTGTTTTACGTTGTGCTTATTTAATTTCACTTGAAAGTAAGGGGCGGTGATGATCGAACTCGTGACCTTATGGTCACTGAAGCTTTGATACCATGTAAAAAACCACTTCAACCTAAAATCTTAAAGTGTTGGGTAATGACTTTTTTAATGATTTATATTATTCTCTAACACTATGCTTGATTAATAATAGCTTGTACTAAGAAAGCATATATGTATTTTCCATTAAATAAGCTCTTAAATTTGATTATATAGCTCATGAAATGACAAAATAGTAACATTAGCTTGCTAGTAAGAGAGAATGCCTTATAGGTAATGCAAAAAAGAAGAAGAGAGAATGCCTTATAGTAATAGAGGGGGAGATGAATTCAAAATTCATACTAACTTGGCTATATAGAGTGAGTCAACACGTAACCAGATTTGAAGAACTCTCCAATTTTTTTCTTGTACATCAGAAATGTTAAGGATGAACGGAGACAAACTTATATTACAGTAACTTTTTTTTTTATAAGTCTGAAAGTAGTCAAAGATAAATAATGTTTGATGAACTTGAGGGGGTGATTGCTTCTCCTAGCCCCTCCATGTATCTAACACTGCCTTATAGCTGCGCTGAGGAACCTTCCTAAATATAGCCAAAGTAAGATCAAAGTAAAGGGGGAGTTGGACGAGGGCAAAAAATGTTACAGGCAAACATGTTACAGCATATATGGGATAAACTGCATATTTGAGCTTATCTTCAATGATAAAGAAGTGTCCTGCACAGAATGAGACCAAAACAGATGCTATAGATGTGAAGAGTGTTGTCAATCCCAGAAGAAGCTTTCTTGGTAAGTCCACAACAAAATCCTTTTCTTGATACCGAGATGTGAGTATTGAAAGGAATAAAATGAGGGCTGTGACAGAGGAGCAAAGTGCAACAAGTGATGCTATCGCAAATACATTGAAAGGAGGTTCTCCTCTCAATAATGGTATACCAGTTTCTTGATCTGGACCACCTGGTATAGCTGTTGAGGTTGTGAATGCAACAGTTGCCACAAGTGCTGCAACCACTGAGCATGATTCTGAGGTTTTGGTAAGCCATTTACTACCTTCTTTCACTAGTGGTCCATGTGTTTTGATGAAGATCTGTTTTGCTGTTTGCCCGTTCTTATTGTAACGTTCATAGAAATTTGGTGGCATGGAGTTCTTAACAAGCTGAAAAGCTCAAACATTATGATTAAAAGCTGAAAATATATATGTGTAAATAAAATGAGACATTGAAATTCAAAGGCCAAAGTGAGTTTAATTATTAGGCGTGTAAAGAACCAATTCAATCCAAAAGCTTAAGTTATTGGGTAAGGCTACATTAATGGTTTTATATATCTCAACACGCCCCCTCACACGAGAGCCCATTGGGCTTGAAGGGTGGACAATGTACAGACCGACCTACTTGTGCGAAGAAAGAAATTCCATTGAAAGAAAGTAGGTGACGGTGAGGATCAAACTCGGTATACCGAGGCTCTGATACCATGTAAAGAATCAATTCAACCCAAAAACTTAAGCTATTGGGTGAGGCTACATTAATGGTTTTATATATCTCAACAAGGCAAATCATTATTTACCCATGAATAAACAAATGATATGACTATTTGCTATGATTAATAAAATTATTGGGAGGAGAATATGGAGAATCTTTTACCTTATACCATTTGTATTCCCACTGCATTTGCATTGCAGCACCAGGGACACGCCAAGGCTTATGGCTCCTATATGTGGCAGCAAGGTGTAATGCACTGTTACCTTGTTTATCTACTTGGCTAAATGCACTTTCCTTGATTAAACTCCTCTTATTCAAGAGACTATAAACATGAGGTTGCCTATTCTCTATGGCCAAAAGAACAACATTCTTGTTATCATAGGTCACATCATAGATAGCCACCGGGTAAGTATCTAGGATCTTTTCAACCATTTCGGTCACTCCCATCTTTGCTGCAATCAAAATAGGTGCCTCCATACTCTTAATGTTTCCTCTGCCATTATCATTCTGATTAGCATAAGGATTCATTCCAGTATGATCATACTTGTATAAAGAAGCACGTTGAATCAATTCATTCATCACTTGCTTAGCCCGGATATGTTTCTCCTTTCTTCTTTGGATTTTATCAATCCAAGATGATCCTGTGTGCCACTCAATTATTAAAGAAGAAGTAATTAAACATGCTTTTTCTAATTCTTACAAGGTGATGGTCTTACCAACACCAAAAATGACTAGCAAGGCCTTCATTGTAAGGATTAGCAATCGGATTATGACTTCCCAATTGGGAGGGAACTGGTAGCGTTTCTTTTCTTTCTTTACTTGCTCTTGCTCTACAGATATATACATTAGGAAATGGTCATACAAAACTAAATAAATTGAAAATAAAGAAATGAAAACTATGGATGATCAGTAAAAGATAGAATGGAATTTCCTAATAACCAATCCCATGAATGCAACAATATTTGAAATCTCTTGATTATGATGATGATACCATCTGATTTATGTTTAGAGAGTAAGACTAGGAAATAATATATACCATGTCTGAGGTAGGATCTTTGCGAGATATTATTCTCTTCATCATTAGTTGTAGCATTTCCATGTTTTCCTATTGCTGTAACAGATTAAAAAGATAAATTAATTAAGGCTTGCCATATAGACATATATAGCTACAAGAACTAGGAGTAGAAGAAACAAGACTCACGCACTTGTAACTTTAAATGCTTCCTTCAACGAACATAAGAAGCTCACACATGTTCCATAGTTCTTTGGATAGTGATGATTAGTCTCTGTGTCTGCTCCATTATTACGTAGCTCATATGTTTCCTCCTTGAGCTCATCAACAATCAAACCTGACAGAAACTATCCTTTTATCACTATTATAACAAGGAAACTACAATATTAATATGTAATATATAATTTGTCTATCAAATCCGTTGATACTGTAAGAAATATAATATCTAAACATTTCATGTCATTTTTGTCCAATCATATTATATAAATCCACTAGATTTTTTATTTAATACATTTATTTCACATGATTTGTACACTTTTTATTCCGGAATCTTAACTTACATTCATAGTGTTAATTACTTTTAAAATATCAAAACTTTTACATATATGTTTTCTATTATATTCATTTATGAGTAAACACCCTTTTTAGTCCCTGGCAATATCTACGAAGTCCTCTTCAGTCCCTGACAATAAAAAAGGACCAAATTGGTCCCTGAAAGTACAAGAAAAGGGCCACTCTACATATTTGGGAGTTGACATAAGGACTAACATGGCCCTTTTTTTGTAATTTCAGGGACCAATTTGGTCCTTTTTTATTTCCAGGGACTAAAAAGGACTTCGTAGATATTGACAGGGACTAAAAAGGGTGTTTACTCTTCATTTATTTAATTTGGCACCACATGCAATACTTGTTCCTTATATTCATCCATGATTGCAACTTTGAGCAAAGAACCAAATGACTATAAGAGTACGTAGAAAAACTAGTTGAAAAGAAAGAAATCTTACAATTATAGATAATACGTTCAAGCAACACCATCCGTGTGCTGCTTCTGAAACAATTAGGCTTGCCAGCAAGAATGTGCAGAGGTGATAACCCATCTTGGTTTACATAATTCACAAGGTTTGGGTACAAGCCAATTATTTGAAGTGCCAAACCTGTCAAATTCAATAGAGTAGTAGACCTTGAATGAAATGAATATGTATATATAGAATTTGAGTCAACTTTAGCATTAATATTCAAGAAAATAAATTGCTTGGTGTGATGATCAATAATGAGAATGACACACTAACCAAAGTGTTCAGAGGATATGGTACAATGAAGAATTGTGTCCCCGTTGCTTTTTCTGGACAAAGAGTCATCATCATGGCTTTGTTGGTGGCCATGGAGACAAAAAAATGCTTCTCTCTTACCATGAATAGCTGCCAAGAAAAGAGGGGTCTCACCTTCTAAGTTACGAACAGAAATGAGGTTAGGATCTCTTTTGGCTATGCTGTTGCAAATGTCCACATTCCCTAACTCTGCTGCTACATGTAAGGGAGTGTTTCCCTTTGAGTTTTGCATATATATGATGTGGCGAGACACCTCTTCACTGATATTATCAAGCAGAGTTGAGACAAAGGTGGTTTGGCCTACATAGACAGCAATTTGTAACACAGTGTCTTCTGCTTTTGTGATCTTAGCCTCTAAAGCTTCAGGGTTTTTCTCATAGGCCTCTAAAACTTCTCTCCACTGGCCTCTCATGGCATAGTCAAACAACCTTTCAACCTCAATCTGTGCCATTTCAACAGCTAACTAGCTTTTATTTCCTTCAAGATCATACATAACCTTAGCTATCTTCTTTCTTCATTAATTTATATATTGAAAACTTGTCACTTTGCATATGTTTAGAGTAAGGTTCTAGATGGAAGCAAAGAATGTAACAATCAAATTTAAATGGTCCCAGGATACAAATAGTTCAAAAATTTAAATCAGAATATGGAATGAACAAGCAAGGGGAGAAGTGGAAAGCATGACTAGCTATAGTGCTAGTAATATTTCTGTACCTATAACCAGACCTAATTCAAAACAATCCACATCTTTTACCCAAATTCACTTGCTTTAATCCATTTCTTCCAATTTAAGGTAAGCATTTTCTTGTCAATGAAGGAGACTTGGATTCCAGTGTACTTTGAGCCTATAGTTTAATTATTAATTAACGTTCCTAGGTTAATGTATAACATGCCTCCTGCACTTTTTATGAACATGTTTAACTGTTGTTTTTACATTTTTCTATTGTAAAAAAGAAAAGGGAAGAAAGAAAAATGAGATTAATGTTTCTCATCTAGATTTGCTTTTCTCAACTTTTATAATTGTGTCCACCCTATTTGCATTTATACCTTGCACCCCCTCTTAGCATTGCGCAGATGCGCTTCTACTGTCCATTGATTAGTGTTACCACTTCCAACAGAAAAGTGGGCTTTGAAGTTGAGTTGCAGATTTAACTTAAAAATAAATAAATAATTTCATAAATGAAATTATTCTTCTGATTCTTGTTTGGTTCATGTTATATAAAAAAGCAGTCAAGTTTCAATGTTTTGAGTATCAATGAATGTTAAGAAATCTGCCATCTGTGTACTACGAAATATGAAATAAGTTTCTTTTATGTTTTTTAATCCTAATCTATTAGCCTAAATCATATTCCTGTTTATCTTTTGATATGGCCGTATCACCCTAATCATATTTCATGTAACTTGCAATGATGCTTACAAGTGTTAAGTGTATGCTCACGTGCATGCTGTTTAGGATGAAAAAAACGATTAGCTTATATCCCCTCCTTTCACTCTTCCCTTTTGCTGACAATATAATACATAAATTTTTTACAGGCTTATTAGTCGTGATGAATGAGTGATTTCCTTTAGTACTTAGCTCCATTGGAATAAGAATAGCATTACAAATACAAGACTTAAATGGTTAAAGCTATGGTAAATCAAAATAAACAAATATAAACTCCAGACATCACAGAAGTAGATGAAAGTCTCATTTCTTTGCTCTCATTTAGCATTCATTCGTATCTTCAATGGATGAAAAATACAACCACTTGTAGACACTTGTTATGTTGTCATTACAGTGTCTTGCCAAAACAGAAAGCTATTGCCTGCAATAGCAAGATGGAATTTTTTGTCCCTTCTAACTTTTTAATAGAATTTTTTTCACTGAATTGAATTTAGACTCCCTTAGAAAAACGTCTAAAGATTGTGCTTCTCTGGCTTTCCTGCATATACACTTGATGATATTCATTTAGCAAAAATATATCACATGGTAATGGTATTGATTGATAGACACAAGTTTCATAATAAACACGGATTGAAGGCCATCATATCAGTAGGTACAAAAGAAAATCCATGAAGTTATTTCCCTTCTGAGTAGATTCATACTGGGCTATCATTATGAGAGACCTGAAGTCTCCAAGTGACATACTGGATATATACATAGTTGATTCCCATAGCAATTCCAAAACCCAAAACTGATGAAAGTAGTATTGCATAAATGGCCGTCAAACGCAACTGCAACAAAGTCACAAAGTTTAAGCACATCAAGGATACACTTAAAGTAAGTCAAGTAATTAACTAGAGAGCAGGGATTTAAGGTTTATTTAATTATTTAAGAAATAACAACGAGGAAGCAGGAAGTAACACAGATGAATCATGGCAGTTACTACTTGAAAAAAATTGAAGCAAATAACAAGCCTCAGCTCAAGAAATTAAGGAGGAGGCAAGAATCATTTCCATTAGTATGCATTTAATTCATTTGCCATCAATCCTGGGAAATGATAACAAGAAGTCTCTACATTCTTACTCACCATAGTATAAAACAGATGCACAGTTAAAGCCACAAGAGCAAACTCAAGAGCAGCATATGTCCATATATACTCTCTAATTGCTGCAAGGAACATAAGTAAACATTCAAAGAAAAACCAATTTTTGTAAAAAATAATAAATTAGTGCTGTAACAGAGGTTATACCAAGGATGACTGCAAAAATAGATGCCAGAAGGCCCAAGGTAAAGGCAAATGGTGCTGCTATAATGATGGCTTGAGTCTTCATATCGGGAAGCTACAAATGGAACAAGCAATATAAATGTTAGAATATATGAAAAATTATCTCATAATATATTGATTATCATAGAATAGTTTAGAGCATCTTAGATGATCTCTTGGTAATAATTTCCTTAACATTCTAATAGACTAATACTACCTCCTTTATTAGCCTGCTTTAATTTTGCTTGCGGAGAAGGGAAGTATGTGATCAAATTTATGCATGAGTAGGTAGTTACTGCTTATTTTTTTGTTCCCCCCAACATCTAGAGCAAGATACACTTGAACTGTGGTACGTCATGCAAAATATACATAAAACATTTACAGGACTATGAATAAGTTGAGTTCTCGGCTCTATCCTATATCTCAGAGTTGTATTGCTTTAAAGGAACCTAACGGGTTAAAAGATCAAGTAAATGTCAGGAAGTAAGAATAACATTCAAACCATCAAATGAGATAAGACACACAAAGTAGTTCTTTGAAAGATATTAGCTATTGTCTAGAAGTCCTGTCAAAGAAAATAGACATACCAGCAGCTGTTCAAGGAAGAAAAAATAGCATATTGTGCTTATCAGGACAAGCACCACAAAGTCTTGCCAGGCGCTGTAAAAAGAATATCAAGGAAAATTAATAAAAAATAAGTTAAAGAAATTTAATTGAAAAAGATAAAACATGAATATTGAGTGATTAAATGCTTGAGAATAGAATAACTCATCAATTTATTCTGAATGAGTTTCCCAAGTTAAATTTCGGTAGCAGCATAATTAATGGTGAATTGAGAATATTTCTTAAGACAAATAAAATATGAACTCCGAAAGAGTGTAGAAATGAGTATTTGTCAAGGACTAACTCTTCTAAAAGTTTAAGTTGTTAGGTGCAGGTTTAAATTTGGTTTTATATTAAACAAATCCGCTCACGCAAGAGTTTTTTGGGCTTGAAATATGAGTATTTGTCAAGGACTAAAACTTCTAAAGCTTAAGCTCTTAGGTGTAAATTTAAGTTTGGTTTCATATTTAATAAGCCTCCTCATGCAAAAGTCATTTGGGCTTGAAGCATTAAAAACGTAGAAGCCCATTTCGCCTTGTGCTAAAATTCAACTTTTATATAGAAGAATGAGGAGAGCAAGGATCAAAATCTTGACCACTCATATTACCAAAAAAAAATAAAAAAAATCTTGACCACTCAATCATAGAGACTCTTAACATCATGACAATGACGAACTCTCCTCAAAGCTTAAGCCGTTAGATAAAAGGTTTAAGATTGGTTTTATATCTAACAAGAACCATGCTAAAGAACAGAAAATAACATGGATGACTTAATTTGAAAGCATGGTTTTCAAATCACCTTATTGACTCTGGTTGTAGGTTCTGTTGACCCTGCAACTGTCTGCCTTGTCGTTGAACAGAGCTGGATACACGAAGCAAAGTTACTGGTAAATTCTGAACCTCTTGCTGACATACATCACATTTCCTGTTTCCTTTTGTGCTAAACCATTTAATTGCACATTCTTCATGCACCAATCTCAGGTCACCTTTGCAACTGCATTCCATTTTAAAGGTATTTCTTTCATCACACACATCAAGACATATCCTGCACACCGCTTCCTCTTCAGGAATTTCTTCATCGGCAGCATCTTCAACTGGCACAGGAGTTATTTGATCTGATTGGCCAAGAAAATTTTAGTATGGAAGAGTTCCTATAAGATTAAAATGGATATATGCTAAAAGCATGGAAAAAAACACAATTGTTAACAACAAATCAATAGTTCAAAAAATAACATAAATAGTCCAGCAGTCTGATACTCATACAAATTGCTATCACTTCATCTATTGTAACATACAAGATTTTCAAACATTGCCTGCTGGTTAAGATAATTTCTAGCCAACTAAAGGATTATGATAAGGTGTATGACAAAAACCAATTAACTCTAATCCTTTACATCAAATAATCCACTTAAGAGACTTTTTAACTCAATTCCATGAAACAAATGAAGACAGTGATGGAGGGAAACATCACATTTGGTGGAATAATAGAAAATTTCAACCTAGGAAAATGGATTAGATATCTTCAAGCATATGAATTTAAAAATAGAAAAAAGTAGGGCTATGAAAGGGTAATAACGTAGAGTATATAACATAACATACCATCGTCTGGATCTTGTTGTTCCTGTTCATTACGGGCAGAAAAAGAGACAGATCTTACAATGACAACATTTCGTCCAGGTATAGAAAGGGATCTTGAAACCTTGGAACGAACAACATCTTTCTGCATAAAATTAGCAAAATCAATATTTTTCTTCAAAAAATTCCAATATCCTAAGGTAAACATTAATTTGATGCATCTGTGCACATATCATATGCTTTAGAAAGTACTAAACATGAGTTTGAATCAACAAACCTTCATACTTTGTAACATACTTTGTTGAAAAACTGACATCAATCAGTTTCATCGTTCCCTTTTTGGTAGAGGCATATATTTACTTCCTTTAATAACAGGTTTGATACAATATCCTGGTTTCTGAGTATAATAGAACCTTTAACCCTGAATTCGTCTTTTTCCAAGGTCCCAGATACAGTTCGCATAAAATTTTATTTTGAAATTCCATTAGCAAGGCAACTCAATGAAATAAAAGAAAACTTACATGTGGCTTAGTCTGTTCATTATATGCCCTTGCAGAAACGGGTGTAGAAACTGAAGTGGATATATTAGATGCAGGTGTAACAGGAAGAGAAGTACATCTTTTCCATGCAGTTTCAGATATGGAGGCCATATTAGGACAGTCTGCAGCTGTCTTGGGATCTGAATTAAGGAGGCAGCTTCTTTCGCCATCTGCCACATTTCCTTTTCTTTTGAAGCTCAAGGCCCGCAAGAAGCCTCTCGATGATGAGATCCCTTTAGAGAAACTTTGAGAATGGTCCAAAACCTTTCCACCAGAAGTGCTGCCAAACCCTAAAGGTCTTGGTGGAACTTGAAGTGAAATATCTGGACGCCTCCCGCTGACTCGACTATCTGAAACTTCTTTGTTTAGCTGGGGATCAATCTGCAGGTAACAGGGAGAGTTTAACAAATTTTTGGTCCCAGCAATTCGGCATACCGTATCAAAGCACCTCATAAATATAGTGAATACTTAGAGCATGCTGAATGCAATAAACATAAAGCAAGCACTTCAAAAGATTGCATTCCAACAAAATTTCATGATGAATAATCCTTAACAAGCTAATCATTATCAGAAATTATATCGTTTCAAATAGAGGATCAAGAATTGAATCGAGCATTTAAGTCAACCACACTAGCAAAATCTATAAATTTATTTATGGTAACTTTTAAAACAAAAAATAGCAAGATGTCACAGAAGTTAAGAAGAAAATGGACATATCCAGATCTCTTTTTACAAACTACATTAGAGCACATAGCTGAAGGACTTATCAACTTCATGGACCTTCAGAAACACTCACAATTGCAACAACTATGAACTAAAATCAAAATTTTCTCATCACCAGTGCCTGGGTAAATTGTCCCTGCATTATAAACCAATGGCATGCATGGCCATTTCCCTCATTTTCTTTTTTACTCTCTTCTAATTGAAACGTTTACCGCTAACAAATCCACAAAATCAACCTGTAGTTTGCAGGATATGCATGATATTTATATACACTTTTTCAGGTAAGTTAGCTAGTAAAGCATGGATACTTGTTCAATTCGATCTCACAGCCCAAACAGTTAAGATGGAAAGAGAAGATTCATATCCTGAGCAAACATTCTAAACATTGAAACCCAGGCAAATTAAGGAAAACAATTAAAAAACGTGGGCTTTCAGGAACAGTCTTAAGTAGAAGAAGGCACATAATAAGCTAAAATTGGAAACCCCATAATAGCAATTGGATCAAACGCATAAAAACCAGTCCAGAAAATCCAATACCAATCACTGCATGCCCACCAAAAAACATGACTGAAAAACTAACAGAGGGTTAATCCACTGTGAAGCTCATAATGAATCAAAATAAAGGGTTGTAAATGGAAATGGATGAGCCAAACTGAAAAGAATAAGAAACGAAAAGTGAATAGCTTTAGATGTAAATCATGTGAAACCAACCTGATGGGAAATCTCAGGTGCTTCATCTGTGGCTGATGCTTGAGCTGCTTGCATTATAGATAGCTCCAAAGACCGAAAGACCCCAGAAGTGTAAAATGGGAGAAAAAAACAATAAGAAAAAAGAAGAAGAATTGAAGGGATAGGGATAGAATCCAACAAAGATGTAGCGAACCAAAAAGAATCAAGGAACTGTGGAAGACTAGGGTCGTCTTGTGTAAATTACTTAACATGTGGGATACTAATACTATGTTTTATTCAACCTTAAAATAATAAAATATACAATTATACATGCAGAAATAATCGAACTAATTTTTCGGGGATGAACAAAGTAAAACAAGCCCTCTTTATTAATAAACAGTTAATCGTGGAATGCATCTTTGAGGTTAAAAAGTTGCATGGTTATCAAATAATGGTAGTTTAATTGGCCTTAAAAAATTAAACAGATATGGTGAAATTATCTGTTTGATCTTTTTTATTATAATTTTTAGAAGGGGTTTAAAATCTTAATCTCCGATATTATCTCGAATCGGATTAATCGCAAAGTGATAAAATGATTGAAATATCTCAAAAATAAATAAATTACATCGAATTTGTATATTTATCTCTTTCTTGACCATTAAATTGGTAGAATTTAATTATAATTAATAAAAAAAGTAATAAACACAAAACTTTAAATATACAAACTCTCTCGTTTACAAACTCTTATAACCAAATATTAATAGTTGGTGGTTATAATTTATTGAATTATAGTTATTTATTAATTTTATTTTAATAAATTTTAACCATTAAATTAATAAAAATCAATAATTAAAATTTGATTATAAAAATTTGTAAACTAAAAAATTTATAAATATAACCTTATTCAAAATATTAATATCAAAGTATTACTCCAGTTAACAACATTTACGGAATTAATCTTAAAAAGATATTTCTATTTTAATGGCAAACGTCCCAACCTTCTTTTATTTTAAGTACTAGTTCCCTATGTACCGCTGAAATCGACACAAAATACGTGACACGATACGATACGACACACTGACAAGTTAATTCTAAAAAATAGTAGATTTCAACACGTTTTCATATTAAATAATATTTTTAATTTATGTAGTATATATTATATTTAATATTCATAAATTTTGCAATGAAACATAAGATATCTAAAATATTTATATTAAACTCAATAAAATAGTAATCGTAATCCAACGAATCTAATAGTTGAAACTAAAAACTCAACGCAACGCAACCTTTAAACATTTTTTTGAATTTCTATAACGCGTGTTGAAATGTCGAAAAGTGTCGGAGTATCGAAAAGTATCAGACACGACATGTCAGAATTTTTGAAATGTCGGTGCTTCATAGCTAGCTGCCATCTATAAACTCTTGTTGGTAATACATTTTTTTTTACCCGTGAGTTGCGATCCAATTTTCGGTGAAAGAAAGAAAGAAATTATAATTAATAAATATATAGTACATTATACAATTTTTTAAAAAATTTGGAAAGAGTTTAAAATGAAAAATTTTAAATCAAAGAAAAATATATACGGAATTAAATAAAAGTATAATTTATTAAAATAGACTTACGTAAAACATAAGGTTAGAGGACATCAGTTAGGTATAAAAAAGACTTTGGTTGATAATAAATGGAAATTATATTGTGACGTTAATTGTTGATATAACATTATTCAATTATAATTGACACGCTATTAAACGACATAGAATCAAATAGCAATATAAAAAATCCTTACCGCTGTAATAATAATCAAGATTAGCTTAACTAAAACTGTGACATTGATTGATGCTCATGTGTTAGAAATGTTGTTATCTGTGTGCTGCTTCCAAGTTATTATTTGTCACTTCCAATTTATTTTGTGTCCCCAAATTTCGCAATGTTTCTTTTTCTTAGGTTAAATATATCAAACCGTAACCAAGTAGGGCATCAAATAATTCTTTTCATTCGCATGCGCGGTTAATGTGTTTGAAGAGATTTATTCATTTGTTTAATTATTTATTACAATTTTTAAAATTTCAACTGTGATGAGTATATTTATATTTAAATTAAATGATTTGATAAACTAATGTATAAAAAATATACTTTTTTTTTTTTGTGTGCATAGAAACATATTTGGCGAAAACAGAAAAATCCTAATAGGCACCAAATTCATGATAAAAAGTGTGTATCCAAATAATATGACCTTTTTATTAATATTGTTGGTTTCATATAATACATCATTTCTTGTAAGAGGAAACAAAATTCTTTCTTCACAAAAGTTTTACGGTTTGATATTTAATACAATTTATAAATAAAATATAAATGTTAGAGTATTTAACAAATATCTCAAATATCATTATTCGATTTTAAAAATCACAATGAATATTTTTCGGAACTTTTATATTTTATGATTTATTTTCTCATATAATTAGTATTAAGAGTTTAATATTATTATAAATGAATATTTTATATTAGCGCTACATTTACACAAACAAGAGATAATCACTATTGTTATTTCTATTGTCTTTTTCAAGATTTCCTTTATGATCCTCATTATCTAAAATAGAGGTAACAATTTTTAAGACAACTGACATGATATGATAATGTTGTGTCCTTGACACTTGGCTGTTCCTTTAGCCCTTCCTTGAGAGTTTTTATGTTTCCGCAAGTATTTGACTGTTGCACGTACAACAACTGTAATTTTTTTTATATATATATAGTGTAAAATTACAAACCAGGAGTTGTATTAGGTCATAAACTTATAAAGCTCCTATCCTACGTATTTGGGAACAATGACCATTTTGTCACGTCTGGCAAAAAAATGTACTAGACTGCCACGCCAACAGTAAATTTTGTCAAAATACCACGCGGCATATTTCGCTACACTGTGTAGCGAAATATGTTTGCATATAATTCGCTACACAGTGTAGCGAAATATGCCACGTCAGGCTGCACAGTCAGCAAAAATGACACGTGTCAAGCAGGCAGAATCCAAGCATAATTCGCTACACAGTGTAACGAATTTCTACCTGCTTGACACGTGTCATTTTTTCTGACTGTGCAGCCTGACATGGCATATTTCGCTACACTGTGTAGCGAATTATATGCAAACATATTTCGCTACACAATGTAGCGAAATATGCCGCGTGGCATTTTGACAAAATTTACTATTGACGTGACAGTTTCGTAAAATTTTTTGCCAGACGTAGCACAATGGTCACTCTCCCACGTATTTAATCAAATGAAAAATGAGTTGAACTTAAACCATCCAATATTGCTACAGCTGCTTCTCCTATTTGTGTTATTAGTCATTGGAAAAAAGAAACATCCGATACAAACTTGTATCTTTTTAAGTGATTTACACAAAGTTTGCCCGGTAAAATTTTGTATAAATCTAATTTTTTTTTTCTCTCTTCAGTCACATCGCTTACGTGTAAACTGAAAAAAAAAAAAACTTTTTAGATTTATACAAAATCTTACCGATCAAACTTTGTGTAAATCTTTGAAAAGACACAACTTCTGTTCTTTTAAAGACATCCACTAAACCCGATCTAAATTGTCCAAATGTTTGTTCTATTTTCTAGAACACTTGTAATCATATGCCAGTATCAAATAGTATTACATATTATTTTTCCTCCCTACATGAAGGAGTCATTATATTAATTGTGTAATAAGTATTCAACCAAAACTGTGTATAGTATACCCTGGAGTTAAAAAAAGATGAGTACTCAGGGAGTAAGAATATTTCTTTGTCTCTTGTAGAAGAACCAAATGCAATTCTTAAACACTATAGTACGATAAAGATGTTTAAAATTTTCAATTTATTATGTGACGTTTTAAGAGTGGCACATATTCTCAATCGAAAAACAGCAAATGGTTCTTAAAGCTATTGCAGTACCTGAACTGAATATCTGCAAACTGTGACAGAAAAGTAAATATGTATGATCCTTTGATCTATATGAACAAGCTCTTAGAAATGAACTTACAGGATAACTTATTGACACATTCTAAAATCCAGGAATCATGGGTACCCCACTGCCATGCATATCTCCCAAAATAGTTTATCTTCCACGTCATTCACATTAACTTTAACAGTCCTTGTTACCTCTTCATCTTCAAGAATGAAAGGTGAAAAGCATTCCATTTCTAAGGCTGCTTCTGAGAGCCACATGGGAGAGCTATCTTCATCACCACAATCTTCACCAAACCTCTGATCATCTTCATGATCATGACCTTCACCATCATCCTTAAATAGGCTACATATACCAGCTGTATCACAGGTACATGATTCAGCATCATCATCCTCATTGTTGCCAATGTTATCAGCTATGCTGCTAGGATATAGACTAAAGAAGCCAGAGTCTCCTTCAGAATCTGCACTGTCCTCAATAAGCAACAAAGATGAGACATCCATACCATTCAAAAAAACTTGACACTTCTATTTATTGAACCTTTTTCAAAGGGAAAGAGTTCAGGTGCATCTTATTTACTATCTATGATATAATTAATACTTGTGAAGTTTGAATTGTCCCCGTAATTTTGTTCAAACCATGTTGTCGGTGGATATATGGCATTCGAATAAATCTTTGATACATCAGATGTAGCCAATTGAATATATCTTTTTTTCAAAAGAAGAAACTATTTTAATGTGCGAAATGTTTTTTTCCAAATGTGTAAAAGAAATGTACCGAATTGGATACATCTGATGCACCAAAAATTTATCGATTGCAGTGACATCTGTCATTTCTAGTTAAAAGAAAGGTGGTTGGTTTTGATTGACATTCCATATATTTTTGGTGGGTTTGAGTTCATTCAAGTGGCATTATTGGTCGGCCAAAGTCTAGAAGAGTATAAGGCATTTGATTTTAGACTGAAATATGCTCATCATTAGGGATATAGACAAAAAATCATCCTAGGGTATACCGACACTTGGTATCACATCAGAAGCTGAATGGTGAATTCAAAGTAATGGAGGATAATGGTTAATGTAGGGTCACTAACACAGTTGCTTATGTTTCTTTCTCTTTAATTTGATGTTCGGTATCTATCGCCTTGTACATCATACTACACTACAAAATTAGTGTGCCAGATTGCTATGTATTACCATTATGAAAACTTTGATGATCATGGAAAGATTCATAATTATCGGTATTTAGCATAATCAAAGGTCAAATCATGTGTTCATCTGTCATAGAACAATTGGTTCCGTTCATGTATAAGAATTCTACAGGGATTTTGCATCTGCTGACACCCTCAATGCGTCATACACTGAAACAATGAATTACATGACAGTTATTTGAAAGATTAATAACAATTTTCACCGTAAAAGTATTTTAATTATCATTATTATAAAAGGAAATATTTCTTTCATGATGCAGAAAACAAATACAAAAAACAGGTGAGATTCATTAAGAAAAAAAAAAAAAAAAAGAGTCCGCAGGAAATAAAATTATCTTTTTTTTTTTGGTAAGTTGTAGATCCAATTATTTCTGATTGGCAGCAGTCACGAAGAGCTCAAATTAGGGAGACTATTATCCTCGTATTACATCATTGTAATGTTTGTTAGGTGTTGTTTGGCTTGAGGCTTTTTACAACCTTCCTACGCAAATGTGCCGAGGCTTCTTGAAATGTCGTGTTTGGTGAAGGATAATTTACTCAGAAACCCATTCATCTAAGATGCATTGGTTTTTAAATTTTGGAATCGAAAGACAGCTTTATGTACTGTTTGGAAAGCTTTTTCGGAGATGGTTTTTTGTTAAAAAGCTGGTAATTTCACTGTTCACTCAAATTTTTCACTATATATTACCTCCAACCAAACATACCTTTCCTAAAAGTTATCTAATTTTTCAAGTAAAATTTTTCCCCACCAAACTACTTTTTTTAACACTTTTCTATCTATCTCATTTTATCTCACTTTCTTACCATTTCCCTATCAATTCTATTTCTCTAGTATTCAAAAAAAAATTCCTCAACCAAACGCACCCTTAGAGGATTTTTGTTTAGATTCCTGAAAATCTGAAGATGATAATTTAAGTTACTCACATTTGGATGAGAATTTCTAAAGTTTTTTTTCAGGAATGTAATTTTTTTTAAATTTTGTTTTGTGAGTGAAATTTAATCAAGAATATTATCTAAAAATACCACTCAGGGGTGATATTATTGGATTCCTAAAAAAATGAAAAATTTAACACATTTCTAACAATATTTTCAAACAACCAAACATAACATCATCAGAACCAATATTTTCGGGAATATTTCAGTCTACTAAACAGTTTTTTTTTAATATTCTTTGGAAAGTTAATTTCTCATCTTATTCCTAGAAATCATAATTCTCGGACAAAAAAAAAATTCTCCTTTATCAAATATCTCTTAAATTGACAAATTCACAATAAAAAAGTCCGAAACCATATTTTAACCCAAAATATTAATACATTAAATTTATAAGTCTTTTTTAATTATATCTACCATACTTAGTTCATTCTTGCCTGACTTTATCACCGACACTAGAATTTATAACCGATACTATCCATGGAAACAGGCCAGTTAGGTCTCCCAACATTGGACCAAGTGAAATAGATCCATATTAGTATCTTGACATGATTTCACGATACATGCTTCCATATTATATTAGTGTTCATATTTATTATTTTGACTTTTATATATTTTAATTTTATATAATTATGTATATTTAAATTTATTATTAGAATTTATTTTATTCACTTTCAACTCACAGGTGTGTTTGGAACCGTGTATGAGATGAACGAGTTAGTGCTGGTTGGGCATGTCTAGCACGAAAAGACATTGACTCTGTCCTTTTCTCCGTTGAAATTCGAAGGAATCCCATATGAAATTAATTGAAGCATTTCCCACTGCATTTCCCATATTCAAGTTGGCTATTTCTTTTTTCTAATATTTCATCTACCAATTTACTAATTATTTGTTTGGTTCCTACTTCCCATTAAATTATCCTAACTCCACTTTGTTGAGGTTGATATCTTGTTTAATTATTTAATTACAGTCAAAATTATTTTATTTCTATATATTTATACTCTATTTCTATCATATAAATAAATCTTGTATAATTAGCATTTTTCTTTGTTTTGCTGGTTGGGAGGGACAAATTTGATACATCTTATGGACTATTTACCTTTTAGATCATCAAATTATAAGTGATAAAATGGTCCAATTTATCAAATCCGTTAATTTAAAATTTCAACTTCTGAAATCGAAGAATTATGCTTAAATATCAAAAGAAAACTGCTAGTACATAATACTGTTTTATAATGAAATATTAGTCATGTAGATTTTCGCGAAAAATACTCATTACACATCTCTATTTCTCTCGCTCTTATATGTAAATAAGTGGCAGAATTATAATATAGATTTATAGAAAAAGAAGTTAGTCTAATTGTAAAAATTGTTGAGATGTAAGTTAATGGTACAACAGGCAAATGTAAGTAAATAACAGTATGTACGCCATTTTGTTTAGTACAGACATAAATGGTTTCTTCCTGATCAGATTAAGACTAGAAAAGTCAATGAAAAGAAATAAGAGTAAGAAGGGGGCAAGACTTGTGCTTCTTAAATTGACAGGTTGCATCATCCATGCATGTTCTTGGAAGAAGGAGGGGCAGTTTCCATTCAATTCAAAGATCATAGGAAAGCAATTGAGTAACTCCCTAAAATGTCAATAATTTTGGAGTTCATACATTTTCCACAAGATTTTAATGAGCAGATATATGTTAACCTCTGGTAGGGACATTTCCAAATTCCAATGACTTTGTTATGAAGTATCAATATCATCTATCACAATCAAGAGTTGTCTCATAGCTGAAGATTAATGAAGGTAGTTTCTTTCCCCCGGCAATGTTTGCTTCCTTCTTATTCGGGATTGTCTCTTAAGTGCTATGATTTAGTTAACTTTAAGTTCCAATTACTATTAGATCAAATATTAAGTAACCATTTAAATCCAAACTTGTGCATGCCCAGAATGGACCTTAGAATTGTACAACCTCACATTAGGTGTAGATAACCCAACACAAAAGCCTTTGTGCAGTCACAAAAAAACTAACATTCTTGCCCCATTACAACTAGTAGGTACTACTACTATTTGACAATCTGCATTGTCCACTTATATAATTCATGTGCTAACATCTTTGTATTAATCAAGGTGAATCATGCTATTTTGTATATTGTGGGGATTGAAAAAATTGAACCCCTTTGCATTTCTTTTATGACATCACCTCTAGTGCCTCTCTTGTTTGTCCAAGTATATTGAATACTGTTGCTGCTATGTGAGATGGTGTAAGACCAGCCATAGACAATTGGTCAGCAGGTGATCCATGTTCAATATAACAATCAGGAAGAACCATTGGCCTCCACTGCAGTTGTTATATGAAAGGCATGTGAGTTTTCAGCAACTAGTTAAATTTTCGCAGAAACTTCTAAGATGTATATATGCAAGTATTTAAGGTCAAATTAAAAATTAAAAATAAAAATCATACCTTCAATTTTCCATCAAGAAGGCCATCAAGGGCCATGAACTGAGCAACATGAGACCCAAATCCTCCTATTGATCCTTCTTCTACAGTGATCAAAACCTCATGAGATTTTGCAAGACTGCGAATAAGGGAACCATCCAATGGCTTGCAGAAACGTGCATCAGCCACTGTTACACGCAAGCCATGATGTTCCAACAAGGAAGCTGCAGTCACACAGTTCTGAACAGCTGCTCCATAGCCCAAGAGAGCCACTCTTTCCCCTTCAATCAATATCCTACCTTTTCCAATCTGTTCGAATGTATGAACTCAAATGTTAAGTTGATTTGCAAAAATTGTTCCTAATCACCTCCATAAAGGTATAGTTATAAATGTTAAGTATAACTCTAACTTACCTCAAGAGGAATGCCTTTATTCCCAGGGGGTAGTTCAACACCAACCCCATTTCCCCTTGGATATCGGAAACAACTAGGTCGATCATTAATGGCAGCTGCAGTAGCAACCATGTGGAAAAGCTCTGCTTCATCAGAAGGAGCCATCACCACCATGTTAGGGAGACATGCCATAAAAGTAACATCAAAAGAACCACAATGTGTGGGACCATCTGCTCCAACTAATCCAGCTCTGTCCATTGCAAATCTTACAGGCAGCTTCTGCAAATCTACATCATGCACCACCTAGGAATACACACGGAACACATACTTTGAGCATTGATTACAAACTCTAATCATGTTATCCTTGACCGGTAATAAGGCATAATATATATATGGAAAGGATCTTTTGACTCCGGTGTAAGGATAACAACTATTACTCCTCATCTCAATTGTTAATCTCCGTGCTTCTGACGATTATAATTTATTGAATTACACTTATTAATTTATTATTAATTCCTAATAAATTACCGTTGTCAAATGGAGATCAATAGTTGAAGTAGAGAGTAAGACTTGTTATTCTTATACTAGAAATATCTGTCCTCATATATATATATATATATATATATATATATATATATTATATATATATATATAGAGAGAGAGAAGATCTTTTGACTCCAGTGTAAGACTACGAAGTCTTACTCTCCATCTCAGCCATTTATTTCCATCCATCTGATGACAATAATTTATTGAGTTATACCTATTAATTAATTATAAATTCTAAATATATCACAATCCTTAGATGGACGGAAATCAACAACTGAGATAGAGAGTAAGACTTTTGATCATATATGTATATACATAGAGAGAGAGAAGTTGTTGTTTACTTGGTCATAAGCTCTCTGTATGAATGATGAGTAAATTGTACAAAAAGGCTTGAGACCTTCACAAGCCAGACCCGCAGCAAATGTAACAGCATGCTGTTCTGCTATCCCCACATCAAAGCATCTTGTTGGGAAACGGCGAAGGAAGAGATTCATGCCAGTTCCACCTCCCATGGCAGCATGGATTGCAACAATGTCTTTGTCAGCTTCTGCTTCTGCAATCAAAGCCTCTGCAAAGTATGTTGTGTATGACTGGGTGGTAGCCTTGGCTTTGAATTGTTTTCCAGTTGCTGGATCAAACTTGGTGACTCCTACAAAATCAAGCCATGTTACATAACTGTGTCATTAATATAGCAAGTCAAAGATTAATTACGATTTATATACAAAGTGTGTTTTCTATAGAAATAACTAAATAGATATATGAACCTCCAATTTGTAACATTCTTAGGTTAGAATGAGCAAAACGTGATAAATTTATTTGGTGAATCATATTGATGAAACTCAATAAATTTGCAATGTCTCTTTTACCATGGTACTTGTCTGCTGCTTTTTCTGCATATGGGTATCCACGGCCTTTTTCAGTGACAACATGGATCAGTACAGGACCGGTTGTTTTAGTACTTTTAACTTCATTGAGAATGGCAACAAGATCATCTATGTTATGACCATCAACAGGACCAATATAGTAAAGTCCAAGCTCTTCAAAAAGTGTTGATCCAGAACCACTTATCATGCCACGAGCATATTCATCAACTTTTGCTGCAAACTCATGCATAGGGCCACCAATTTGTTTAGTTACTCCCTGCAAAAATCTCATTTTGTACAGAATCAATTTCACCAAAACTTTGTAGCAGCACAAATACTTCATTGATAGACTTGTGAATTGTATTGCTAACCTTGGCAACCTCTCTCAGTTCTCTAAGAGGTCTGTTTGATTGTAACCTACTGAGAGCACTACTCAAAGCACCTACGGGTGGTATGGGACCATCAAGCGTAGCAGTTGGTAGAGAGACTTGTTTGTTGTCATTTAGAATAACAATCATGTCAGAATCAAGATATCCAGCATTGTTCATTGCTTCATAAGCTTGACCAGCTGTCATGGCACCATCACCAATAACAGCAACTACGTTATTCTTTTCTCCCTTCAGATCCCTCCCAACAGCCATTCCTGTTTGAGCAGAGAAATGTCAGAAGTTAAAGCCAAATCACAATCCTATTGTGCATTACTGTCAAGCGGCAGAGTAATTGCAGCAAAATATTATCTTGGAGATATGAAACCATTCTTAGGCCTACTAATTTAAGCTTTTTGGGAGAGAGGTTACTTTTGGCATATTAGAATCAACTAATTAAAACCACTTCCAATCAAACCCCGACTAGCGAGGGTGGGGTGAGGACAATCCTTCTATGCAGCCTTATCCTTACATAATTGCAAACAGACTATTTTTCAAATGGGTTATATTACTCTCATGTTGCATAAGATAATATAACTTCCTACACACTCATCGATTTCTGTGTTTCTCTTTTTTCTTTTTTTCTTTTTTAATAAACAATGGGACCCACTACATGATTGTATCTACAACATGAGATAATATATCTCCTATTACATAAGAGTAATAAAACCCTTTTCAAATTTGAACCCATGGTCTTTCAGTCACAAAGGAATAACTTTACCACTGCTCCAGGCTCACCTTCTTTGAGAATAACCTGATTGATTGAATTATTTTCGAATTTAAGAAAAAAGGTGAAATTTGTATTTTCATGTCCAGGATCTAAACAAATAAACAGAGTTTATATGGTAAAGCAGAATCTTGTATTACATAATCCAACGTATTCATTCAGGAGCAACTTTACCACTACTTCATACTCCTCTTAATCTCCAATAGAGATAGACATTCTAAAAACTCTAAGGAGTTATATAATATTTTATTTAACTAATTTTGTCTAGATTGTGGCCTGAAAAATTCTATGTTGAAATAGTGATAGCACATAGAAGAATTACCCAACCCTGCTGATATTGTTGTTGAGCTGTGGCCGGTGCCAAAACAATCATATACACTCTCAGAGCGTTTTGTAAACCCAGATAATCCATTTGTCTGCCTCATGGTATGCATCTTATCCCTTCTACCAGTGAGTATTTTATGTGGATAAGACTGCAAAATTCGTACAAGATTGTTTAATTGAGACCAAGTGGCATCCCCAAACAAAGCAACAGAAGTACTAATTACAAAAGAAGATAACACACCCAACCTGATGACCAACATCCCATAAGATTTTGTCTTTGGGAGCATTGAAAACATAGTGAAGGGCAACAGTGAGTTCTACAACACCAAGGCTTGACCCCAGATGACCCCCAGTTCTAGAAACATTGAAAATAACATCAGAACGCAGCTCATCAGCAAGTTGTTTCAGTTCCTGCATCAATATTATGGTTATAAGAATCAAATTTTCACATAACTAGGATACTTTTTTTCAGCATAAGTTACATGCTTTCAGTAACTGTACCCTGGTAGAGAGATTCTTCATATGAATTGGATAGTTTATGGTGTCCAATAGGGGAGTTGGTGGTCTCTGAGAATGATACTCCCCCATATCTGATAGTGATGCATAAACCCCACATGGCCTTTCCCTGACCTACATCGATTCATAACAAAGACAGGCATTTCTTTCATCAAGTCCCATCTCAATTTCAAGGCTTGAAAATAACTACTAAACCAAAGGACAGAAAAAAAAAAAAAGTGGAATTGGGAAAAACAAAAGAAGACAAAAGTTATATGACTATGACTCAAAAATCCAAACCCAAATCCGAAAGAGCAAGAGATTAGGCAAAGTTGAATTCAAAGCTATGCTCT
Source organism: Gastrolobium bilobum (assembly GCF_033153095.1). Taxonomy (NCBI): domain Eukaryota; kingdom Viridiplantae; phylum Streptophyta; class Magnoliopsida; order Fabales; family Fabaceae; genus Gastrolobium; species Gastrolobium bilobum. Next base: position 514,716 of record NW_026898476.1, read on the forward strand.
TTTCACCCACAGCCTTGATGGGTATCCCTTCATGCATACAATAACATTGAGTTGTAGTGAATTACATGAACAAAACATCTCCTAACCTTGCTGAACCTGTGTTGGGATTGGCAAAGCAGATCTGCACCCCATTGAGAGTGAGAAGGTGGAGGAGTTGATCTTCTAGGATCAGAAGCTTTTGTTTGGTTCAAATGGAAAGGGAATGCAAATGCACAGAGAGCCATGATAAAACAGCAAGCACAATCAGGGACAGCTCCAGTAACACAAACAAGTTGCAGAGAAAGAAATAGAGAAGAAAAAAAAAGATTATGTGAATGAATGTGCCACTTCACACTCAGTAAGTGAAAGTGATGTTGGTAGGGAATGAATTTGAATAATGAACACAAATAAAACGTCTGTGTGTGGATGAAGTGAATAAGGCCTTATTTTGGTTATGGTCATTGAATGAATGTGTAGGATTGTAAAGAAGGCTTTTCTTTCTTTACTTTCTCTGACATTGAATGTGTCTGTGAGTTTTGTGTTTGAGTGGAGGTTCTCATTGCGCCACGTCACTGGAAATCACTAACGGATAGAATCCTTTCGTAAATGTCAAATGTTCAGGATATGCCTGATGATGTTCTTGCCTTTCTTTCGTGGTCTCTTTACTCTTTAGTGTAGATGTAACCATGTAGTTATGGTCATGGTTGTGTACCAACCACACTCTTGTCTTTTTCTATTTTTTTTCCCTACATCATTTATGTTCTTGTGATTACATAGATAGTTATAATTTATAACGAAGACCGAAGGATATATTTACAAATTTTTTGTTTACAAATTCTTATAAATTACACTAAGTATGATCGGTCATATTTTAATAAAGAGTATATGACCGATAATACTTTAGTTCGTTTGGATATCTGCGCTTTAAAAAAAAGGAAAAGTCACAAAAAAAGTTAAAAACCTACTTTTTTTTTCAGAAGCTAAAAATTTTAACTTCTAAAAAAAGCAGAAGTCAAAAGCCAAATATTTTTTTCAAAAACTAAATATTTTTATAAAAATATAAATAACTTTAACTTTTGTAAAAAGTACTTTTAAAATAAGGAAGTGATAAAAGTTACTTTTTTTTAAAGCTAAAACAAACGATTTAATGTAATTTGTAAAAAAAAAAATTGTAAACGGATCTTTCCTCTATAATGAATATTATACTTCCAAATTTATCGGAACAGACAACATTTTGCCACTCTTGGCAAAAAAATTTACCAGACTGCCACGCCAACAGTAAATTTTGCCAAAATGCCACGTGACATAGTTTACTGCACTGTGTAGCATATTTCACTACACTGTGTAGCGAAATATCCACGTGGTATTTTGCAAAATTTACTGTTGGCGTGGCAGTCTGATAATTTTTTTTGCCAACAGTGACACTTTAGTCACTGTTCCAAATTTATCTCCCTTCACAGAATTTGCTGACTCCATCATTAAATCTCATATCAATTTATCCACATGTTTTTTAATATATTTTTTTGTTTTTTGAACATAGCAAATAAATTATTGGATATTTGTTTTAGCAAATGACATGCAATATCACATATTATACAAATGTGCTTACGCGGTAAAAGCATTATCAATATCAACATCATCAACATTAATAACACCTTGGTAAAAACATTATACAATGGATATTTATATGTCCTTTTAATATTTTTTTCATTATTCAAAAATATTGAATATTTTTTAGATTCTCAAAGTATTATACTCCTTTATTTTTTTTATTTAAGAAAATACAACATTACTCTTAATATTAATTTCCATGGAATGTAAGCAAGACTATCCAAATTTGATGATTGAGCAAGTATTATGTGTATTATATAAATATTTTTAAATATTGATAAAATATAAAAAATATTAATTAATAAAAATTTAAGAGAAGATTAGACTAATTGATAGAAAATTATTTTATTGATAATAAAAAATTAAACCAAAATATCATTTGAAAACTTTCGGTTTTAGAAAATTTCAAAAATTGGTTTAATTTATAGAAGACAGTTTTGGTAATTTGCAAATATTCCATTAAGCTTAATGTTGATTGAAGAAATTTGAGCTTTGAATAAAGAAATAAATAAAAGTAAAAATTTCATTTAAATTAATAGTAAAAAATATTTGATTAATTTTGATATTAAAGCTTAGAAGACATTCTCATAAAATGAATGGGACATGTAACTACCTGAGAAGAAAAATAGGTATAGAGATTATTCCACTCTCAAAAATAAAGAGATGAAATTGTTATACAAGAATGAATTATATTTTGATGTTTTAGTATTACTTTTTGTTATGGATTGGCCTTACATTATAGGTTGGTCCTTAAACACCCATTTAAGGGATTATTTTCCTTTCACTTTAAAGTGAAAAATATAGACCTTGGATCTCGCATCCTCAATACAGTTCACCATCTTACATTTCAAAGTATTTATTGTGGTTCGGGACCACCATTTTTTAAGTGGTCCCTAAATGGAAAGATAAAATTAGAAAAGAGAAAAAATAGTAGGGATAAAAAGGAAAAGAAAAAATTAATGTTATAAGAGAAAGCACCAAATTATTATGTGGTCCTGGACCATAAAAAATATTTTCCTTACATTCAATGGTGCACTAACTCATGCACAACACTGAGATATTGGGAAAAACAATTATAGTTCATTCTCTTTTATTATTAGGTAATATTTCTTCACTTTTATATATATTTTTTGGGATAAGTTATTTTATCTATTTTTTTCACCTATATTAGATACTAGATATTAGGTAATTAATTTGTACAATAAGGCTCCTATATAAAAGAGCAAGAGAAGATTCTAGATATTAGATATTATATTAGAAGGTAAAAGAGAGAAAATGAAAAATATTGATTTCATTGATTAGGTAATTAATTTGTACAATAAGGTTCTTATATAAAAGAGCAAGAGAAGATTCTAGAGTATCATTGAAATATTAAACTACTCGTATACCTAATATCTAATAGCCTACTATTTTTCAATACCATTAAATTAGAATATCAATAGAAGAGAAAAATAATAAAGGTAGTTGAGATTTTAATCTAATATTATTAGAAAGTGGTAGGAAAAAAATAGATAAAATAATATATCACATTTTTTCTTTCACTCATTAAAGGGACATCTTATATTTATTGTATTTATGAGCTTGCCAAATTATAAAATCATCTTTATACATTCCCCTTATTCAGTCATCTCTGGAATATACACACACTAAGGGCATGTTTGATGCATAGTATAGGATAAGACCTGATAGTATAAGGCCTGATTGAATTTTAATACTATCCAGCGTTTGGCACGGTATTGTATAAAATAATATATTGTATAGAATAATATCATCTAGTATTTGGTAATGCACTGTATAATACTATATATGATAAAAATAAAAAAATTAATAAAAATATCTTTTAATAAAGAATTTATATAATTCTTCAAAAAATGTCATATGATATTAAATTTTATAAAAATTTATTGATTAGTGTGTCCAAAATATAAATTAATTTTTATAAAAATAAAAATAGTCAATATTTAAAAATTAATTTTTATTTTAATAGATTAATATTAAAATAATATTACTTTTTGACAATTACATTGGTCAACAATGTTAATACACCAATCTCTTATCAGGCCTTATCCCTCACCCTTAGGCCGGATTAAGTTATACATTGTTTTGATGTATTAAGAGATTATGCTGTATAAGCTTATACTATACGATGGTCACACCAAACAACTGAAAATGTCATAATGTATAGTATAAGTTTATACTATCATACCTTATACATCACACCAAACAGACCCTAACTCGCTTAAAAAATTTGGTTCATACCCACGGTCACAGCCTCTCTAAGCACCTCCATATAACATACCTAACTAAGCTCACCAATACTAACAATTCACCCTTTAATTTATTTCTTTTACATTATTTATTATCATTAATATGCATTAAATACACATTCATGAATGTACCAACTAAAATAAGGTTCTTGATCATCAATACCCTAAGGCAATTGTTTAAGAAACATTTAATATCTTTATTTAACATAGAAAAAAAAATCTGATTGTGAGCCCAATTTATTGTCTGCAACGGATGTGGAGTCTTCGAGCTATTATAGAGTTAGGTTTGGCTTAGTAACGTGCACCTTACGTAACCCAGTGATTCCACCAACGTTGTACTCTTTTTATTTTAAAATATAAGTGAAAATTAAACATATAACTTAATATAAAACTACCTAAATCCCTCGTCACTAATGTTGTACTCTTGGCATAATTTCGCAAGCTTAACAAAAAAAAAAAATTTGAATTCAAGTTGAATTAAGAATGAATATAGTGTTAGTAAAAATGTTAGTGGTTAGTGGTGTGATATAGTGTGACCTTATATGTTCCATCTATATTTTTCACTTCTGATAATGGAAAACATATCCTATCTGTTTTTGTTTTTGGTCTGCAATTATCAACCATTTATTTGATTCTTGTTTGTCATCAACTTCACACATGTACTAACTCTATGATGGAGGATTCTATATATGTATCTTCAATTTTCTTAAGTCCCTAACTCATTCTACTACTACAAAGCTACATAGCATCTCAACTGCAGAGAAAAGTCTTTAATTTATTTCTTTTACATAATTTCTTATCATTAATATGCATTAAATACACATTCATGAATGTACCAACTAAAATAAGGTTCTTGCTCATCAATACCCTAAGGCAATTGTTTAAGAAACATTTAATATCTTTATTTAAAATAGAAAAAAAAAATCTTGATTGTGAACCCCTTTTATTGTCTGCAACGGACGTGGAGTCTTCGAGCTATTATAGAGTTAGGCTTGGATTAGTAACGTGCACCTTATGTAACACAGTGATTCCACCTAACGTTGTACTCTTTTTTCTTATTTTAAATATAAGTGAAAATTAAACATATAACTTACTATAAAACTACCTAAATCCCTCGTCTGGAGTAAATTCAGTGGCTTACCTAATGTTGTACTCTTAGCATAATTTCACAAGCCTAACAAAAAAACATATTGAATTCAAGTTGAATTAAGAATGAATGTAGTGTTAGTAAAAATGTTACTGGTTAATGGTGTGACCTTATATGGTCCACTTATGTTGTGCACTTTTGATAATGCAAAATCTATCTCACTTGCTTTTGGTTCCGGTCTGCAATTATCAACTATTTATTTGGTTCTTGTCTATCATTAACTTCACACATATACTAACTCTATGATGGAGGAGTCTATATATGATATATCTTCAGTTTTCTTAAGTACAAATTATAATTTTTTTGGTAAGCAAGTACAAATTATAATTTACTTTGAAAAATATCTTACATAAATTTATAAGCCACGACGAACCACTTGCACAATTATGCAGAATTGCAAATACGAAATTATTCAAGTAATGTCGTTACTTAAGCAAGGTTATTTTTTGGTAATTAGGGAGGGCAAAGCCCAAAGGAAAAGAAAAGAGCTTATATTTCTTACAGTATTCATAATTTTGTACAACTACGTGAATATTAATTAGATTTGAGATTATCGTGAAAAACTTTGAGGTGATATTCATGACGCGGCTTAAGTTGGATGAAGTGTCTGTATAATCATTACCAAAAATAAAAATAAAAAAATGAGAAATGTCTAAAGAATAATTGTACGAAATTGTAGATTTGTGGCTATAAAAATTGTATAAATAGATTAGTTTATTTTTGAGAAAAATATTAATCAATATCCAAAATTCTATCAGACCTGATTAATTCAATTTTGGGTTTAAAGATTCGTTTGGATGAATTTTTTTCTCTAAAAATTACTTTTTTTCAACAAAAAAAAATATTTATTACTTTAGATTCACGTGGATATCTGCTTTTTAAAAAAAAAATAAAAATTATAAAAAAAGTCAAAAACTTACTATTTTTAGAAATTAAAAATTTTAACTTCTAATAAAAATAAAAGTCAAATATTTATTTTTAAAAATTAAATATTTTTGTAAAAATATAAATAATTTTAACTTTTGTAAAAAAATACTTCTAAAATAAAGAAGAGATAAAAATTACTTTTTTAAAAAATTCAAACAAATGGACTCTCTTTTTACCTAAAAAATTCCAACTCTCGAACTCGAACCCACTATTCTATAAGTAGGTTAAGTCCTAGAATTTAATGGGGTATTTATATTTTTTTTCTTTAGTATACACAACTTATTAATTAGATTCAATCAGAACTTATTGGTTTAATGGTCCTCGTAAATATTGACATCAAAAGTGCTCAAAACGTGTCAATCTCAGGACGATGTAACGAATTAGTACTGATTTTAGTGCGAGTGATCAAACAGGTTAACCCACTCACTCATCTTTAATTAGTGATTAAACCAATCAAGTGAAGCCACAAGTTGTGGACAAGTACCTTGCTTTTAGAGAACTAAAGTAAGCATATAAATTAGCTATCATTCGACTCTTGACTAAGAGGAACAGATGCATTTGACTACAATACCAAAAGTTTAATTATATTAATATGGGAAATATATATGTCCTAGGACAATAAAAAAAATTTCATGCACTAACAAATTTTGGTGGTCCCATTATAAAATAAAAATTAAAAGGAATGCTAGCACACTTCTCAATGAGTCAGCTTGGGAAGTTTTTTTTTTTAGTTTCTCCGCAGTAGTTTGACAAAATTAATTTTTACACAAACTCTTATAATAAAAGAAATTGTTTTTGTCATGTTACATGACAAAAAAACAATCTTCATACATAATTCAAGGTGAGCTTCATCTTTGATTTCTTTTTCTCACTTCATTGTTTAATGGACCCCACATATATTATGTGTGTAGAAAAATGATTTTTTGTCACATAACATGACAAAACAACTCCCCTATAATAAAAAGAGCTTTTTATTTATAATGAAGAAAAAAAGTCAAAAACTACAAGTTCTTATGAAGAGTTTTTTTAAGTTATATCAGTTCTTTTTTAAAATAAACAGTTTTTTTAAAATGAATAATTTTAAGTTAAAGATTCATATAATCATTAAACTGTTTTTAGCTTAATTTTTTTAAAAAAAAAATTAACTTTAACTTAAAAGTAATTTTTAGCTTAAATTTTTTTTTATCAAATAGCTCTTAGTATAATATCGCTTGTATGTAAAAATGAGGTGGTTCATAAGGCTTTAGCTTATTTAAAGTGAAAAATGTATTTTAAAAAATAAAATGCGAAATTATTATTAATAATTAAAAAGAGGACTATAACGGTCCCAAAGTTTTAGCATACAAAAAGTTATTTAAAAAAGAAGTATCAATATACAAACTGTTAAAATCCCAAAACACAGTACATAAAATTCATTCAGGATCCGAACTCGAGTCTCATGAAAATGCTCAACAACAGCTTATCCCTGGGCTGAATTTGTTTGTTGCTTTATATGCACCATTTAATATATATTATCATTTAATAAAATTATTTCAAAATAGCATTTAGTGAGAATCAAACCTTTGTTATGAAGATATAAATTATAGTCTTTACCACTAAACTAGATTTGATTATTAATTTACTAGCATCATTTAAAATATTTATTATATAATTAAGTATAAAATATAAAATTATATATATATCTGATTCATGCGATTGAACCAGTGACCCACTAACCCGGTACTCCGACCGGATCGATCACCGGTCCAAGTTTAATAAGATTGGTTTATATTTTAAGTGCGGTCTACCTCTCCTTGGTTATTTTTAGAGATGTCAAATCTCTCTCTCTCCTCTCTCTCTCTCTCTCTCATGCGGGGATTGGATGAAACACATTGTGCTTGTTGATTTGGGCTTGTTATAACCACGACTTAAAAGATGAGTTGACAATACGTTACCTTTCCACGTATTGTAAACGGTCTATTATTTAGTTGAGGAAATAGCAAACACACATTAGTAGCCAGATAATTGACCTTAACATATCCTTACGAGAGCTTCGTTATAGGAAAATGAGGTGTAGTTCTGTGCTATCTATTTTTGTTTTATTTCTGTTTAAGATGAAGAAGTAAAGAAGATTTTAGATGTGGAGGAACCCATTATATAACTTGACCAGAATATAAGCATATACAAAATATCACCAAAATTCCTCACCAGATTGTCTATAACATCTTAATACCAAAGTAGCTTTGTTTTATTCCTATCTACCTTAATTAATTGCACTGAATATTCTCGGGTTCATATCAGTCCATGAGAATTCTACTTCCATCCACTTTCCCTGTTACAAATTTATTAGTACGTGTGTATAGCAAGACTGTCTGTATTTCTGCATGGAATTTTTCTCTACCAACGCTTTTACTTGGTGCAGCTCAGTAAGAGTAATTCATTGAAGTCGGATTACTGTCGAACGTCGTGTTCACTCGTGCTCTTATGAAGAAGAGAGAAATTTGGCTGTCGTTACATTGTTAGTGAAACCTTGCAATGGCACTCTTAATTACCAACCAATATAATTTACTAAGCTTTACCTTATGAAATGCTGATCATAACTAAGAAAGATCATAACCAAGTATACCTTGGACGAAACCAGAGGTTTCTCAATCCATATTCTCGAAGTGCCCCTACCACACCAAACATAACATAGAAAACTGCCTCTTTATTACTCTTTAAAGCTTCATGGCTACGGGATTTCCAACCTCTCCCAACTAAGATCATAAGGGTGTCTATACAAAATTGGATCACGCTTCACGCACATAAATAACATAGTCGTAACTAAAATCACAAACCTAATATGAACAATTTTTTAGGTTTTAAGTACACGATACCACAGTTTAAAAAACTAAAACATAATACTGCACAAAACATTGAAAATATACTCTAATTGACTGTTCGTGTAAGCCAATGGTTACCACTTCCGGACAGAGCAACAGTGCATACATGAAAACGTCGAAAATACACATGAATTATGGGTGTCAATAAAAACAAGAACACAGAAATAAAAAGTAACCAAATTATGGGTGTTCTACAAAGCATAGAAAACTCATAAAATAAAATTACTCAACAGATTTTAACTCCAACAAGTATACAGGCAACTGTTGAGACAGTCTAACTACAGTATGTAACCTCAGCAAAGGCTAAACTTGAACACCACATGCTTGACAGCAAATCAGGGAGGACTGCACAAGCAGAAAGAACTAATAAACCACTGATTGTCAATTACAATTTCAATATGAAGCTTTAAACAGAAAATAACATTGATCATTCAAATGAAATGAATGCTTGATTGAAAAAATGGAATGATAGGAATTCGAACTTCAAGGTTGTATATAAAAGGTACTTGCGTACAAAAATATACCAGTAACATGTAAGCACATGAACTCTATGAGTGGTAATGAGACATGACAGACATAAGACAATAATTACTAATACACTAGCACTAAAGTTTAGCTTAACATTGATTAAGTTTGGTTTCTACTTTTTAGGAAAAAAGGGACATAGAAACGACACTTATTGATTCCAATGTTTTAGATGTACCTCTGTAATATATTCAACAGAATTATTAAAGATCAATCTTGGAACTGGCAGACATTTGGCACAATTAGGCTTGTACTTGTATGTCATATTCAGTCAGTAGACGAGCTGATGAAAATTCTAACCTGTATGACCTCAAACGAGACCTGCAATCATTAACCCTTAGGGGTTTCTGATCTGTAAGGTGTATGATTCCCCCTGTCCTTGGGGCTCCAACCATTCTCTCTGGGACTTGGAGAACTATAATCCTTACCACCACGAGGAGAGGGAGACCTAGAATAAGATCTTGATCGCTCAGGAGAATTATACGCATCACTACCCCTGACATTCCTATATCACAGGGAGATTAGTTATATAATGATATTAGTAATGATTGTTAAATCAAAACATATAATACTCCACATATCAAGAAAGTAGAACACCAACCCAGAAGTATCTCAAGATATCTGAATATTTGCAACTAAAACAAACTATACAGACAGTAAAGCACAAAGTCATTCAAACCAAAATTTGTTAATTTCTTTTTAATAAATAATTTTTGTTTATATATGGGAGAACTAATACTTACTTCCTCTTCAAAATTTAATTAGCCAAAATATGACCTTTACCTGTACCTTTCCAGAGTTTCTGGACAAATACATGACACTTGAATCCAAACACTGAGAATTATGAATGATGTACTGCAAGATCAGCATCTGGTAACTTCATACTCTTTGCCCCAACTTTCTAAAATCACAATTAACTTTCTTGCACAATGTCACCATATCTCTACCAGTATAAACATTGGCTTCCTTTCTTTGAGGGTGATTTTCTTGGGCCAACTATAAGCTTTATATTCTTTCTAACTGGATGGTATATGCAAAGCAAGATATTAAACTAAATAAAATGTATAAAGAAAATTTATAAAAGGACAAAAACAGTAGTACTTATTTGAACCAATCTTCTTGCCATGTTAAAGCGTTTGCCAGATCACTCAATAAGCAAGCCTCACAAACAAAATGCCAGAGAGTAGGGAAAGCCCATGCAACTGGTAGAATAAGGCAAATTTGATATAGGTATTTCTTATGGAGTCTTGATAGAAATGTAAGCAAGTAGTGCATCACTTTATGCCTCTTTACTCGTTAATCTTTATTAATCCAGAAGTCTTTAAATTCTTCCAATTCACTTTATTATCTGCATAAAGAAGACCATAAGCAGACATCATTCAATTCATTCAAATGGAGGGTCGTCAAGGTCAAAGGATTGTATGCCACCCTTAACAACTGGCAAACAGTAAGCAGTCAACCTGCAAATTTTTGCTCTAACCCAGCAAGGAAACAGTACAATCATCATCATCAAGATTTATTATGTAAACCAGCCTGCCATTATAATCTCTATCAGTATGAACTCTCATAACATAAAAACAAGGTTAGTAGGTAATTCAGCAAGTGTTTTAATAAGATAAATTTAAGTTAAGCATTTGGACAGTTTGAAGTTGCTTTTATATTTACTCAAGCTAATAAACATTAGTCTCGTCACCCTTTGCAACATAAACAGCTTAAATTTGGCTTGACGTTAAGATACAAAAAACCACAAACATTTACACAAATGGTTCCGTGTTTAAGAAGAATTTTGAATGTAAGCTATAATATAATGCATTTCTTAAAAAAGTTTCTTGGAAATAAGGATATAATGGAGCTCCAACAGAAATATGAGCTCCAATAGAAATATGAATTCTTTAAAATAATCAGGTTAAAAAAATCTAGCAAGCTGCCACTGACAGCATATGCATTTGCACGCATAAGAAAACAGAGGACACAAACAGTAAAGTTACTTTTGCTACCAATACTTCTGCTGAGTAACTACAACAATAATAACTTCCAACCATCTTATTAATGCATCATTCATTTGCCAGTTTTATCTACATGATTCTTATAAGATTATCATCCCCAAGGAATGAATACAAACAAGTTGTATACTGGCTAAAAAGATAAAGCCCACTACTTCAGAAGTGCATATAATTTCAGAAAACCCATTATAAATAATGATTCAGTTCCTAAAAGTTTTGGAATGTACCCCTATCATAATAATTATGAAATCAAGGTTCATACCAAACGAAGCCTTAGTTCATATTCATACCCAAAAAATAAAGACAACGCTGAACAAAAACATGCACAATGGACATTATAAGATATATCTAATCTACAAAACCCAAACCTTGAATCATCCCTAGCTGGTGATGGAGACCGAGAGTAGGCTGCAAAAACAAAGAGATACAATAACTTCAAGAAAAAGGAATCGCTTCTCAGTTCCCACAGGAAGCTTAAACCACAATAAACTGAATATCATTGCATTTAGAAACTAATTAGATACTGAAGTGAATAGTTCAAACACTGACAATGATATTGGCGTCTAGGAGATCTTGTAGGAGTCCTCCTTCTACCGCTTCCTCCAGGTCGATCACTAATAATAGTAAAGAAAGCAAAAGTCAATAAACCTTCAAACACAAAGCATAGAAGAAAATCCAAAATTGCAAAAACTGCGAAGCAATTAACAAAAGTAAACAGGCTGTAATCACACCTTCCACGAGAAGTTACACGCATTTCTTGAGGAGTTTTCCTATTTTCTTCAGCATACACAATTCTTATTTCTCGTCCACCAATGACAGTGTAATTAAGTTGTTGCTTAGCTTCTGCTGCATCTTCAGCATATCGAAATTTCACAAACCCAAAGCCCCGAGGCTCACTACAATTTAAAATACAAAAAAATTGACATGATTGAATGCACAAACTAACACGCACAAGCACTGTAAAATATTGAAGAATATGAGTAATAAGAATAAAAAATTGATAGTGTAGATAAGACAGAGATACCCAGTGTAGTAATTTCTGGGAAGATAAACGTCCTTGATGGGGCCATAGCGCTGGAAAGGGAGCCTAAGATCTTCGGGTCTAGCATCGAGTGGAAGATTGCGAACAAGCAAGCCAGAAGGACCAGGGGAGCGGCGGTCTCTGTAGGACCTGCTATCACGGTGGCGATCATCGTGGCGCTTCCGCACACGCGGTGGGCTTGGGCTTCGCCGGCGAGGGCTGTAGCTTCTGCTCCGGCTTCGGTACCTCGCCATTCGAGTGAAACACTGAAAATTCAAAAACCCTAACCCGAACAAGACGATAGTTGACGCTACAGATACTCAGTAAATTTAAGAAAGAGACGCATAAAAATAAATTTTATTTAAATTTTAAATTAAAAAAATCACTCATTTTTTTTTTCTGTCATGATTTTTAGTTTTTTGCGTGTATTTCTTTCTTAAAATGACATAACTTATGTCATCTAGAATGATAAAACACCAAACCCTTTATTGTTTAGCAAACACTGTTTCAGAGTGCCGGAATTAACTGTTAAAAAAATATTTAACAATTAATTGTATATAATTAAATTTATTTAGAAAAACCAATTATATATTTAAATATTTGAAAGCAAAAAATAATTTTTTTATATATTTATTCTAATTATTTTTTTAAGATAAATCAACTGAGTATTCCCATAGATTTTAATTCTTTGAGTCAATTATAAAATTAATCTTAAACTAAGACTTAGTTATAGTTAAAATTCATCATTTTTTTTCAAAAATATATTTAATGAAAATCGAAGTTAGATTTTTTTCTCACCAATAATATGTTTTGTTTGAATTATTCAAAAATTTAATCTTATATAACTATTATTTTAATTGAGTCTTAAATTTTGTTTACCAAAAAAAAAAAAAAGTCTTAAACTTCATCCATCCTGTATATCCGAGCGATATTAAACACAATTATTTCATTATTTGAATATTTTGTTGTCAATCATATCCATTGGACTTGCCATAGCTGCGTATTAATTAATTCACTTATTAGGTTTTCTTGTTTAGCTCGTCCTCATCTTAACTATGGGATTTGCATTTGTTATTTAACATGACACAATAAATTTTCTTACACACACAATATTTTGTAAAACTCATGTTTTTTTGAAGAAAAAAGAAAAAAAAAAGAAAATTACGGCACACAAAACGAATCTCTATAACATTACAAAATCATTTTTCCTACAACGTAACTCTTATAAAACTCATTTAATTATACCAAAGAAACTTTTCTCCCCAAATCACTAAGGCCATGTGCTACACATTGTCTAAGGTTTCTGTTCTCTGTCTTCTTAAAAGGATTGGTTTTGTGAAATATTCCCTTGTTGGCTAGTATCGGCTAAAAGTACATGAAGGAGACTTGTCCTGTCCCCGGCTTTTTATCCAATTGGGATGTTTCAATATGCATTTCCCTTTTTGAATGACTCGAAAAATAATTCTCAACGGGGTGGTTAGTTTTGGCGTTTCGCTCTTCCAGTTCAATGGAATTGTATTTTTATTTTTTATTTTTTATTTTTAAATGAGCGTCGCAACAAGCCTTAAACACTTATTAAGTTTTAATTTTTTTTTATTCAAATGACTGTTGCAAGTAACGTGAACAATCATACAAAAATTTTAGGATCCGTTTGATGGCAAAAAAATTTAATTATTGTATTTTAATTAAATAATTACGTATTTATTACAGTATTAGAAATAATTACGGATTTATTGCATAACGTGACGTCTTTTTTGGGCGTCACATGTGACGCCTCATTTAGGTGTCTCTCACCTAGGGTTGACACGTGTTATTTTTTTTCCAAAAAAATAATAATTTAATCATAAAACTTCTGAAGGCCATAACTTTTGACTCAGATATTCAATTCAAGTAATTCTTTTTTTGATTTCACATAACTTTTCGAGATCTACGCAATGACATCTCATTTGATATATATTATTTCTCACAAACATAATTTTAATTTGCAAGAATGGTATTATTAAACCAAGAAGCCTCTGAGTTCTGGGTTTGTGATTTAATATAAAATAAATAAATAAAATTTTGTTTGTGATTTAATTTTTTTATAATACTTTTTTTTATTATAACAAAAATTTGGTTTGTGATTTAAATTAAAATTAAAAATAAAATTATTATTAATAAGGAAAACAAAATAAAACCCAAGTGTGGTGGCTCAGTTGGTAGCATGGGAACTGAGTGGTGGGAGAGGACCTCGGTTCGAATCCCACCAACACCATCTGGGGAGGGGCATAAGTACCGTAATCCTTGGACTCGCATCCGAACTCTGGATTAGCCCCACAGGCGGCTCAAAGAGTCGAACCCGTGGGGATACCGGGGGTTCTAATTCGCCTCAAAGAGGTAATTAGGATCAGTTACCAAAAAAAAAGGAAAACAAAATAAAGATTTAATTTGTGACTTAAACTAAAAAATCAATTTGAAAAATCTGTAGAATAAAAGAAAATAATTAAATAAATATTCTAAATCTCTAAGGAAGAAGGATATTATTTTTGAAATTAATGATTAATGCTATAAGCTTCTGGGTTATTATTCGCGGTCTGAAATTAATGATGGCTTATGAATGTTTTTCAAAAATAAAATTACCTAAATTAGGCGTGATTGCCTCTTGATTGAAACCCAATTTAGGCGTGATTGGTGACGTGTCAGGTGTTGACACGTGTCACATTTTAAAACTCAGAAGCCTCTGAGTTCTGCGTTTATGATTTAATATAAAAAATAAATCAAGATTTGATGTGTGATTTAATTTAAAAAATAAATTTTTTTATTTTTATTATCAAAAAAATTTGGTTTGTGATTTAAATTAAAAGTAACAATTATTATTAATAAGGAAAACAAAATAAAGATTTGATTTGTGATTTAAACTCAAAAATCAATTTAAAAAATCTGTATTAATAAAGGAAATAACTAAATAAATATTCTAAATCTCTAAGGAAGAAGGATTACATAATTTAAGTTTAAATTATGTTTGTGAGAAATAAAATATATCAAATGAGATGTAACTGCGTAGATCTCGAAAAGTTATGTGAAATCAAAAAAAGAATTACCTTAATTGGATACCGAATCAAAAGTTATGCCCTTCAGAAGTTTTATAATTAAATTATTATTATTTTTAGAGAAAAAAAATGACACGTGTCAACCTTAGGTGAGAGACGCCCCATTGGGACGTCTTCCCTTAGGTGAGACACGCCTAAATGAGGCGTCACATGTGACGCCCAAAAAAAGCGTCACATTGTGCAATAGATCCGTAATTATTTCCAAAACTACAATTGTAATTATTTAATTAAAATGCAATAATTAAATTTTTTTGCCTCATTCTGATTTTTAAGTGTCCATTTGATTGTATTCTGATTTTTTTAGTTCTTAGAACGGTTTTATGGAATAGTAATGAAATATTTATTTTTTGTATTTTATTTTATTTTTTGAAAGTTAAAAGTTAAAACTCAAAACAAAAATAATTTAGGTATATTATCTAAATTTGATTCTAAAAACTAAAACCAATTATGTTTTTTAAAATTATTTTTACAAAACAGGCCTTATCAAATAATTTTTTTATTTTTTATTCTAAAAATTAAAAAAAAAAACTATTTTTGAAAACAGAATTCAAACCTGTCTTTTATTTTTTTCCCCATTTAAATGAGTGTGCTGCCCTCATTTATCATGTAATGCCAATTCCTACTCCTCCACCTATAATATCTCCATAACCTTTTCGTTTCCATTATTCTATCCATCTCCCTCACATTTCTCTCAATTTTCCTTATACTCTACCTACTTCTCTTTTCTATAATGAGTTTAGTTTCTGCAATCATATATTGCAATGACAGAATATATAAAGGTGTCGTGTGATAAATATTTAACGGTCGGACCGAGGGATACATGATGTGAAATCACCTTAGACGGTCTAAAGACAAAAATTGCTAAGAAATTAAAGTTTGGAGGCAATTAGTTTTGTCTCTCAGTTGACCTATTAGTTTTGTACAACGAAAAAACTTGTTGTGTTGGAAATTATTGATGGTGATGGTGATGATGATGAGATATATTCACTACATTTCAACAGCGGTCTGCAATAACGGTACTTGAGTTGTATGTTGACATTGCCTCTGCATATAACTCATCATTACTGATTAACTCACTGGATCTCAATTTTCCATATTCTGATCCTCCACCAAATCGCTAACAAAATACATCTATTGAAGATGAAGACGATGATTGCATGTGTATGTTAATTTGGGAGCTCCCGATGAAGTGAAAGACAAAGAAGTTTCCCTTGACGAAAGTGAATCAGATTTTGATGTGGAGGTAAATATTGTCCACAATGTTGTCCTGACTAGTGTTAATGTTAATGAACTTCCACAACATTTGGAAGGTTAGTTAATTATTTGAATGATTTAGTTTACATGTTATGTTTATGTAGTGTTTGTATGTGCAAGTCAAACTCATACTCCATTTTAGAATGCTAGTATGCACTATACTTATATAAATTGGGATCACCCTGATTAAGAACCAAATGTAGATGTTGGGGCATAGATGGTTCTTGGCAATTAAGAGATGAATTATTTGTTAATCAAGAATTTAGCAATAAGAAAATGGTGCAAACAACAATGAAATATTTTTGTGTGAAAATATATCATACTGCTTTTGTGGAGAAAAGTAAAAAGTATAAGTTGCACATGAAATGCATTGATCATGTTGACGGCTATCTATGGAGGGTGAGAGCATTGTTACCAAGGTGGCTAGATAGGTAGAATGTTACTAGATGGGGATGCAAACACAATTGTGCAAACCCTTGTCTTTCATAGGACCACATACAACTTTATTCTAACTTCATATGTTCATGCATCTTAGGTATTTTAACATTTAATATTTGTGTGTAACAAAAGGTCATTCGATCAAATAATTGCACATTTAAATAACATTTTGTGTGTGTTAAGTATAGTTCACGTGGATCCATAAATTAGGATTGCTCTTATTCACGAAAGAATTTTTGAACTACATGGATATAAAGTGTCTTCTAGGAAAGCTTGGAAGGTCAATCAAAAGGCCATAATGAAATTGTTTGGTGATTGGGATGAGTCATACGCCTATTAGAAAAGATGGTTAAAATACATATTGTTATTTGCTCAAGGTTCCTATTACATGATTGATCAACTTCCCTATGTTTTGGTCTATGAGTTTGATGAATCCTATATATGTTTATGTTGGGTTTGCTCTTTTACTAAAGCCCAAATGGGTTATTAGTATGAGAAGAGCCCAAGGAACCTAGAGCCCAATGAGCTATGGTTTCTTGGAACCCATATAAATAGTACCTCTTAAGTCATCAGCCTTTAAAAAAAGGTCTCTTTTTTGTGAGAAAGAGGCAAGCTCAGAATCTAATCAGTGCCCACACACTTCCCCTTCCTCCTCGAGAGATAGTTTGGAAGATCTGCCACAGTCCAGCTTCAAGGAGGTTGTTCGTGCTGCGGCGCTGAGGTGAGCTGTTCGTGAAGAGGAATCCTACAAGGGAAGATTCTACACGAGACCTGCGCACCGAGAGGTAATTGTGAAACAAGGATAATTCGGTAAGCATCCCAATGTACTAGGTCCTAAACCGCTTCCGCATAAATCTAAGATTTCCTTCAGTTTCATCCTATTTTATGGAGATCCAAACAATGTGTGATGCCTTTAAATATTGCAAACTCGTGATCCAAGTAAACAAACCCATCTTTATGGCAAATATAAGGGAAATATGTTGATTGTCATAACACAATATCGGAATAGCCATGTGCTCTCACCCTACCTCTCAACGGTGTCTGGATTGCATGCTCAATACCAATTAGTTGTGGGACTAGGATGAAGACACCTCTTAGATGGATCATCGAAAGCCATAACTAATAAATAATAGTCCAATATTCATTTATAAAATAACCATAACTAATTATTAATTTCAACAACTAAAAAATAGTAATCACTAAATACTAACATCTAAATACTAAATAAAAACCCTAAAAAAATAACCACACATACCTTATTTTTCAAATTATAATTTAATATTTAATTAAAATTTAATAGTCACAATTCACTAATTACAATAATTAATAAGTATTCATCACTACTAAAAATTATAAATTAGTATATAAACATAAATATTATGTAATTAAATTTCTAATCAATAATTATGAATTACAATCTACTACATATATTAATGATTAATTATCGATCATAAATTAATTATTAATTCCTTAGTATTCTCTAATTATTCATTAATCTCCAATCACTAATAACTATAAAAAATTAATGACAGAATTCACACTAATATGTTAATAACTACTTTATAATTTCAAATAACTATACAATTCAATATTGAAAAAAAATAAAAAAAATAATTACTAACCTTGAGTTAGAGTGAAAATGAAAGGAATTTGGGAGCGAGAGTGTGAGAATGTATTGGAAAGAATTATGTGAGTAGGAGAATGTGGGTTTGGGGAGGGGAGGGGAGGGGGGTAGTGGGTTTGGGTTATTTATATAAGGAAAATAGGGGATACAGATATGAATCCTCTCATGTTGAAAAGATGGCATAGTTATGTGGAGAACCATAACTATACAAAGACAGATTAATGGTAATAAAGGAATAGAGAGAAAGAATATTGAAATAGGTAGTTACAAAATCATAACTGTTGATTCACCTTCTTATGACTATGATCTTCCCACATGACTATGTCATATTTTTTATCACATGATAGGATCTATTTTCAAGGGCGTACACAATTCAGATTGCGCCACGTGGCGTGGTTTACGAGTGCCTCAGGAGAAAGGGTTTGCATAACTCACACGGATAGTAAATAAAATGAAATAAAATTTACTGAGTGTCGTGAGGTTGTTCGCGACACAAATTTGAAAAAAAATCACAATTTAATAAGTGTTGTGGGGGATGGTCGTGAAACTCATTTGAAAAGAAAAAAAAATTCTATAAAAGTGGCATCACGAAACTAACCACCATCCATTGGGAATTATTTTTCCTGCCACACCAAATGGGTGAAATGCATATTGAAACACCCCAATGAGATAAAACATCATCCATTATACCCTACACTTGAGTTACACACTATACTTACACATTGCACACGCAAGGTAATTGGCCATTACCTAGAAGTTGGGAGTACCATTGCAACATCATACTAGTAATCTCTTGCCTGGTTGAATTGAACTTGACCAATTAGATATCGATGAATTGGCAGAGAAATTCAAAAAGTAATGTATTATCTCCCCTTTTTTCAACTTATTAGTAAGAGCATGGTGGTTGATTGAATAGTAAATTTGCCATCAAAGGGAAGCACTTATGGTTATCACAACTTACGAGAAAAGATACTGATCAAGGATGGGGATGTATTGATAGGGAGAAGTGAAATTTGAAAATGGTGTGTGAGGATATGTTGTTGGACCCTAATATATATCCTTCATTTTCACATGGAATCAGTGTTGGATTTTTCTCTCTCACTAAAGCTCAATAGGGCATAGTGTGCAAAAAAACTAAAGCTCATTTAGCTTAGGGCTAGGATTTATTAGAACCCATATATATTCTATACTTATAGTCATCAGCCTCTTTGGTCTTCACTTGATAGTTGCAGAGGTTGAGGGAATGTCATCTTCCTAAAAGTGAGAGAGTCCCTACACACTTCCTATTTTCCCTTGAGACATAGTCTGAAAGATTTGCTACTGTCCAGTTTCAAGGAGGTTGTTCGTGCTGCGGTGCTAAAGTGAGCAGTTCGTGAAGAGAAATCATACATGAAAAGATTATGCACGAGATCTGCGCACCAAGAGGTAAATCAGTAAAACAATGATTATTTGTTTGCATCCCAAACCATAATGGTTTAAAATGTTTCCGCATATTCAATTGCTCCTACAATGACATGGCGACACATGCCATTAATTAAATTATTAAATAAGATTTCAATTAGCAATTAATAACTGTATAATAATGAAAGGATGAGTTACGCTTAATTATAATTTTTGTTAACTCTAATAACGGGTTTAATGTTTCAGTTTTTATTACAGAAAAACTTCTCTGCCACACTCACATAAAAATGAGTGGATCCACTAATATTTTCTCTCTCTTCTCTTTACAATAGAACCTATTCACTCTTATGTAAGTGAAACAGTTTTTTTTTGCATTAAAAATAGAAACATTTTCCCCTTTTTAATTATATACTTTGAAATATGTATTAAGTGTCAATTTAGTTCAAAAGATTAAGTTATTAGGTAATACTACATTAACGATTTCATATTATAATTCTCTAATATGCTCCCTCACTAAAAATTTATTGGGATTGAAGGATGAATAATGCATCATGCTTTGTCTACTTATGCTAAAAAGCTATAGAATATATATATATATATATATATATATATATATATATGGGGCAGGATCATCTTACACCGGTGTAAGAATAATAAGTCTTACACCAAATCTTAACCGTTGATTTTTTGCATCTAACGGTTAAGATTTATTAGGTCTCACTCATTAATTAATTTTTAATTTCCAATAAATCTCAACCATTAGATGCACGGAAATCAACAGTTAAGATTTGTTGTAAGATTTATTATTCTTACGCCGGTGTAAGTTGATCTTATCCCTATATGTATATATATATTTGAATGAGAGTGGTAAAAATCGAATTCGTGACTATTTGACCATTGAGGCTCTGGTATCCTGTAAAATGTTAATTCAACTCAAAAATTTAATTTTTTTTTTAAAAATATTTTGCAGAAGAATATACTTCTGTTAACTATTAAAATGTTAATTATATACTTCTGCTTTCTTTGCAGAAGAATTTTTTCAACAACACATAAAAAGTCAGGATACGCGACGGAACCTGATTATTTTTTTAAAAAAGAAAAATCGGTTGGCCCCACTTTTTATGTGTCTATGCACCAGAAAAAGTGATATAGCAACAGCAAAAAAAAAAGCAACCTAAATAAAATTATATTAATAATTTTGTATTATATTTCTCTAATAGTAAAAATTTATTTGAATTTTCTCAAAAGCTTAATGTCAGTACACTCAAAAAGACAAAAACGAAAAATTCTAGATATAAATTTAAAGAAATATATTTAAAACAACAATAACAAGCTGTACGCATTTTTAATAAAAAATTACAAAAATGTAGTCGTTTTGAAATTATTTACACAAATATAACACTCAAACACGTCCACATGGGGCGTGTTCCAATGGAGAGACACGCCATATGGGGCGTGAGTCATACGAGAGACACGCCCACATGTGGCGTGATCAGGAGAGAGATACGCCCAAAATGAGCGTAAGTGGTTTGGAGAGAGACACTCGCCATTTGGGCGTGACCCAGGAGAGAGACACTTCTCATTTGGGCGTGTTTCAGCAGGTGCTACCACGTGTTACAAGAGTCGACACTTTGACCGTAAAACTTTGGAAGTCCATAACTTTTGACTCAGGTGTCCGAATTAGATATTTTTTTTTTATTCCACATAACTTTTTGAAATCTATGTAATGACACTTCATTTGACATATTTTGTCTGTCACAAAAAAAATTTTGAATTTACAACAATGATACCATAGGAACGTTTAAACCCAAATTAATAAAGAGAAAATCACTTTTTAATTAGGTTAAAAAATAGGAGAAGGTTATAGTTACTACCTCTTTGTTAATTTAGGTTTTAACCTTCTCCTAATTAATTTATGTTATAGTTACTACCTCTTTATTAATTTAGGTTTTAACCTTCTCCTAATTAAAAAGTGATTTTCTCTTTATTAATTTGGGTTTAAACGTTCTTATGAGTATCATTGTTGTAAATTCAATTTTTTTTTTGTGACAGAAAAAATATGCCAAATGAGGTGTCATTACGTAGATCTCGAAAAGTTATGTGGAATAATTTTTTTTTACCTAATTCGGACACTCGAGTCAAAAGTTATGGACTTCCAAAATTTTACGGTTAAATTGTTGACTTTTGTCCACGTGGCAGCACCTGGTGAAACACGCTCCAATGAGGAGTGTCTCTCTCCAACCGATCACGCCTATGTGAAGCGTGTTTGACTGCTATATTTGAGTAAATAATTTCAAAACGACTATATTTTTGTAATTTTTTATTAAAAAAGCAATAAATTAATTTTGTTACCTACAAATTGTTGTAATTTATATACATAGTTTTTCTGATGTATGTGAATTTATCATAGTTCATGCTCTGGATTATTTATTTCTATATGCATACAGAAAGTGGAGTTAGCAATTTGTTATAAAAAAATTGACAATTTTTTCTCTTTTTATTAAATAAATAGAATTTTTTTATATTATATATAAAAATATTGGGACAATGCTGTGGCATCAACGTGCTGTTTAAGTCTGACTTGATTGGCGTTGTGAAAGAAAAGGAAGATTGAAAAACAAACAAATAAGGTCCTCCATTATTTGGGGAAATGTCATCATAAGATTCCTTTGATAACGATAGCTCGCCTTATCCTATCTCTTTCGCTTGAATTTTAAGATGTTATCATTGCGGGTTTCTATATTATATACTCAAAGGGAAATTATACTTTTATGTTACATAAGATTCTTCTCTTATTTTAAACTCACATAAAAAGACGTGTTTTTTTTTTTTTAAAATGGTGGACCCCACTTAATTTATCTCACAACATGAGATAACTTCTCTCATACAACATGAGAGAAGTAAAACCCATACTCAAAAGGTGGTGCATCTCGAGATGATCTGCGACTTTTATCATATGTTTTGGTACAATTATTATGAGATTAGGAATATAATAGTGGAGTTTCCTGGTTAATCAAAGAGTTTCACATCATCTTTTGTTCTATCAAAATACAAAGTTATGACTTTTGTCATTATATTATTCAACAGGATATTTAATTATAATCCAATTACCTTAAGTTGAATCAACGCTACAGTAATTAAATTTACTTTTGATGTATATTACTATCTAATCATATTTTAATGTGTATATCATTATAAGTGGATTGAATTAATTAGTTAGCCTTTTAATTATAAATATTATATAATTTCGGTTCAAAATCAACATTTGTTTATTTGATAGACAACACGTAATTTTAATATATATATTATTGTTTAAAGGATTCGTTTTTTCTGCAATCACTACAGTAAGTTCAATACGACGTTATTTTGGGATGAAAATCATGATATTTTTGTAATTTTAATTTATTTTAGGGTTATTATAGTTTTTATAATTATAATTTTTAAATTTTTCAATCTCAAAACGATGTTGCTTTGGGAATAAATGCAGATAACTTATCCGCGTAACTGCAGAAATATTTTTCTGTTGTTTAAATCAATAATTTATTTAAATTTTAAAATAAGAGAAGTCTACTCTGATCACTTTAAAATATTTTATATAAAAATATCTTTAAAAAATATTGTTATAATAATCATTTAAAATACTTTTTAATAATATAACAACTTATAACCAGATAACAATATACAAATTTGACGCTAACAATAAAGAAATACAGTCAACTAATCCTAGTCAAATTTAATAAAATGTTAACGTTATAAGTTATTTTTTTACAAGACAATTTTTTCCTCTTTGCTTAGATGCCTATATGTTCGTCGTAATAAACAAATATTACTTCAAGAACAATATGAGACTTTGAATTCAATTTTGATTACAAAATTAAGTATAAAAACTAGAACGCAACGTGATTTTAAAAATTTATGAAAGTATAATCGTAGGAACTAACTTTCGACAATTCCAATAATATTATTTAAAAAAGGATATGTCGACACTAATACAACATCAACATTCATTTATTGAGTTGAACAGTAAGGGTGTGCATGACCATTATATTCCCAAGCACACTTTTTGAAAAGAAATAATTTTTGTCTATTTCTGTGTCTTGAAATAGTTTTTGAGAAAAAATGTGTTTGATAATATGTTATATTTTTATTCTGAGAATGAGAATTGTGTTTGATAACGTAACAAATAATATAATAAAAAATAATTTCTATTAAATATAAAAAAATTCAGATTATCACTTTCTTTTCCATGTGATGTGGTTGTGGCGGTGGCGGCGGTGGTGGTGGCAGTGATGTGGTGATGATAGTGATGGTGGTGGTGGAGACGGTAGTGGCTGCGACGATGGTGGTGGTAATGGCAGCGATGATAGTGGTGGAGGTGAGAGCAGTAGCTGCGACAATGGTGGTTGGTGGCGTTGGTTGCAGCAACAATGGTAGAGGTGGCATGGTGGTGATGGTTGTGATGACATCATGATGGTGGTGGTGGGGGGTACTGTAATGGTGGCGATGGTGGCGGTGGTGGCTGTGACTAGGGGTCTTAAGGGGGTGAGCCGAGCCGAGTTTTGATCTTAAAAGGCTAAGTCTGTATTTAAATATGTTAGTCTGACCAAACCTTTTACCTGTTATGAATTATATAATATTGGCATGTGACCTGACTTATTTACAAAAAAATAAAAGCCTAGTTTAGCCAGTTTAAAGAAATAAGACAATAAAAAATTATTCAAATAGAATATACAATCAACAGTACCAGTAATTCTATAAATATTCATAAATTCAATGTATATCCAAATAGCATAAAGTAGAAAATAATTATTCAAAAAATCTGTTTAACCAATAAAATTGAATGAAATTGATTGAGGAGAGAGAGGATAGTATGTTCTATTTTTATTTCGACAATGAGAATTATGTTTGATAACATAACAAATAATATAATAGAAAATAATTCCTATTAAATATAATTTTTTTTCTTCAGATAATCACTTTTATTTCCATATGGTGTGGTTGTGGTGGCGGTGGCGGCGACGATATGGTAGTGGTGGTTGTGACGGTAGTGGCTACAGCGATGGTGGTGGTAATGGCGGCGGCGATGACTAGGGGTGAAAGTGGGCTGGGTTGGGCCAAGTTTTGCCCTGAAAAGTTCAAGCATACGCCAAAAAATTTCAATTTGGCCTGGCCCAAGCCTATTACAAGTCTAACTGTTAGTTTGACTTGGCCCGTTTATAAAAAAACAAATAGTCTGGCCTAATTCATTAGCATGTTAATTTTTAACTTCCAAACAGAACCATAAATCAACTTTACAAAATACTCAAATTCTGTTGCTAAACCAAAAATCATAATTTCAACGTCCAAACAGAATCATGAATCACAGCAAAACTCATATAATCTGTATTTAAGTCACTTTCAAAAGCAAAATGCTTAAACTAAAGGGATAGGATATTGTGACAACCAAATAATGTTACTACTAATGTTACTACCACATCTTAACCGTTAACGGTTATCATTTATTGCGAATTAATAATTAATTAATGAGTTTGATTTGAAAAATGATAACCGTTGATTGACGGAAATCAACGGTTAAGATGTGATCGTAAAATTGGTAGTAACATTATTTGGTTGTCACAATATCCTATCCATAAACTAAATAACAAATATTTCATCAGATCCAACAAACAAATCCATACTATGTAAATTAAAATATTACATGAATCCAACAACACATCATGATGTTTGTAGTAAGTATAACCTCTTTCAAAAATCTTTTAATATATTCATATACACAATTTAACATGTTGAGATGTTGGTTCCTCCTATATAAGAAATAAAGTTAGATTTCTATTAAAATATAATCGAATATAATTAAGTTATAAATAATTACAATTGATTAAATTTATATCTTTTGTTTTTTCTTCAAGGCATACTTATTCTATTTTATTTGATTTAAAAGAAATAATACAATATAGGCCGTCATGTAGGCTTACAGGCCAGACCTTGTGAAAGTGGGCCTACGACCTTTTTAATAAACAAGATTTTTCAAGGCCCAAGTTCGGCCTAATTTACAAAATATACTAGGTCAGATATGGCCTGACATAGGCCGAGCCGTAGGCCCCTGTGGGCCGACCCGGCCCAGTTTCACCCCTAGCGGTGACGATAGTGGTGGAGGTGACAACAATGGTTGGTGGCGTTGGTTGCAGCGACAGTGGTAACGGTGGCATGGTGGTGGTGGTTGTGATGGCATCATGATGGTGGTGGCAATGGTTGCGGCGGTGGTGGTGGGGGTGATGGTGGTAGTGGCGGGGGTGATGTAATGGTGGCGATAGTGGTGGTGATGGTTGCGACTAGGGGTCTTAACGGGGCGAGCCGAGCCGAGTTTTGATCTTAAAAGGCTAAGTCTGTATTTAAATATGTTAGTCTGATCAAACCTGTTACCTGTTATGAATATAATATTGGCATGTGACCTGGCTTATTTACAAAAAATAAAAGTCTGGTTTAGCCAGTTTAAAGAAACAAGACAATAGAAATTTATCCAAATAGAATATACAATCAACAGTACCAGTAATTCCATAAATATTCATAAATTCAATGTATATCCAAATAGCACAAAGTAGAAAAAAATTATTCAAAAAGTCTGTTTAGCCAATAAAATGGTGTGAAATTGATTGAGGAGAGAGAGGGCTATTACAAATAGTATAAAAAATATAAAATAAAAATTAATATACTAGGCTAGCCTGAGAGGCTCTAAGACCGAGCTTTTGAATTGAAGCCTGCGACCTTTTTATTAAACAAGCTTTTATATAAGTCCAAGCCTGGTTCCAATAACCAATTTTAGACATGTAAGCTCATGCCTTCTCGAGCCGAGCCAAAGGCCCCTGGTTCTAGCTGTGACGATGGTGGTGATGGTTGGTTGCGGCGACAGAGGTGGTGACGGTATTGGCTGCGGCAATGGTAGTGGAGGTTGGTGACAGTGATGGTGATGGTAGCGGTGGCGTCACGAAGGTGGTAGTGGTAGTGATGATGGTGGTGGTAGTGGCATGGTGATGACGATGGTGGCCGTGGCGTCAGTGGTTGCGATGATAGTGGTGGTGGTTGATGGCGGTAGTGGTGACGGTGGTGGTGACGGTGGTGGCGGTGGCAGTTGTGGTGGTGGTGAAGGTGGCATGGTGGTAGTGATGGTGGCGATAGTCGTGTCAGTATGATGTTAGTGGTGGTGATGATAGTAGAGGTGAAGAGTGATTGAGAGAAATAAATGTTTCTCATTTTGTGTCCGGAAACAAAAAGATAGGAGTGTTCGCGGTCTGGATTAAATCGGTTTTGGAAGCAAAAGTCATTCAATCCAATCCCTTCGGTTTGATCATGTAATCATCCATTTGATTTGGATTTTTTTCCAAATTTGATCCGATCCAATCCAATTTTTTGGGCTATGATTGAGAAAAGCCTCAAGTAGGGAAAGCCTCAAGTAGGTAGAGAGAAATTAATATATTGGATCAGTTTGGATTAGATCAATTTTTATCTACCAATCCGAAAACTGATCCAATCCAATTAAAATTTCCGTTTTTTTTTTTGTTTTCGATTTTTCGGTTTTATGTTTATTCGGTTATCGATTTTTCGGTTCGTTCACCGCAGTTTGAATCGGTTGATGAATACCCCTACAAAAAAAGTATAAATTTTCTGATTCTTTTTTCTATTTCACAGTACAAAAATTAAACCGATTTATCTCGGGAACAAAAACATAAACCGAATTTACCAAACGAGTTTTTTTATCAATTTCTATTCTTGTGAACAAAAATTATAAAAAAATTGATTTTGAGAAGATTATCGTTCACACTTCACACCCTAAATCAGAAGGGTAGGATAATATGATATATTAGACGCGCTCTTACAAGAATAAGCGAGGTTTGAGTTTTGAAGAAAATAAATAATGACAGAAGTTTTTGCTAATAACCAATCATAATATAATGTTTGAAGAATTAATCATGTAATAACTCTCCTCATATTACATGAAAGGTTAAGATTAAATTTAATAAAAATAATATTTGTCAAAGCTCAATACTGGATAAAAATTAATACTTTATTAATTTTTCTCTCCTGAACGAGGGATATTTTTATAAGAGAGAGTAACAAACTAATCTGAAAAATATACAGAATATCCTATAAAAAGAATAGAAAACAACCTATCATTTAAATTATCTACATATGACAAATGTTTAAATTCAAACATCCTTAGCAACTTTGATCTTATCATAAGTAACAATAAATAGAATTGGAAGCTTCGTTTCAACAATATTGATCATATATATATATATATATATATATATATATATATATAGGGCAGGATATTCTTACACTGGTGTGAGAGTTAGAAATCTTACACTCAATCTTAACCATTGATCCACTTGTATCTAATAACTCACATTACTAAAAAATTAGAGCCCTTAGATATAAGTGGGATCAACCGACAAGATTGAGAGTGTAACTTACACTGGTGTAAAATGATTCTGATCCTATATATATATATATATATATATATATATATATATATATATATATATATATATATATATATGGGAAAAATATTTCTCAAACAGCTTGAGATAAGTTTATCTCCGGCTATCCCAAAACTACGTCATTTTATTTATTATTTTCTTATATTAATTGATTCACTTTTGAATGGTTATGATTCTTTTTTTTTTTTCTCTTTTTTTATCACCATTGATCTATCTTTGTACGGTTATAATTTAGTAGCCGAAAATAAAATTATCTCAAGGAGCGTGAAACGATAACTCCTATATATATATATATATATATATATATATCTATATTATTCTAAATATTATTCTAAAGTAAAACCGTTTATTGGAAACTTTGATGATGTGTCGCATTCTCCTTGAATCTGAGGTTTGTGTTCACACTTAAAGAAATTTGAAATGTTTCCTGTTATAGTAATTTTTTAAATTACTTTTTAAATTATTTTTTAAGCTTAAAATTTTAAAACATCAATTGAAATCCGATTAAAAAACACAATTAAATTAAATTCCCACTATCTCTTTATTGAAAGCTGCGAAAGTTGGAAGCTGCAACAATTTATTGAACCTTATTGGGAGTTGAAAAGTTTTTTTAAAGTAGTGCCTTATTTGAAAGTTGAATTTTTTTTTTAAAGTTGTGCCTTATGGTACTTCTCAAATAATGCATTGAGTTTTTGTATAAATAGAGAATTGTTGCTTCTTCTTTTTTGTCTTGCCTGCATTTTTCTTTCTTTCTGTTCATGTCTGCGTTTTTTTTTCTTTCTGTTCATGTGCGTAGGGATTGTTCTATTGGTATAATTTTCGGTTTCTTTATGAACAAACCATATGAATTCGTTTTCATAAATTTTTTACTGACACTGATTTATTCATTTTTTACGGTGGAAGGATTCATGATACTGTGAGTGGTTATTTACATATTCAGCGTCTTCCACCTTCAATTGTTTCGATCCACGACTACCTAAAGATATCTTTCTTCACAGTGCTAATTCATTCTTCTTCCACGGAACAGTGAGGGGCTTTATGCTTCCAGAGTCACCTCTTCCAATGACACTCAATCTTTCGAAGAAAAGTCCCTCAATGGTAAATCCTTCATCACGTATTCATTCTTATCTCTTTGTTCTTATTGTTCCATCCACTGAGAAATCTTCACCACCAACCACGGTATTCCTTCCTATCCACAAAATAGGAATGTTTGATCCATTTCTTTCTCGAGAAACAGATTGAGTTTCGTCCCTTTCTCTTGGAAGTGAGTCGGGGAAATTTAATATATGATTTTTCTCTTCATCAAAGAAAGAGATGCATATTGTAGAAGACAACACAACCGCACAATAAAAAGAAGACAAGGAACAACGCAGAACTGAGCAACTCAACAAAGAGACGAGCATTGCACAAGACTGAAGAAGATATGGGTTACCTTCTTTTGATTTTTAAATTTTGCAGCTTCCCTTTTTTTTCTTTTATTTGAATATGTATCATACAATTGTGGTTTCATAATAGCGAAAAAGATATATTATTATATATTATTTCCTTTTCTTATTATTTTTTTATTTTATTTTTTTCTCCACCGAACATAATTACTAATATCCTTTGTATATCCAAAAAAAATAATAAATTTTCTTTATTTTATGTATGACTTTCATAATAATGGGTTTAAAAGTTGTTACCATTCATATTCCATGTGATAACTTGAAAAGTCTCTATTATTGAATGCCTTTGAATTTTTAAAAAAATGGCTGATGGACGCATTGGAAAATGAAAAGCCTCATGTGTGTGAATTATAATAACATTAATTGCTAAACCTATTATAAGATAGTTGTTTCACTTGAAGTAAATGGTCATTATGAATAAGTGGAGCTTCTTTGGGATTTTAACATTTTGTAAATGCAAGTAATACACATCAGATGTGGTTTACTTTTCCAACGTTATTCATTAATTTTTTTGAATTCCAATGGATGCAAAACGACACTCTTCAATTTTAACGAAAACAAAGTCCAACATACATCCATATGACAATAGTCTTGAAACTGGAAACACTTAGAATAATTACGGAAAAGATTCATAAGATTAAACGGTTTAAAGATCTGACAATGGAAATCTATGATTGAAGCAATCAAGCAAATATAATCTATTATACTCAACATAGAACAGTAAAAATGGAATATAAGAAAACAATAGCCAATAAATATATAAATTATGAAGAAAAAAAATTCCCTCTCATTCCCTTTTTATAGTATAAGGAAAAATAATAATAATAAGCCTATTAATTTATTATTATGTCTATTGAGAGAGAAAATATTTAATACTTAAAATTTAAACTTTTTAAATTTGAATTTTGAACTTGAGAGGTGAGAAAAGATTCAGCATTTAATATTGCCTACTACTTTTTGCATGAGAAATTATTAAGCATATTAATGATAGTTATTACTATATCTATTGGGCTTAATTATTATACATATTAGAATTAATTATAAAATTGGAAAAAGGATATGTATAAAATAAATTTAATTTTAATAAAAAATTATGAATTAAACGAAAAAATATTTAAAATTGTAAAAATATAATTTAAAATAAAGTAAATTAAATTCTTAGCTTAAAATAATGATACAAAAAGGAAAATAAATTCGTACAAGAAACTTTTTAATAAATACTTAATATAAATATTTTAAATGTATATATATATATCTATATATATATAATATAAATTAAAAGAGAAAAAATTATTTTTAAAAAGTATGTATAATTAATTTTATTATCATGAATTTTAAATTTTAAAATTAAATATATTAGAAAGAAATCAAACTTTCATTCTTTTGATGTAAGAGTGTAATTAACACAATTTTCTATGTCGTGA
This sequence comes from Gastrolobium bilobum, assembly GCF_033153095.1. Taxonomy (NCBI): domain Eukaryota; kingdom Viridiplantae; phylum Streptophyta; class Magnoliopsida; order Fabales; family Fabaceae; genus Gastrolobium; species Gastrolobium bilobum. The sequence continues at coordinate 546,230 of NW_026898476.1, forward strand.
ATGATTACCTAGAAGCTATTTTTGAAGAATGTGCCTAGACTTCTATGCATGTTTCCCTTTATTTTTCGCATAGAAAATTGCAAAGCCTATTAATTCATTATTATGTCTACAGGGAGGAAAAATATTTAATACTTAAAATTTAAACTTTCTAAATTTGAATTTTGAACTTGAGAGGTGGAAAGATTCAGTATTCAACATTGGACTTACTCTTCTGTAGCAACACGAATGGAACCAGAGGCTAAAAT